>NC_091981.1:5939776-6239776 GCF_044704955.1 Pristiophorus japonicus
CTCCCCCCTTCCCCTCTTCTACTCCCCTTCTTCCTGCCCTTCTCCCCCTTCTCCCCCTTCCCCTCTTCTCCTCCCCCCTCCCCCTTCCCCTCTCCCCTCCCCCCTTCCCCTCTCCCCTCCCCCTCTCCTCCCCTCTCCCCTTCCCCCCCCCCTTCTCCCCTTCCCCCCCCCTTCTCCCCTTCCCCCCCCCCTTCTCCCCTTCCCCCCCCCCTTCTCCCCTTCCCCCCCCCCTTCTCCCCTTCCCCCCCTTCTCCCCTTCCCCCCCCCTTCTCCCCTTCCCCTCTCCCCCCTTCCCCTCTCCTCCCCTCTCCCCCCTTCCCCTCTCCTCCCCTCTCCCCCCTTCCCCTCTCCTCCCCTCCCCCTCTCCTCCCCTCCCCCCTTCCCCTCTCCCCCCTCCTCCCCTCCCCCCCTTCCCCTCTCCCCCCTTCCCCTCTTCTCTTCTCCCCCTCCCCTCTTCTCCCCTCCCCCCTTCTCCCCGGCTCAGTCTGTCTCTCTTCCCCTTTCCCTCCTTCCCCTTTCCTCCCCTTCCCTTTCCTCCCCTTCCCTTTCCTCCCCTTCCCTTTCCTCCCCTTCCCTTTCCTCCCCTTCCTTTCCTCCCCTCCCCTTTCCCCCCCTTCCCTTTCCCCCCCTCCCCTTCCCTTTCCTCCCCTTCCCCCCCCCTCCCTTTCCCCCCTTTTCCTCCCCTCCCCCCTTTCCTCCCCCCTCCCCCCCTTTCCTCCCCTCCCCCTTCCCCCTCCCCCTCCCCCTTCCCCCTCCCCCTCCCCCTCCCCCCTCTCCCTCCCCCCCTCTCCCCCCCCCCTCCCCCCTCGGCAAACGAGCCAAAGGTGGGCAGAGGAACTCATTTTGAGAGTGGAAGCAAGTCTTCCTCGATTCAGAGGGACTGCCTATGGTGGTGATTACAGCCTTCTGCACTTCAACTCATAACCTCTAACCCCATTTCTTCGGATGTTGGCAGTTCGGATGACTGATGATTCGGCCATTCCCATTTACACCTTGTAGACCCATATTTTGTTTCTTTATTATCTCCTTGCACCATCATAGAACACTTACAGCCTGGAAGGTGAGCCCGTGCCGACTCTCAGAATCTTTTTCATTTAAAATCTCCTGCCTTCTACCCTTTTGTTCTCCTCCCGGCCTACCCCGCCCTTTTTGCACTTGCTCAAAACCCGTCACATCTCGTTCTGACAAAAGGTCACTGACCTGAAATGTTTCTCTCGCCACAGATGCTGCCAGACCTGCTGAGTGTCTCCAGCACTTTGTTTCTATTGTCCTCCAAAAGCCTGTGGCCTTATCTACACCAAATCCCCCTCACCAGTGTCTGGGTAGCACTGAGTCAGAAAGTTGTGAGTTCAGAGTCAGTTCAGCTAATTGAAAACCCCTCCACGTGATTACAAGTTACAGAATGGTTAGATTTATTAATCCTGCTGGAAAATGTATTGAAGTGACTGCACTTTAAAACTACTTCATTAGCTGTGAAGCGCTTTGAGACGTCCGGTGGTTGTGAAAGGCGCTATATAAATGCAAGTCTTTTTTCACCCCTGTGACGGTGTAGCCGGGTCAGAAATTGAAACTGATTTGACAGCTGTTTCACAAGGATGGTGGCTGTAATTTTATGGGAATGTACAAATTCTTTCACTTCATCTACACATCCAACTTTTAACACATGGGTATACAGAGGTTCCGCCAGTCAATGAGATCATGGCTGATCTGCGACCTGACTCCATATACCTGCCCTTGGCCCACATCCCTTAACCAAAGGTATTAAAGGTCCATCCCAAATGCTTTACAGCCAATGAGGTACTTATGGAGAGTAGTCACTGTTGTAATGTAGAAAACACAGCAGCCAATTTGCACACAGCAAGCTCCCACACACAGCAATGTGATAATGACCAGAAAATCTGTTTGTGATGTTGATTGAGGGATAACTCCCCTGCTCTTCTTCGAAATAGTGCCATGGGATCTTTTATGTTCACCTGAACACAGACGGCCCCTCCGACAGTGCGGCGCTCTCTCAGCGCTGCCCCTCCGACAGTGCGGCGCTCCCTCAGCGCTGCCCCTGGAGTGTCCGCCTAGATTTTTCTGCTCAAGTCTCTGGAATGGGATTTGAAGCCACAACTTTCTTACTCAGGCAAGAGTGCTGCCCACTGAGCCACAGCTGACACACAGGTTAGAAGGTTAAGAGGTGATTTGATCAAAGTTTTCACAATATTAAGGGGAACAGATAGGGTAGATAGAAACTATTTCCGCTGTTTGGGGTGTCTAGGACTAGGGGGCATAGTCTCAACATGAGAGCCAGACCTTTCAGAAGTGAAATTAGGAAACACCTCTACAGATAAAGGGTGGTAGAAATTTGGAACTCTCTGCTGCAAACGGTAATTGATGCTGGGTCAATTAATTTTAAATCGGAGATTGATGACTTTCTGTTAACCAAAGGTATTAAGGGATGTGGGGCAAAGGCGTGTTTTTGGAGTTAGGTCGCAGATCAGCCATGATCTCATTGAATGGCGGAACAGGCTCAAGGAGCTGAACGGCCTCCTCCTGTTCCTATGGGACGTCTGCTGCTCACCAGTTAAGGGCACTCTGCAGCAACAGACGGCCACTTGATGCTGGACAATGTTTAAAGCCCTCAGCAGGCTGGCCACGGTGAGTGAGGGTGCGAGCATATGCTGGGATGCTGCTGGATGCACCACTCACCACTATCCTGTTCCACTGGCATGTTCTGGGACAGCTGCACTGTGGGATTGTACATGTTTGAAGGGCACCCGCAGGTGCTCAGATCACAGGTCGCGGCAGCAGGTGGAGGAATCGGTTCACCCGGCAGGCAGAATAATTTGCAATAACTGTTTCGGTGTCTTGTTTTATAAAAGGGAGTGGGCTTGAAATTATCTCCGGTCTCAGACCCCCAGGACCCAGTGTAAGAAACATTGTCCTAAACAGCAGTAAAATGAAAGACTTGCATTTATATAGCGCCTTTCACAACCACCTAACGTCTCAAAGCGCTCTACAGCCAATGAAGTACTTTTGGAGTGTAGACACTGTTTACAAATTAACAAATGTAAATAGATGCAACTAAAAGCATAATTTCTAAGATGGGGCTATTGCATCCAAACCCAGTTTGGAACAAATATTGATCACTTCAGGCTACAAATTAGTTTAAGCAGTCAAATGTAATTGAAACGAATTGCTCCCGAAGGCTATTCTGGTTTTGCCTGGAATGATCAGCCAATTAAAATTCGCGTTACCAGAAGTGCACAGCTGTGACTGAGGCCCAATGGAGACTGGTCTCGGGTTTTTGATCACTGTGCCTACGCTAACCCATTAGAATGAATGAGCTACCATGGGTGTTCCGGTTGGACTTCCTCGACCCTTGCCTCTTTCAGCCTGTGCCAGAGTAGAGGTGGATTGGAGTTGCTGCCTTCATGGGGGAGGTGGAGGGGAAATTATGACATTCTCCTGATTTCTGTTGTATAACTTTCAATATATAAAGCTGAGCAAGTGTACACTGATGCAGTGAATCCGGAGTTGACTTCGGCTATTTTTGTGCTTGATACAATGATCACGTACGACCTAACCACCCAACTCATTGTGTTTGTTACCTAGGTTGAAGCTTTTCATTCTCGAGCATGGGTATCCACGGATTGATGAGCTACATTGGAGAAAATCGTAACTTTTTTAATAATGTCAAGTTGCAAAATACAAAAATTGTAATCGATGGTAATAACTTATTTCATCGACTTTACTTCGACTCTCTTATCGACCTCCAGCATGGAGGTGACTATGATTCTTTTACCGATGTCATCTGCAAATTCTTTGATGCCCTGTCCCTCTGTAACATTGCACCGTACGTGGTATTTGATGGTGGATGCGACTCTACCGATAAAAAGCTTGAAACGCTCAAACAACGTGCCAGGGACAAAATCCAACGGGCGCACCAAATTTCGAGAGGCGGCGGAGGGACACTGTTACCGCTGCTCGGCGCGGAAGTTTTTAAACAAGTTTTAGTGCAGTTGCAAGTTCCTTTTGTTCAGTGTCATTCTGAAGCAGACCGTGACATTGTGACTCTTGCTAATCAATGGGCCTGCCCCGTCCTAACACTAGACAGTGACTTCTGCATCTTTGATTTAAAGGCTGGTTATTGTCCGCTCAATTACTTTAAGTGGAAAAACGTAATTACTCTTAAAGGTGGCTCGGAGTCCTACATTTCAGCCCAATGTTTCTCTGTGGAGAATTTCTGTAAGCACTTTAGCCACATAAACAAAGCTCTTCTCCCTCTCTTTGCGGTGTTAAATGGCAATGATTATGCCAGCCTTCCTTCCTTGGAGACCTTCGTCGCCCGAGTGCAACTCAATATAGGGACTTCTGCTTTCACAAGGAGGAAAAACACACGGATTCAAGGGCTCCTGAACTGGCTGTCCAGATTTACCGAGCCGCAGGAGGCAATCGAAAACATTCTGAAGTACCTGAAACCAAATGAACACGAGGAGGTCCGCCAGCTTCTCTCTTCACAAATGGATGAATACACTCAGTCAGAAGTGGACCTCGCAAAGTTCTTTCAGAACCGAGAAGCAAAGCCCGACGTTCCCACCGTGATGGCCAACAAAGCCCCCGAATGGATGCTGGTTGCTCTGATGAAAGGCGAATTGGCCCCCTTTCTCAGCGACTGCCTGATCATGAAGAGGACGTTCCTGAGTACTCAGGTGGAGAACATGGGCAGGCCCAGCAGTCACCGGTGTTCCCTATATATCCGCCAGGTTATGTACGGACTGCTACTGGGCCCCAGCGAGACTGATCCTGACTCGGCAGCGGATGTGACTGGACAATGCAGCAAGGTGCATTGTGTGGAGGAATTTGCAAGACATGAGCGAAACCTGAGAAAAACTAGCATTCAGACAGTGCTGAAAAGATTCAGCTCGACTGGAGTCCATTCATTGCGAAGCCTGCCAGAGGTAAGTGCGATCTAGGACCGTATCCTCTCCCTAAGTCACACCCACCTCTGCCTTGATCAACAAACTCATCGCAATATTTCTAAACTTGGAATTTTTGTGCAAAGTGAGGCCCATCACTGCCGGATATGAAATGTTTTTTCATTTTGCTCTGCAGATCATGTTGTATATTCACATGAGATCCCTTGCTGTTCCTTCATTCCAAAATCACAGCACCCAATGTCCCATTTTCATTTTTGAAACCACGTATCCAGTAGTGTTTGAGAAATTGACCTGCCGAATAATGGGCAATTTCTTCATGTGGTCCACCACTATTTGAGTTGAGACCGGCCAACCTAATATCATGTAAAACTCATACATTTTATATAGCCGGCATCTAGCTTTATACTGATGTATTGCCCCGTCAATTATATCAAACAAAACTGCATGGGACTAGGACCAGTCTCTGTTTTGAACTTTGGCGAGGAATGATTGCTTTCATTTAACTTTAGCTGGTTGAATTTCATATGAAGTGTGGGCAGAAACCTTCCTTGTCGCCACAAGATAAATATTTATAACTTTCACTTTCTCTGATATTTTTGGCATTTAGACATGATTTTGTTTTTTTAACACCCTGACTCGCTTGTGTCTCTTAAGCTCTCAGTATTGGGAAACCTGCTGGATTCCAATTTAATTTGTTTTTTAAACTTTCCTGACCCCTAAATATTCGGTAGTAAACCATTGTATTGATGAATCAAAGCTATATCCTGTACATATGGACTGGTTTGTTGGAGTATGCTGATCACACACGTTACCTTTTATAGATTTCTATGTCGGACAGAATCAGCTTTCTATTGGACACTCTGAAAGTGAAACCAACTGTGCAGACTGTACCAGCTCACCTGCGGTTAACAGTTGCTGCAACCTGCTACTGGATAGCTCATGCTGAACCCAGAGTGACCCTGCACCATCTTCAGGCTCTGCTGCTTTGCATTGTAACTGGCGAATTGCATAAACTGTCAGGTAAATAGAAGATATAGAAAGAAAGCACGTCAGTGTATTGTGATTCAGTGAGGTACACCACGACACAAGCGCTGCAGCATAGGGGTTATAGGATATGAAGGGATTTTGCTTTAGTTACACTGCACTGAGTTCATGATCTGGAAAAGCCAAACCCCTTCTTTCTTCTCCCTTTCTTTATTGGCCCAGATAAAATAGGGGACAATTAGATCTGTGCTGCAATCATTGTTGCTGTCAAAAGCGTTATTGACAAATGTAGAATGGATTGACATCTTCAGAATGGTTACCCCCTATTCCTTGATGGTATATCGGAGAGACAACATGCATTTTATATAGCACCATAATATCCTCAAGACATCTTGGGGAGCTATGGCAGATTAAATCCTTTAAAATAATGCCAGGTTTTTTAAAATTCCTTCTAAAAGTTGCTGGGGGTGCTGTTCTCTCAGCACTGACCAGGCCTCCTGTAGTTCACTCGAATGGGCACTTCCCATACGGAGCCTAGACCGTGATGGTCAGCAGGATCCACACACCCGGCCTGACATCAGTCATGTGCTTTCCGGGAGAGGTCACTGGATAGCATTTGGAAGCGGGAACCATGATTTGTCTGTCTTGTTCTTCCCATCTCCTCCTCCAAATCCAGAGATGCCAAAAGCAATTCTTGTACCCTGGCCGAGTCGAATCTGGGGCCTTTTGCTAGTTCGAAATAATCATTAAATGTCAAATTTACAGAACAGTTTTTGTAACTTGACATAAAGGCCAATATTCTAGAACAAAGGTTAACATTAAATTATGGTGTCTGTCTTGATTCTTAAGGGAATCTTTGATGGCAGCCTTGAGAAACAGATACATTTTCAGATACTCCATGACCATTCTGTGAACTTCATCTAATGATAAATAATTGCTGAGGGAGCATGACTAATTAATTGCCTATCCAATCAAACCTGCCTAGGTAACTGGAGGTGTGAGAAGGGCGTTAGAGTGGTGCACGAGAGACTGTCCCGCCTCAGATTGAGGAAGCAGATAAGGAATCTGGATATCGATGTGGCTCATGTCTTCTGTCAGTGGCAGAGCTGTCTTTTAATGGGAATCTATCTCAATCAGGCCCTGTGCTATCCCCTTGCAGTCCCGGATATTACACGGTAAGGAAATATGTACATGTTTTATAGAGAGCGGCTTGATCACTGAATGCCAATCATCTCATCTGAAAAACGGATAATGCCTTGTTCCCTTCCGAAACCTAGATTTAAGTAGCAGCAGTACGGTTGGTAGATGTATGTGAATATAATTCACATTTAAAATCTTACAAAGGTTATTAGCGGTGAATGTGATCTACATGTTCCTCGCCTGTGGAATGTGAATCTGGCTAAAAGGTACAAGAAATGTAAAGCACCAGTTTCTCTCCTGGTTTTCTCATAGTTCACCCTATTCCAATATTATTTTGTCCTGTGTACAACTGGTTACAAATCCCTTCAGCTCTGCTCCAATTAAAATTACACGAATTATTCAACAGTTTTGACGTGTGTATATAATCTGTACTCCAGAACAGAGGAATATCAATTTGCGCACACACGCACACACAGAGAGCATGGCTAAATGTGAGGACATAGGGTTGTAAATTGGGCAGAGTGATAAGATGTATTCTGGGAGGAAGTACAAGGCATATGCACTAAATGATAAAACTTTACGGTGTGTAGACACCTGGGGGCCGGAATTGGTCATCCGCCCATTTCTCGGCGGTATGTCAGCAAAATTAGTGCGGACGGTCTGCTCTGGCGGTGCAGGGACTCTTTGGGTCTTAAGTCTCCCTTTCTCTCTCTTTCCCCTCCCCCCCGCAGAAGCCAGAGACTGCCAACATCAGGTTGGTGTCTCAAGGCAAGTTTAGATTTTTAGTTGTTTTATGCAGTGTTTTGGGTATTTTTGTGTTTTTCTGGGGGGGCGGTGGACAACACATAGTAGTTTACATATCAACATAAAATCACCGTTTTTCAGATGGTGGTATGCTATCACTTTTGGGCGCTCCATATGCCGCTGATGAATTTCCAGTCAGGCGGTATGGGGGCATTTTATCCACCAATTTTGGGCCCCTGGTGTTCAGATAGACAAATAAGAACTTAAGAATTAGGAACAGGAGTAGGCCATCTAGCCCCTCAAGCCTGCCCCGCCATTCAACAAGATCATGGCTGATCTGGCCGTGGACTCAGCTCCACTTACCCGCCCGCTCCCCATAACCCTTAATTCCCTTATTGGTTAAAAATCTTATCTGTGACTCGAATACATTCAATGAGCTAGCCTCAACTGCTTCCTTGGGCAGAGAATTCCACAGATTCACAACCCTCTGCGAGAAGAAATTCCTTCTCAACTCGGTTTTAAATTGGTTCCTTTAAATCTTTAAAGTGACAAGTTGATAAAGTTGTAAACAATGATTTTCAAGTAAGCACAGTGTACAATGGCAAAGAGGTAATGCTGAACACATTGATTGGGCCACAGTTAGAATATTGTTCCGTTTTGGGTGCCTTACTTTACGAAGAATATCAAGGCTGCGGAAGGTGCAAGAGAGTCTCTATCTGGATCAGAGCTGTAATTGAGGAAAGACTAGAGAAACTGGAGCTGTTTTCACTGGACCAGAGAAGCGCAGGATTTGCTGGAGGTGTTCAAAGGCCTTTAATGAAATAAATAATAAAAATCTATTGCCAGTGGTCTGAGAGGACACAGATGGGAGGTTAAGAGAACTTTCTTTACACAGAGTGGGACATGGAGTGGCAAAAGCAGAATATTAAAAATTTTCAGGAACGATAGATTTTTATTGGGCAAGGGATCAACGGATCGTAAAAGGAGTTGAGGTACAGACCAGCCATAAACTAATTGAGGGGCGGAATGGAAAGCTGAGTCCACATAGATTCAGTGGGACAAAGTCTCCTCTTGTCTGTACAACTCTGTAATCTGTGGGACATGGTGAATGTCCTCAAGTGTGCTGATTGATAACTGAATTAATATTAGCACAACAGGAATACAGATTTTCTACGGTACAGATATTTCCTTATTTCTGCAGGGACACACAAGTGAACAGCTCTGAAGTGGCACCCCACCCACCTACCCATTGGTAGATAGCAGATACTTAACCTACTTTCCTGATGTATATAGTAGTTCTCTTCAGTTTCTGCACTTGGTGAAGCCAAGGAAATATATTTTCTTTCGGGTTGTAGAAATGCATCCATCTCAGAATAGGTGCCAGGAGAGTTTTGTCAGCGTTACCAGTCAAAGACTTCTGCAGCATTCAGAGTTTCACTTTTCCAACATGTTTTACACTTTGAGCAATGCTGCCAGTTTTCGAATAACTTGGTTGATTTGCTGAATATACTGAGAGCCCACTAACTTGCGTCCGTTCTCTCTCTCTCTCGATCTTGGAAAGACTCTATAGTGGGACTCTTGTTCATTGCTTGCACCAGGAGCTGAAATCGGTTGCTGCAGAGGATCTATTGAATGGATCACTAGTTGCAGCAGAGATGTACTGCCAGCTCCTGCACACAGTGACTGCAACGGTACCCGCAGACTTCTTCCAAGGGAGAAGATCCAAGGGCCGGGCCAAAGTGAAGGAAAAACAAACGACTCGTTCAACAGTCTCACCGACGAGCCAAGGGCTCCCTACCTGGCATGATGTCAATAACCAATTTGCAGCCTTGTCGACTGAGGATTTCGAATAAAACCGGTTCACTAATCAATCACCAGATGAATCAACAACTCGGAATCCTGAATACAAACTGCATGTGGGACATAACCACTCGCAATGCACTGAGGTTTTGTAGATGTTTTTAAAATTGTCCTTTAAAGAGAAAAAGTTAATTTTATGGTGCATTTGTAGCAATTACATAAACATTTACACGGTTTGGTTGCTCTACTTGTGAAAGCAGTCCACAAGGTGAGCAACTGCTAATCGCAGACTGAAAATAAATCTGTTTCACTGTAGAGTTTAGTTCAGATCGGATTCGAGGGTCAATTAAACTCCAATTACCTTTTGTTGCCCACCAAATCTATTTTACAATGTCACTCCCTTTCATTGCTAGCCACTGTAGCCTGTGTTTGGCTGACGCACCTTTTTTTCAAATCACTGTACAAGGCATATTGGTGATTTGTATACTTCCGCCCCCCTTGAATACCAATTTCTATTCACCACCCCTTCCCTGAGGGCAGAGTGCGTGGTTTCCCTTTTACACGGTACTCCAGTGGCCATTACTTATGACCCTGGGGAATAAAAGTCGGGCTATTTCGCTAAGCCCAGTCCTGTTTTCACCGGTGATCCACAACAGGAACCCTTGGAGTTTCTCTCCGTCACTGAGGGATGCTGAATCCAAATGTAGTACCCTTACTGATTCTCTAATTATCCAGGTCAGGCGTCGAATCGTGGCAGGACTTTCTGCTGAGTGTGGATGCCTGGTTCATTGAGCAACTGAAGCAGTTTGCAAGTTGCCATGTTGATCCACTCCACATTACAGTGCTAATTTGGCATCTCTTACTGAGTTTGTTAAACAGTGCAGTGTTCCAACCAGCAACAGAAATACATTAACGGTTTTCATCGACAAGGTAAATGGACAGTGCAAGTAAACAGAAGGTTTAAAATTGGCTTTTATATGCATCAAACTCTATATGCAGTGGTCACAATTTGTGTGTGTTAATTTCAGGACCCGTATCTATCCCAAAGAAGTATATTTTTATTCAAGGTGCTTTCATTTTATATGTGTACTAGATTCTATCCTGCCAGTTCAGCCGTCTGAAATAACAATTTTTGTAACTGCATCTGATTCTATCTGGAAATGGAATAAAATCTTGATGTAAGATTTGTTTTTTTGTGGCAACTGTATGCATTATCGCAACTCAGTTTATAAAATATGGCCATTTTTAACTTTAATAAATTTCATACTATGTTGGAGGGGGCAACTAAAACAAAGAGGCTAACAATACTTAAAATACAAGTGTTAACACTGGTTTATAAGTCAATTAATAGCATTGAAAGATGCAAAATGCACAGTACAGAAAGTAGCTTTTGAACATTCTGTGCAGCCTCCATTTCCAAGTTTCAGAGAAATCATTCATCAAAACAGAAAGATAGAATCCAGCCCAGCTCAAACCTCCAGAATTGCCTTAGCTTTGCCTGGGTCAGTTTTCCTTGCTTGAAACTGATGCAGCTCGAGTCACTGCATTCCAAGCTCTACTGTATGAGCGCATAGTGTCCAACATGTTATATAGTTCTTAACTTGAGAACAAAAGTTTCCTCAGTGGAATCTAAAACAGCAGCCAACCAGTGCAGGAATTGGTTTGCGCTATGACTTGGTCCAGGGGCTGCAATGGTGGAAGTGGTGTTAGAGGGTAAAACACTTCGGGGCCGAAATTGCCACGTTTTTTTTTAAAGAGCAGTTACGATCGGGACATTGCCCTCGTGATCTTTTGAGGCGGAGAAGGTGTCTGCCCCGCTCCTGTGCCAATGGCGATAATGACATCATTAGTCAATCGATCCTGGTGGCTCAGTGGGCTCGCAGCAACTCTCCCCTTTAAATCGCGCCCAGCACGGCGCTGAGAACACCTGCTGCCCCAATGATTTTTTGAAAAACAGGGCAATTTTCCTCTCTTCGCCCCACCTCAACAATTGGGCGGTAATTCACCAGACAATTCGAATTATCCACCCCAGACGGGGCGGAGGGCAATTTTGGCCCCTTGTTCTTTCTACTTTCCCCGCCTCTGTACATGTTAAAACCTGTTACATCTAACTTTTCCCAGTTCTGACGAAGGGTCGACCTGAAATGTTAACTCCATTTCTCGCTCCACAGATGCTGCCTGACCTGCTGAGATTTCCAGCATTTTCTGTTCTTTCTAAATTCAACCCTTTTTTTTTCGAAAACTTAACCTAATCATCCAGTCGCTCCCTCTCAGCTTAATACACTTTCTAAAGTTCATAGAACACAAAACAAAAGCTTCAACGGGTGTATAGGCGGACATAATTTTCCACACACCGCAGACTATTTCATAATAAAACTGTTGAAATTTGCCAGTGTGTTTTTTTAAGTGGAGTAGAAAGTGCTCAAGACGGAAGTAAAATATTCCATCATGACAAGCGACTGAACAGTATCGACTCATCCTGGGAAATTAAGCACACTGCACAAGCTCAGCTGACACAATTCAAATTGAGGGGGATTGACAGGGTAGATGCTGAGAGGATGTTTCCCTCTGGCTGGGAAGTTTAGAACCAGGGGTCACAGTCTCAGGATAAGGGGTTAGCCATTTAAGACTGAGATGAGGAGGAATTTCTTCACTCAGAGGGTTGTAGCTCTTTGGAATTCTCTGCCCCAGAGGGCTGTGGATGCTGAGTCGTTGAGTATATTCAAGGCTGAGATTTCTGGACTCTAGGGGAATCAAGGGATTTGGAGATCGGGTGGGAAAGTAGAGTTGAGGTCAAAGATCAACCGTGGTCTTATTGAATGGCGGAGCAGGCTCAAGGGGTCACAGCTCTGGACATAAGAATTAGGAACAGGAGTAGGCCATCTAGCCCCTCGAGCCTGTTCCACCATTTAACAAGATCATGGCTGATCTGGCCGTGGACTCAGCTCCACTTACCCGCCCGCTCCCCGTAACCCTTAATTCCATTATTGGTTAAAAATCTATCTATCTGTGACTTGAATACATTCAATGAGCTAGGCTCAACTGCTTCCTTGGGCAGAGAATTCCACAGATTCACAACCCTCTGGGAGAAGAAATTCCTTCTCAACTCGGTTTTAAATTGGCTCCCCCGTATTTTGAGGCTGTGCCCCCTAGTTCTAGTCTCCCCGACCAGTGGAAACAACCTCTCTGCCTCTATCTTGTCTATCCCTTTCATTATTTTAAATGTTTCTATAAGGTCACCCCTCATCCTTCTGAACTCCAACGAGTACAGACCCAATCTACTCAATCTATCATCATAAGGTAATCCCCTCATCTCCGGAATCAGGCTAGCGAATCGTCTCTGTACCCCCTCCAAAGCTAGTATATCCTTCCTTAAGTAAGGTGACCAAAACTGCACGCAGTACTCCAGGTGCGGCCTCACCAATACCCTATACAGTTGCAGAAGGACCTCCCTGCTTTTGTACTCCATCCCTCTCGCAATGAAGGCCAACATTCCATTCGCCTTCCTGATTTCCTGCTGCACCTGCAAACTAACTTTTTGGGATTCATGCACAAGGACCCCCAGGTCCCTCTGCACTGCAGCGTGTTGTAATTTCTCCCCATTCAGATAATATTCTCTTTGACTTTTTTTCCCCAAGGTGGATGACTTCACACTTTCCGACATTGTATTCCATCTGCCAAACCTTAGCCCATTTGCTTAGAAAATAGGTGCAGGAGTAGGCCATTCGGCCCTTCGAGCATGCACCGCCATTCAATGAGTTCATGGCTGAACATGCAACCTCAGTACCCCATTCCTGCTTTCTCGCTATACCCCTTGATCCCCCTAGTAGTAAGGACTACATCTAGCTCCTTTTTGAATATATCTAAACCTATCTAAATCTCTTTGCAGCCTTACTGTGTCCTCTACACAACCCGCTTTCCCACTAATCTGCAAATTTTGTTACACTACACTCTGTCCCCTCTTCCAGGTCATCTATGTATATTGTAAACAGTTGTGGTCCCAGTACCCATCCCTGTGGCACACCACTAACCACCGATTTCCAACCCAAAAAGGAACCATTTATCCCGACTCTCTGCTTTCTGTTCGGCAGCCAATTCTCTATCCATGCTAATACATTTCCTCTGACTCCGCGTACCTTTATCTTCTGCAGTAACCTTTTGTGTGGCACCTTATCAAATGCCTTTTGGAAATCTAAATACACCACATCCATCGGTACACCTCTATCCACCATGCTCGTTATATCCTCAAAGAATTCCAGTAAATTAGTTAAACATGATTTCCCCTTCATGAATCCATGCTGCGTCTGCTTGATTGCACTATTCCTATCTAGATGTCCCGCTATTTCTTCCTTAATGATAGTTTCAAGCATTTTCCCCACTACAGATGTTAAACTAACCGGCCTATAGTTACCTGCCTTTTGTCTGCCCCCTTTTTTAAACAGAGGCGTTACATTAACTGCTTTCCAATCCGCTGGTACCTCCCCAGAGTCCAGAGAATTTTGGTAGATTATAACGAATGCATCTGCTATAACTTCCGCCATCTCTTTTAATACCCTAGGATGCATTTCATCTGGACCAGGGGACTTGGCTACCTCGAGTCCCATTAGCCTGTCCAGCACTACCTTCCCTAGTGATAGTGATTGTCTCAAGGTCCTCCCGTGACCAGCAATTTTTGGCATGGTTTTTGTGTCTTCCACTGTGAAGACCGAAGCAAAATAATTGTTTAAGGTCTCAGCCATTTCCACATTTCCCATTATTAAATCCCCCTTCTCATCTTCTAAGGGACCAACATTTACTTTAGAAAACGAAGCACAGGATTGCACGAGAGGCCTTCAAGTAAAAGCTTTAAACGAAAGCATTAAAGACAGAAAAATACAATTCAATAGCTAACTTGAATCACGCCATTGTGAAATGTGCCTTATTTTTATTACTTTGTTTATTATTTTGACATTGGAAACTTACCTTCCTGAGAAAAAAAGGCAACGAAAAAGATTTCGGAAAGCATGAAGAGCGATTTGTGGCAACGGCAGCGAGATTATGCAATCACAGAATAAACTCTGACTTTGAGTATTTCTGTCGGTGATACTGCGACGGCCCTCTCAATGAAAGACGTTTCCCAGTCAATGGGGCACTTGTTTGCAACAAACACTTCCATGGGAACCTTGCTCGCACACTGCCTGTAATACAAATTACACCTGTAAATTTGAAAACTATCACATCTTGCCCATCAGACTCACCCACCCTTGGTGCACACACAGTAGGTGCTAAGTAGTAGCAGGAGTAGATGGTCAAAGTCAACAACTTAGAAAATGCTTTTATATGATTTGAAGAGTAAATTTTTAAATATCCTGCAGAAATTTAATTGAGGTGTATACAATTATGAGGGGCCTGGATAGAGTGGATGGGAAGGACCTATTTCAATAACCAGGAGGCATAGATTTAAAGTAATTGGTAGAAGGATGAGAGGGGAACTTTTTTCACCCAGAGGGTGGTGGGGGTCTGGAACTCTCTGCCTGAAAGGGAGGTAGAGGCAGAAACTCTCATCGCATTTAAAAAGTACAGGTTGAACGTCTCTTATGCGGCACCCTTGGGACCTGGCCTGTGCCAGATGAGAGATTCTGCCGGATGAGGGGAAGTCGCCCGAGGTCGAGGGGAGGAGGAGGAGGAGGTCAGCGGCCCGAGAGGGCCCTGAAGAGTAGATGATGAAAGGGCTATTAATTGAGGTGTTTAAGATGATTAATGGATTTGATGAAGTAAATACAGAGAAAACTATTTCCTCTGGAAGAGTGCAGCAACATCTGGAGATTTCTTGAACATTTCCTTGCAGTAAATTAAAGGGACGTTCTATACAACGTATTTATTATGTTGAACTATAACTCAAGCTGTCAACATTTGGTATTTTTTCCTTATAGTAATTTCTAATCCCAAAGATGATCCTGGAAGACACTAAAGTAAACCAAGCCATTGACAGCCTTGGCATTGTATTTGACCCTGAGATGAGCTTTTGACCACATATCTGCTCCATCACCAAGACCACCTATTTCCATCTCTGTAACATCGCTCGACTCCGCCCTGCCTCAGCGATCCGCTGCTGAAACCCTCATCCGTGCCTTTGTTGCCTCTAGACTTGACTATTCCAACACACTCCTGGTGGCCTTCCCTCGTCCACCCTACATAAACTTGAGCTCATCCAAAACTCTGCTGCCCGTGTCCTAACTCGCAACAAGTCCCGCTCACCCATTACCCTCTGCTCGTTGATCGATATTGGCTCCCGGTCCGACAACGCCTCAATTAAAAAATTCTCATCCTTATTTTCAAATCCCTCCATGGCCCTCCCCCCTCCCTATCTCTGTAATCCCCCTCCGAGATCTCTGCGTTCCTCCAATTCTGGCCGATTGAGCATCCCCGATTTTAATCGCTACACATTGCTGGCCGTGCCTTTAGCTGCCTGAGCCCAAGCTCTGGAATTCCTCCCCCAAACCTCTCCATCTTTAAGACGCTCCTTAAAACCTACCTCCATGACCAAGTCATCTGTGCTAATATCTCCTTATGTGGCTCGGTGTCAAATCTTGTTTTGATAGCGCTCCTGTGGAAGTTTTATCACCTAAAAAGGTGCAAATTGCTGTTGTACAACTGGAGAATTGGACATATCCCCACAATAGCGCAAAGTTAGTTATCATAAAAGTAGCTTAACCACCTATGTGTACATCAATCAAAATTGCATTTGTATTAGCGTTCATCAGTAAACCGGCTAGAAGGCAATGATATTCTCCCCAGCACCACCCACTTCGAGAGGCATCATTAAATTCAGGATATGTTGGAAGTGCATGTTGAGCATCTAAAATGTTATTCCCGGAGTCAAAAGCAACTTTGCAACATTGCTTGGGTGACCTGTTGAATGTGGTTTTGTTGGCGGCCATATCTTCCCCGGTGGCTGGACAACAGACTTCGAATCATAAAACCACCCAGCCATTCGGCCCATCGTGCTCGTACCGGCTCTTTGAAAGAGCGATCCAATTAGTCCCACCACTCTCCCCTCTTTCCCCCATAGCCTGACTTATTTGCTCCCCCCCTTCCGAGTATTTATCCAATTACCTTTTGAAAGTTACTATTGAATCTGCTTCCACTGCCCTTTCAGGCAGCGCATTCCGGATCACAAATCACCGCGTAAATACATTTTTTTTCATCTTCCCACTGGTTCTTTTGCCGATTATCTGAAATCTGTGTCCTCTGGTGACCGACCCTTCTGCCTTTTGAAACTGGAAACAGGTTTTCCCGATTTACTCTATTCGTTGGTGGTATTTCTCCAGCGACTTGAGGTATCTACTGTACATGGTCCATGTCTCTGAGCCATACAGGAGGCCGGGTATTACTACGGCCCTATAGACCATGAGCTTGGTGGCAGTTTTGAGGACCTGGTCTTCAAACACTCTTCCTCAGGCGGCTGAGAGCAAGCGCAGGCAGCGGAAGGAGCGTGCGGCAAACCAGTCCCACCCACCCCTTTCCTCAACGTTTATCTGTCCCACCTGTGACAGGGACTGTGGTTCTCGTATTGGACTGTTCATCCACCTAAGGACTCAATTTTAGAGTGGAAACAAGTCTTCCTCGATTCTGAGGGACTGCTTATGATTTACTCTTTTAAACCTTTTAGGATTTTGAACGCTTCTATTAAATCTTCCCTTAATCGTCTCTGCTCCAAGGAGAACAAGGCCAGTTTCTTTAGTCTGTAGCCAGTCACCCCGCTGCTTCTGGCCTGGTTTGCTATTTGTTCCTCCATCCTCCTTCTTCAAACCTGTTCTGCTCTGCGCGAGAAAAATTGCCATCAGCTGTATATGTTGCGAGGTAGCTCAGCCCACTGACAGCGAGAAGAGACAGTGAGTCCTGGCTGCAATGTTTATCTGTGGCTACGACCTCAGGAGCTAGCAGAAGATAACCACCCATCGAGCTGGCTTGTGCCTCTCGGAGGCACAGTGCCACCAGTTATTTCACTGTGCTGCCAAAGTTGTGTCAGCATTCGAGAAAGTAAGTCGAGTACAGTATCGCGCTGTCTATTGCAGTACTATTTAACAGCCAATTTAATTAGCAGCACTCAGAATGGAGGAGAAACAAGAGTGATTTAATGTTAGCTGTGTTTTAGTAATCTGTGGCAAATGGATTTCAACATAGGCAGGTGTGAAGTCATCCACTTTGGATCTAAAACGGTTAGAGCAGGAAACTTGCTAAATGGTGAAAAGCTAAAAAAAAACAGTGGAGGTCCAAAGAGACTTGGGGCCCAGGTACAGCGATCATTAATATGTCATGAACGGGTACAAAGAATAATCAAAAAGGCCAATGCAATGCTGGCCTTTATATCTAGAGGACTAGAATACAAGGGGGTAGAGGTTATGCTGCAGCTGTACAAAGCCCTGGTTAGACCCCACCTGGAGCACTGTGAGCAGTTCTGGGCCCACACCTTAGGGAGGATATATTGGTCTTGGAGGGAGTGCAGCGTAGGTTTACTAGAATGATACCCGGACTCCAAGAGTTAAGTTACGAGGAGAGATTACACAAACTAGGGTTCCCTGGAATTTAGATGGTCAAGGGGTGATCTGACAAACTGTCATATGAGGAGAGACTGGATCAACTGGGCCTGTATTCACTGGAGTTTAGAAGGATGAGAGGGAATCGCATAGAAACATATAAGATTCTGATGGGACTGGACAGGTTCGATGCGGGAAGAATGTTCCCGATGTTGGGGAAGTCCAGAACCAGGGGACATAGTCTTAGGATAAGGGGTAGGCCATTCAGGACTGAGATGAGGAGAAATTTCTTCACACAGAGAGTTGTTAACCTGTGGAATTCCCTGCCGCAGAGAGTTGTTGAAGCCAATTCATTGGATATATTCAAAAGGGAGTTAGATATGGCCCTTACGGCTAAAGAGATCAAGGGGTATGGAGAGAAAGCAGGAAAGGGGTACCGAGGGAATGATCAGCCATGATCTTATTGAATGGTGGTGCAGGCTCAAAGGGCCGAATGGCCTACTCCTGTACCTATTTTCAATGTTACTATGTTTTCAGGATATTGAGAACAGGGAGGGCAGATAGAGAGAAACTATTGCTGCTGGTTGGGGAGTCTAGGACTCTAAAAATTAGAGCCAGACTTTTCAGGAGTGAAATTAGGAAACACTTCTACACAAAGGGTGGTAGAAGTTTGGAAAACTCTCCCACAAATGGCAATTGATGCTGGATCAATTGTTAATCTTAAATCGGAGATTGTAAAATTTTTGTTATCCAAAGGTATAAAGGGATATGGGCCAAAGGCGGGAATATGGAGTTAGGTCGCAGATCAGCCATGATCTCATTGAATGGTGAAACAGGCTCGAGGGGCTGAATGGCCGACTAAAGATTGCAAAATGGGTCAAACCTACCACCCCCAATAAAAGAAACCAATCTTACAAAGATTATTTAATTATAAACTGTATTTTTCAAATACACTGTACATTTCCATCACATGTAGCCTGAAAAATGGGATCCGGCAACCAAACGCAATAAAAAAAACTCCGCTGTCTACATTTCCGGGTCTTCATTACATTTGCCAAGTCTTAGAAATAGCAAAGATGTTTATGTTATCACAGTTTACACAATCAATGCATCCAATTACTAACGTTGGAAACGTGTAATAAAAAAACCCAAAAAATGCAGGCTCTGTACTTAGGCCAGTATTACAGGTCATCATATCCCACAGATGCTGCAGCATACACAGACTTCATTCGGCACGGAACTGTACACATTTGCACTTCTTCTGTTAAAACGCACACCTACACTTGTGATACAGCCTTTAGATTGCAAACCATGGTTACTATAGTGGTCAAGACCTCCAAAGTTTATAAAACAACACAAAAGCACTTCAACAATTTATTTTTTAACATTATTTTTTACATTAAGAAAATAAAAGAGCTGCAGGTTGTCTTTTATGACTTAAATCTTAGAATAAATGGAATGCCAAATGCATGTGAACACCTAATTTATGCTACTGAAATCCACACCACCAAATATAAAATAACGTACTTATTTATCGATAAATAATAGGATTGAAATTGGGAAAAAGAAACGACTTTCATTCTATCCAGTGTAATGCAGACTCTACACCACATCCATTTGCAGAGACTCTTTCCTGTACAGAAAGCAAAATGTTATATACATGTTATAAGCAGCAAATCACACCGTCTGCAGGGAACAATTCTGCATCAAGTTTGCATTGTGCTATCCCGACAGATGCCGATTGTGGGATACTTCTTCATTCTCGTTTCCAACACAGCTTTTCAGTCCTTTCAAATTATGAGTGCCATTATACATCAATTCAAAGTTCAAGCCTCCACACATTACCAGCTCATTGGGTACCTGGTATCTTGTCTGTTAAATTCCAAAGATGCAATATGCACCATCATACATCGAGAAAGGATTTACTGTGTTTCGGGCTTCGCCCATTCCGTCTCTCCAACCTCTTGATGATCTCGGAGACAATGCAGACTGAAGACGTAAGACCCACCAGAAAAAGCAGATCTGAAAGAGAAGAGTACAGAAGATAATTGTTGTTGTTCCTTGTGACGGGAGAAACTCATAATGGGATATCCAGTATATCTCTCCATTCGACAGCCTCCTGACAGCTGAGTGGAGAAATGAGGTGCCTCTGGACACAGATCTCAGTGGGCTGATCGATGTGAGGTGCTCCAGGGTCTGGGACCCACAGATCTCAGTGGGCCGGTCGATGTGAGGTGTTCCAGGGTCTGGGACCCACAGATCTCAGTGGGCCGGTCGATGTGAGTTGTCGATGTGAGTTGTCCCAGGGTCTGGGACACACAGATCTCAGTGGGCCGGTCGATCTGAGGTGTTCCAGGGTCTGGGACCCACAGATCTCAGTGGGCCGGTCGATGTGAGGTGTTCCAGGGTCTGGGACCCACAGATCTCAGTGGGCCGGTCGATGTGAGGTGTTCCAGGGTCTGGGACCCACAGATCTCAGTGGGCCGGTCGATGTGAGGTGTTCCAGGGTCTGGGACCCACAGATCTCAGTGGGCCGGTCGATGTGAGGTGTTCCAGGGTCTGGGACCCACAGATCTCAGTGGGCCGGTCGATGTGAGGTGTTCCAGGGTCTGGGACCTACAGATCTCAGTGGGCGGGTCGATGTGAGGTGTTCCAGGGTGTGGGACCCACAGATCTCAGTGGGTCGGTTGATGTGAGTTGTCGATGTGAGTTGTCCCAGGGTCTGGGACACACAGATCTCAGTGGGCCGGTCGATGTGAGGTGTTCCAGGGTCTGGGACCCACAGATCTCAGTGGGCCGGTCGATGTGAGTTATCCCAGGGTCTGGGACCCACAGATCTCAGTGGGCGGGTCGATGTGAGGTGTTCCAGGGTCTGGGACCCACAGATCTCAGTGGGCCGGTCGATGTGAGGTGTTCCAGGGTCTGGGACCCACAGATCTCAGTGGGCCGGTCGATGTGAGGTGTTCCAGAGTCTGAGACCCACAGATCTCAGTGGGCGGGTCGATGTGAGGTGTTCCAGAGTCTGAGACCCACAGATCTCAGTGGGCCGGTCGATGTGAGGTGTTCCAGGGTCTGAGACCCACAGATCTCAGTGGGCGGGTCGATGTGAGGTGTTCCAGAGTCTGGGACCCACAGATCTCAGTGGGCGGGTCGATGTGAGGTGTTCCAGGGTCTGGGACTCAGGGCCACAGTCGCACTTTGGACCGTTCCCCGTGTGGGGCAGGTGGGTGCAGCGTCCGTGTCCCGTGCGGATTGGGCCGAGCGCTCGCTGCCCGCTGTCTCCGAGGGAGGGCGAGGCTAGGGATCTCTACTGGTGGGGCAGTGACGGGGTGTTGGCTCTTTATGTTGCCGGCGTCCCAGAAGATAATTAATACAGTGTGAAGAATCTGGCGTCAGTTTGTGAAATCATGACTCACGCAGAAGGTTCAGCCACCATACGTGGCAATGAAATACAATACTGAACTCCGGAGATGATGGGGTTGTCTTATGAAGACAGGTTGAGCCTCTACTCATTGGAGTTTAGAAGAATGAGAGGTGATCTTACTAAAACGTATAAGATTCTGAGGGGGCTCGACAGGGTGGATGCAGAGAGGATGTTTCCCCTCGTGGGGGAATCTAGAACTAGGGGGCATAGTTTACGCCCACCTGACAGAGCAGACAGGACCTCGGTTTAAGAACATAAGAAATAGGAGTAGGAGTCGGCCATTCGGCCCCTCGAGCCTGCTCTGTCATTTAATAACACGGCTGATCTGATCATGGACTCAGCTCCACTTCCCTGCCCGCTCCCCATAACTCTTTACTCCCCTATCACTCAAAAATCTGTCTATCTCCACCTTAAATATATTCAATGACCCAGCCTCCACAGCTCTCTGAGGCAGAGAATTCCACAGATTTACAAACCCTCAGAGAAGAAATTTCTTCTCAGTTTTAAATGGGCGGCCCCTTATTCTAAGACTATGTCCCCTAGTTCTAGTTTCCCTTATGAGTGGAAATATCCTCTCTGCATCCACCTTGTCAAGCCCCCTCATTATCTTATGTTGCGATAAGATCACCTCTTATTCTTCTGAACTCCAATGAGTTGAGGCCCAACCTACTCAACCTTTCCTCATAAGTCAATCCCCTCATCCCCGGAATCAACCGAGTGAACCTTCTCTGAACAGCTTCCAATGCAAATATATTCTTCCTTAAATAGAGACCAAAACTGTACACAGTACTCCAGGTGTGGCTTCACCAATACCCTGTACCATCAAAGCCCTGGCTTCTGGAGTTTTCTTCCTAAACCCCTCTGTCTTACATTATTTATTCCCACCATTAAAAGCCTCCTCAAAAAGTAGCTACTATGTCCTGTCACCTCCCAATATTTCTGTTTGGTGTCTTGATTTTCTCCCTGTCTTGTAAATGGGATGTGTGTCTATCTTAAAGGCATTGTGAGAGTGTAACCTGCTGTTGGAAGTGCCCGCATTCCATTTATGATTGAAGTCACGAGCTCACCGGGTGGGTAAATGCAGGCACAGACCTGTTGCCTATCCCTTAGTGCTGCAGCATTCCTTAGAGTGGTCCTTGAACAAGACATCAGCTGAGACTGCAGCACTTGACAATGAGTGAGCAACACTCAATGACTCTTGTGAATGTACACTGGTAATTGGAGGCATTAACACAAAATGCTTAATTGATTGTGTCGTTTCAGTTCTCTGGTTTTCAAGCTAGAGTTTCTCCCACAGCATGTCCTCATGTAAACCAGGCGACTGACATAGAAAGGATACTAAATCAGCTATTTTCCATAGGAGGCTAACAGTGAGAATCATATAAATGATTGGACTCATTGTAAGCAGGTTTTCTGCTCCTGTAGTTCAGGTTGGAGGTGAGCAATGTCCTTGCCCCAGCTCCTTGTGTTTGCAACACTAAAACCACCTCACTTACCCCAACAGCAGAATTATAGGTCCACAAAATGCAGCTACAGTCTAAGAATATTAACCGTTTCAGTTCCACGAATTCTGAGTTCATATAAAACAACAAAATACTACAGTGAGTCTCACTTGCATTTCAGGGATTAATTATTTTGTCAAACGTTTATATTTGTGACATTAATCTGTTTAGGTGAAGGTGTCATTTCTAAAATTAGCCTCGAGAGGGTTGTCTCATGAGGGGAGATTGAGTAGATTGGGTCGATACTCTCTGGAGTTTAGAAGAATGAGAGGTGATCTCATTGAAAGATACAAGATTCTGAGGGGGATTGACAGGGTAGATGCTGAGAGGATGTTTCCCCCGGGCTGGAGAGTCCAGAACCAGGGGTCACAGTCTCAGGATAAGGGGTCGGCCATTTAGGACGGAGATGAGGAGGAATTTCTTCACTCAGAGGGTGGTGAATCTTTGGAATTCTCTGCCCCAGAGGGCTGTGGATGCTGAGCCGTTGAGTATATTCAAGGCTGAGATCGATAGATTTTTGGACTCTCGGGGAATTGAGAGATATGGGGATCGGGCGGGAAAGTGGAGTTGAGATCAAAGATCAGCCGTGATCTTATTGAATGGCGGAGTAGGCTCGAGGGGCCGAATGGCCGACTCCTGCTCCTATTTCTTATATTATGTAAAATGGCTCTTTGATGATCAACAAAATGATTCAGCAGATTTTTGTGCAAATATTAAATGTTGCCAAGGCTATTTAACCATGTAAATTCTTCAGCAGTCCCTGCAGTAAATTTAGGTTCGGAAAAGAAAAAAAGAAAAAGTTGGGAGAATGATGAATCACATTAAATCTGCCAATTGCACAAATAGGTGTAGATTTGTCAGTGTTGCAACAACATCAAGCTCCTTCCTGCAAGGGGTCTATCCAAAACACGGGCAAGGTCTCACCGAGTATACTGAGGCTCTCCGTCTGGAACACTTTCTGTAGAGGGGGGAAGTAAATAACCAGCAGCTGCCCCATGATGGACCCAAGAACGGCGTAACAGAACATTCGGTTACTGCACAACCCAATCTCGAAGACAGATTTTGTCTGGGGAGGGAGAAGAGGAGCAGAAAGGGAGAGGTGAGGAAAATCATTCAGGGCACCCACACATCCATCTTTTAAATTAACTGTACACAGATTTGACTCAATATGCTATATTTAACTCTCATCTTTATAAAGAGTGCAACCCATCAACACATCGTGAAAAGATTTCTACCAGTTAGGAAACATGGGTGGGGCCAAAAAAGCCACAAGCTTTACTAATGGAAGAGGATTTTGTTCGCTTCATTAAATGGGAGATTTGCTCTATGGAGGATTATAACATAGGGGAGCGGTGGTGGGGGGTTAAATGGCCAAAAGCTCGAGGCATGTCAGGAAGCCAGCTCCAACCGGCCGACTTCCGGGTTTTACCCGAGACGGGACAAGGGGCAAGCAAGTAATCCCCTTTCCCAGGAGGCAGGCTGGCATCTTAAATATGTTAAGTAGGCCAGAAGACTCGGATTCACCCTGCTGCACAGGTTTAACTGCGGCCGGACGCGTTTCCCAGGCCTCAGGAAACCCGGCAGCGAGGCGAGCACAGCCTCGAGGAGCACTCCTTGTGGGCCAGGAGAAGGAGTGCTTCCTCCCACACCTCCCCCCCCCCACAAGCTCCACAACTATCAGACCACATGCCCCCCCCCTTCCCCCCCCACCGGGGTCAGGGATCAGACCCTAACCTGGTCCTGCTGCCTCCTCCGGTGTGCTCCCCTCCTGACTGGAAGCCAAGTCCAACAGGCCAACAGGCTGACATCTGGGCAGTGAATCTTACAATGAAACAAGACTCACACCATGGAGTTAAATGTCCACGGCATGCGGGCAAACCCAGACTCTACCCGTGCACTACCAGACCCTCGGCACGTCGGTGAGTAAAAATTCCCTGTCTATGCTTCACAAAGCTGAATTTAAACACCTTTCATTAATGATCAATGGGAACATTAATTCAAACAGGGTTGAGAGCAGTTATTCAATGCCAAAGTAAACCTTTTGATCCCCTTTTGATGTGCAAGAGCCTGGACTACATAAATACACATTGGTTCAAATACTGAGGTTTTCATAGCCTACCTGTGACCTGGAACTCCATGCATTGAACATGTCAAAGAAAACAAAGCAGGTAAAGGTCATTGTTGTGTCTCGTGGTGTTATTACATTATCCTGCAACTGAGAAATACACACAACAAATTCACCACTCAGTACACGCACATCATTTCATCGTTATTTTTAAAATTACATTTTTAAAACAAAGGATTCCCCCAATGGATCACAATACAAGTTTCATGCAATTTTTTTTTAAACTGATATTTTTTGTACACGATTGGTAATTATAAAGACTTGCATTTATATCGTGCTTTTCGCGACCACCAGATGTCTCAAAACGCTTTACAACCAATGAAGTACTTTTCGAAGTGTAGTCACTTGTTGTAATGTGGGAAATGCAGCAGCCAATTTGCGCAAAGCCCCCACAAACAGCAATGTGGTAATGACCAGATAATCTGTTTTTGTTATGTTGATACAGGACAGCAGGGAGAACTCCCCTGCTCTTCTTCGAAATAGTGACCGTGGGATCTTCTACATCCACCTGAGAGAGCAGACGGGGCCTCGGTTTAACATCTCATCCAAAAGACGGCACCTCCGACAGTGCAGCGCTCCCTCAGCACTGCACTGGGAGCATCAGCCTAAATTTTTGTGCTCAAGTCTCTGGAGTGGGACTTGAACCCACAACCTTCTGACTCTCAGGCGAGAGTGCTGCCCACTGAGCCACAACTGACAGTGAATTATGATTACCAGTTTACTTTAAGCACAAAAAGGACAGCTAACCATGCTTTAACGAAGGGCAGAGATGTTTTCTTTCATAAATTTCACTGGTGCAGTTAGCTCGCAGATTCTTACCTCCCTCCAGAAGACAAATAATGTCCCAGAGACAATAATCAGCGATGAAACCAGAATTTTAACAATGAGGTTTCTGGTCAAGATGCTGTCCTTTACATTTCTTGGAGGCTGTCTGATGACGTCTTTATCGACAGGTTCGACTCCCAGGCTGGCCACAGAGAACAAAGCAGAAACAAATCAGAACGCCACCAAAATAACCTGCTGACGTTTCATACGAGAGAGTTCATTGGCTGCATTCTGTTCATCTGTCTCCTGACCCCGATGTTCAGGTTTACAATTCCTAGGAGCACCCAAGAGACTACTAAGGCCCTCTTGCACCATGCATGGTGCGGAAACTTAAGATATAGGAACAGGAGTAGGCCATACAACCCCTCGTACAGCCCCTCGAGCCTGCTTCCCCATTCAATATCATGGCTGATCCGATCATGGACTCAGCTCCACTTCCCCGCCCGCTCCCCATAACCCCTTATCATTTAAGAAACTGTCTATTTCTGTCTTAAAGTTATTCAATGTCCCAGC
This sequence comes from Pristiophorus japonicus, assembly GCF_044704955.1. NCBI lineage: Eukaryota > Metazoa > Chordata > Chondrichthyes > Pristiophoridae > Pristiophorus > Pristiophorus japonicus. Next base: position 5,966,278 of record NC_091981.1, read on the forward strand.
TCCCACAGCTCTCTGAGGCAGCGCATTCCACAGATTTACAACTGTCTGAGAGAAGAAATTTCTCATCTCAGTTTTAAATGGGCGGCCCCTTATTCTAAGACCATGCCCCCTAGTTCTAGTCTCCCCCATCAGTGGAAACATCCTCTCTGCATCCACCTTGTCAAGCCCCCTCATAATCTTATACATTTCGATAAGATCACCTCTCATTCTTCTGAATTCCAATGAGTACAGACCCAATCTACTCAATCTATCATCATAAGTCAACCCCCTCATCTCCGGAATCAACCGAGTGAACCTTCTCTGAACTGCCTCCAAAGCAAGAAAGTACTGCAGAAATAAATGGGTAAGAGCTGCAAAACTGATGGGTGAGAAAGAGGTGAACGTGAAAACAAAGAGTAAAGAAAAAGAACGGTAAAGAGAAGTGAAGAGTGTTACAGCGGGGAATAAAGGAGAGAAGGAGGGGACAGGGGAGAGAAATGAAAGCACCGAGAGCAGCAAAGAGACAGAGCGGGCAAAAGAGAAACAACGGAAATTAGGGCAGGGGAAAGAGAAAGAAAAAAGGTGAGGAAAAGGGACATGCACAGATGTCCCTCTCTGATTAACAAAGTCCCAACTTCTGTTATTTCAGCACAATAAATAGGAAAAGGAGACACTCTCTTCCACAGGGGAGAAACAAAATATCCTGTTGTGAGGGATGATCATAAACTGCTCGAGAGAGAGAGAGAGAGAGAGACAGACAGACAGACAGAGAGCGGGGAAGCAGGAGAGGGGGGAGAGGGGAAAGAGGAAAGAGAAAGAGGGGAGAGGAAAGAGAGAGAAGCAAGAGGAAAGAGAGAGAAGCGAGAGGAAAGAGAGAGAAGGGATAGAGAGGGGAGAGGAAGGAGGGAGGTGAGAGGGAGAGGGGGAGGGGGAGGGGGGAGGGGGAGGAAAGAGAGGGAGGACAGAGGGAGAGAGAAAGAGGAAAGAGAGAAGCGAGAGGAAAGAGAGAGAAGGGATAGAGAGGGGTGAGAGGGAGAGGGGAGAGAGAGAGAGAGAGAGAGAGAGACCTTGTTGAGGCAGGGAAGAAAAGGGCACACACTCTGGACCGAGCGGTGAGGAAGGGGCTTGTACGAAGGGAGACAGAAGCAAGCACTGTTCCGGTGGATCTGCTGGGAGCAGGGGGATTATTGCTGGCCCACATCATACACGGCACATCCTACAACTCATCACGGACTATGCCATGGGACATCCGCTACTTAGCATCATCGAGCTAGCAGAGTGACATCTAAACTTTTCCCTTTACCTCTGCGCTGGTGGTCCATCCATAATTATGTTGATCCATAAAATCTGCATAGCATTTAGTGGATTTGGAAAGTTCATCAATGTGGCCAGAGATATCAATGTTAGAGCAGCTATACTCCTGGAAAATAATCACATTGCATAGAATTGCTGTATAAATTATGTTTTATCATACTGCAATGAAATTCTAACACGGCTTTAAGATCATTTTGTAGCCAAATATAAATAACTACTGTGTTATATAATTCGATAAAAAGTAAGCCAGAGTATGCTGATGAATTGCCTGCACTAATTCTCACAAGTTGTACTTACGTGCTGAGTTGGAATCGAACAAAATTCTTGATATTGTTGTAAATCCCTTTGCCCTCTTCAATTGCAGACCTGGAACAGAAAGTTCGGCATTTACTAACATGGCGAACACACTGGATAGATTGTACTGGCGCACACAAAGACGCACTAGTCAACCAGAAGGGATTTGTTCTAAAAAAAACTGACTGAAAAGAATCCGAGCAATTGTCACCTTGTAACTGAACACAGCACCACACTCTGACAGCCGTGGCTCAGTGGGCAGCACCTCGCCTCGAGTCAGAAAGTTGTGGGTTCGAGTCACTGCAGAGACTCGAGCACAAAAATCTAGGCTGACAATACAGTGCAGTACTGAGGGAGTGCTGCACTGTCGGAGGGACAGTACTGAGGGAGTGCTGCACTGTCGGAGGGGCAGTACTGAGGGAGTGCTGCACTGTCGGAGGGGCAGTACTGAGGGAGCGCTGCACTGTCGGAGGGGCAGTACTGAGGGAGTGTTGCACTGTCGGAGGGGCAGTACTGAGGGAGTGCTGCACTGTCGGAGGTGCCGTCTTTCGGATGAGACGTTAAACCGAGGCCCCGTCTGCTCTCTCAGGTGGACTTAAAAGATCCCATGGCACTATTTCAAAGAGGAGCAGGGGAGTTCTCCCCGGTGTCCTGGACAATATTATCCCTCAATCAACATCACTAAAACAGATTATCTGGTCATTATCACATTGCTGTTTGTGGGAACTTGCTGTGCGCAAATTGGCTGCTGCATTTCCCACATTACAACAGTTACCACACTTTTAAAAAAAAAAACTTCTTTGGCTGTAAAGCGCTTTGGGATGCCCTGAGGTTGTGAAAGGCGCTATATAAATGCAACTTGTTCTTTCTCCGAGTTTGCCAATCATTCTGATATGTGGGACAGCCATTTGCAGAATAAAAGACTGGATCGACTAGGCTTATGTTCACTGGAATTTAGAAGAATGAGAGGGGATCTCAGAGAAACATATAAAATTCTGACAGGATTGGAGAGGTTAGATGCAGGAAGAATGTTCCCGATGTTGGGGTGGTCCAGAACCAGGAGTCACAGTCTAAGGATAAGGAGTAAGCCATTGAGGACCGAGATGAGGAGAAACTTCTTCACTGAGAGAGTTGTGAACCTGTGGAATTCTCTACCACAGAAAGTTGTTAAGCCCAGTTCGTTAGATATATTCAAAAGGGAGTTAGATGTGGCACTTACGGCTAAAGCGATCAAGGGGTATGGAGAGAAAGCAGGAATGGGGTACTGAAGTTACATGATCAGCCATGATCTTATTGAATGGTGGTGCAGGCTCGAACGGCCGAATGGCCTACTCCTACACCTATTTTCTATGTTTCTATGTAAAACGCAGAGATGCAAGTTTTAAACTTTTTCTTAAAACGAACTGGCAGAGGAAAAGGTTTGGCTGAGAAACAAAGTTTGTACGTCTTTCCTGCAGTATTCATTTGAGCAGCCTCGTGTTCTTTTCTTACAATATGCAAATTACTAAAATGTTTCACAATGGGATTCTAACCGGTGTGTCTCAATTTAATATAAGCAATGTAAAACAATATAAACAGCGCGCTCTCTCTGTTGGAGAATTTGGGAAGCTGCATAAGTAATATGAAACAAAAAGACATTTAAATTGATTTTCTACTCATCAGGGCAAAGAGCTTGTGCTGATAAAAGCACACAACTACACGAGCAGATTACTGTCAATTTCAGCACTACACACACTGATTGTAGAGTCCGTCCGGTAAATCATAACTTATCACAAGGATCTTCGGATAGAACGGTTGGTGATTCTTTCTGGTGGAATCTTATGGTAAGATACAAATAAAAATTTTTACACTTTAACCAAACTAGAACTCAAATCATCGAGAAACACGCAAGGAAACATTTGTCCTTGGTTTGCAATGGATTAGCTGTGACACATTCAGCACTCTACTGCATTATTGGTGAGAATGACAGAAAGCATGACTTACATTATTGTCTTAAAGTCATCATCTACAAGGATCATGTCCGCTGCCTCCTTGCAGACATCAGTCCCCGTCTGTCCCATTGCTACCCCAATATCAGCAGCCTTCAATGCTACGGCGTCGTTGACCCCATCTCCTGTCATCGCCACCACTGAACCATTGTTCTGTAGAGACTGAAATAGAAAATTAAGGTTAACTTGATTTGAATGTGCATACACAAACGAACCTCCATTTCGAGCGTCGTGGCCAATCCAAAACATTGTACTATGAACATAGAACATATTGAGAAATTGCAGAATCTTTGTTCCATTTCCATATAAAACATGGCAATTCTGTTATTGGAAGGATACTGGAATATTGAGTGTATGAAGATTCACTGGAACAATACTAAAAATAAATGATTATAGTTACGAAGAAAGGTGTGACAATTTGGGGTCTTTTTACTCTGGGACACAAATGGTTAAGAGGTCAATCTAAGGAGATTTTCAAAACTCTGAAAGGTTTTGAGAGGGTAAACAGTGAAATATTGCTTCTGCAGCACGGCAAATTGGTAACAAAGGGGTATAAACACGGGACTACTGTATCACAAGAAAATCAAAGGAGAAGTTAGAAACATTTTCAGTGGGTTATTAAGAGCATTGAATGCATTACCACATATAGCTATTAAGGCAGAGACTGTATGCACTGCCGGATAGGGTGGTGGCTACAGATTCAGGGGTTGGGGGCAATATATTAGCATGGATAGAGGATTGGCTAACTAACAGGGAACAGAGAATCGGGATAAATGGTTCATTATCTGGTTGGCAACCAGTAACTAGTGGGGTGCTGCAGGGATCAGTGCTGGGACCCCAACTATTTACAATCTATATTAACGACTTGGAAGAAGGGACTAAGTGTAACGTAGCCAAGTTTGCTGACGATACAAAGATGGGAGGAAAAGCAATGTGTGAGGGGGACACAAAAAATCTGCAAAAGGACATAGACAGGCTAAGTGAGTGGGCAAAAATTTGGCAGATGGAGTATAATGTTGGAAAGTGTGAGGTCATGCACTTTGGCAGAAAAAAAAATCAAAGAGCAAGTTATTATTTAAATGGAGAAAGATTGCAAAGTGCTGCAGTACAGCGGGACCTGGGGGTACTTGTGCATGAAACACAAAAGGATTGTATGCAGGTACAGCAAGTGATCAGAAAGGCCAATGGTATCTTGGCCTTTATTGCAAAGGGGATGGAGTATAAAAGCAGGGAAGTCTTACTACAGCTATATAAGGTATTGGTGAGACCACACCTGGAATACTGCGTGCAGTTTTGGTTTCCATATTTACGAAAGGATATACTTGCTTTGGAGGCAGTTCAGAGAAGGTTCACTCGGTTGATTCTGGGGATGAGGGGTTTGACTTATGAGGAAAGGTTGAGTAGGTTGGGCCTCTACTCATTGGAATTCAGAAGAATGAGAGGTGATCTTATCGAGATATATAAGATTATGAGGGGGCTTGACAGAGTAGATGCCGAGAGGGTGTTTCCACTGATGGGGGAAACTAGAACTAGAATAATAATCTTAGAATAAGGGGCCGCCCATTTAAAACAGCGAAGAGGAGAAATTTCTTCTTTCAGTGGGTTGTTAATCTGTGGCATAGCTGCCTCAGAGAGCTGTGGAAGCTGGGACATTGAATAAATTTAAGACAGAAATAGACAGTTTCTTAAATGATAAGGGGTTATGGGGAGCGGATGGGGAAGTGGAGCTGAGTCCATGATCGCAGGCTCGAGGAGCCCGAAGGCCTACTCCTATTTCTTATGATCTTATGTTCTTTAACCTTCAAAAGAGAACAGGATAAATACTTGAAGGAGAAAAAATTGCAGGGATATGGGGAAAGAGTGGGGGGTGTGGGACTGACTGGATTGCTCCTCGAAAGAGCCGGTGCAGACTTGATGGTCGAATAGCCTCCTTCTGTGCTGTACTATTTTATTTAAAAGGAAATTAGATGTGTATTTTTAAAAGAAGAAATACAAAAGGATACAGGGAAATGAGATAAGTAGATAGTCCCCAAGGAGCACAGACTCAATGAGCCAAATAGGCTCCTCTGTGCTGTATTGTCGATGAATCTATATTCCCCTCTAGCAATTCAAAGAAGGAATTGTGAAGTCACTCCAAAATTGATGTGCCTCAAAGCTGCATGCAATTTGGAATGAGACTAGCCCCATTAGGTAGTGGCTCCTTATTGAGCATGGCTCTTGATTTGCTGCAGCAACATTTTTGATAACTACAAAATATAATTAGTAGGCAACGTGCTAGGTTTTGCGATATTATGCATCGCATCACAATACTAAACGTGTTATCATAGAAATTTACGGCACAGAAGGAAGCCATTTGGCCCATCGTGTCTGTGCCTGCCTAAAAGAGCTACCCAGCCTAATCCTACCTTTCAGCTCTGGGTCCGTAGCCCTGTAGGTTACGGCACTTCAAGTGTACATCCAAGTACTTTTTAAATGTGGTGAGGGTTTCTGCCTCTACCACCCTTTCAGGCAGCGAGTTCCAGATCCCCACCACCCTCTGGGTGATAAAAGCTCTCAACTCCTCTCTAATCCTACCACCAATTACTTTCAATCGATGAGGAAAGATGGGGAAGTCTCGAGAGGAGCATAAATGCCGGCATGGATTGTTTGGGCCGGCATGGATTGTCTGGGCCGGCATGGATTGTCTGGGCCGGCATGGATTGTCTGGGCCGGCATGGATTGTCTGGGCCGGCATGGATTGTCTGGGCCGGCATGGATTGTCGTATATCCGGTGTAATGTGGATAAATTCGAAGTGATCTGTTAAGGGAACTAGGTCCTTCCTAGCCACTCTAATCAAAAGTAATGATTTAAACAGCTTATTAATGTGATGCACTTTAAGACTGTAATTAAATTTAACCTGAAACTTGCTAATTCTTGTCTTTAAGTTTGCCTCGTCCCAGAGAGACTCTTCTAAAGGAGGGTGAGGAGAGAACCATCTGGCAATGTCGATTGCACCGACCACAGGGGAGAAAGTTGCACGGTATTGGTGAGCACCGTCAGACTGTTGCTCTCTCCTCGGGCAGTAACCAACCTCTGTGCCACAGGCTCCCTCCGGTTCGGGCTGAAATGGGAAACTGCACGAGGAGTAATGGTTAAAAACAACTAGGGATCTTCCACTCCATAAGAGTGCGCTGGGTGGGATACCAATTATCTTCGTGGGGAAATTCCAAAATGGCTGTGGCATTTGAATGAAATATCAATTTTCCTTAAGGGGAATGCACCTCCAGCTATCACTGGGCAGATCACTTTGAATTCATCCACATTACAGGATACATGCCCCAGAAACAGGCCATTGGGCCCAACCAGTCCATGCCGGAGTTTATGCTCCACTCGAGCCTCCTCCCGTCTTTCCACATCTAACTCTATCAGCATAACCCTCTATTCCCTTCTCCCCCATATGCTTGTCCAGCCTCCCCTTAAATACATCGATACTATTCGCCTCAACCCCTCCCTGTGGCAGCGAGTTCCACATTCTCACCCCTCTCTGGGTAAAGAAGTTTCTTCTGAATTCCCCATTGATATCTTGGTGACTATCTTATATTGATGGCCTCTAGTTATGCTCTTCCCCACAAGTGGAAACATTCTCTCTGTATCCGCTCCATCAAAACCTTTCATCATTTTAAAGACCTCTATTAGGTCACCCCTCAGCCTTCTCTTTTCAGGAGAAAAGAGACCCAGTCTGTTCATCCTTTCCTGATAGGTATACCCTCGCATTTCTGGTATTGTAAATCTATTTTGTAGTTTCTCCAGTGCCTCTATATCCTATAATAGGCAGGGAAAATAATGTTAGGGTTTATACCTGGAAAAAGAGGCAGTCAGAAGAGATTATGACAGAGATGTGAAAGAAACTCAGAACTAATTCCTATATATAGGTGATCAAATGACCTCAAATTGAAAGGCAAATTATTGCCACCCGGGTTATCAAAATAATGAACACTGTGATGTTACCGCGAATACCCAGTTTATTCGTTCAACTTCACACCATTTATGTCTATAGCTGCAACATTCAGGTTCGGAAGACCAAATTTGAATAAAATGCTGAAGGCAAACGAAAGGTGATTTCATTAACAGCGCGTGGAGGTGATTAAATGCAAGTGGAATGTAAATTCTTTTCCTAAAAGGTCTCAGATTTCTGACTGATGTACCATGTCACATTTGTAGGCATGGTACTGAGGAAGGATGTTCTTGCTATTGAAGGCAGTGCAGCGAAGGTTCACCAGACTGATTCCCGGGATGGCTGGACTGACATATGAGGAGAGACTGGAGTTTAGAAAGATGAGAGGGGATCTCATAGAAACGTACAAGATTCTGACGGGACTGGACAGGTTAGATGCGGGAAGAATGTTCCCGATGTTGGGGAAGTCCAGAACCAGGGGACACCATCTTAGGATAAGGGGTAGGCCATTTAGGACTGAGATGAGGAGAAACTTCTTCACTCAGAGAGTTGTTAACCTGTGGAATTCCCTGCCGCAGAGAGTTGTTGATGCCAGTTCATTGGATATATTCAAGAGGGAGTTAGATATGGCCCTTACGGCTAAAGGGATCGAGGGGTATGGAGAGAAAGCAGGAAAGGGGTACTGAGGTGAATGATCAGCCATGATCTTATTGAATGGCGGTGCAGGCTCGAAGGGCCGAATGGCCTACTCCTGCACCTATTTTCTATGTTTCTATGCTCTGGGAAATTTTTAAGTGCTAGGTTAAAATGACAAAAATATGGACTATGAATTAAATTACCTCTAATTACAGAGAGACTCACGGAGCTATCTTTATAAGCTAAGAACAGTTGAGAGGGAGAACTTGTTTTGCAGTAGCCCCAAGAAGAAAGAAAATAAAACAAAGCCTTCAGAGCTGTCTCTTCTGAATTGGGATAGTTCTTACCTTGACAATCTTCAGCTTGTGCCTTGGGCTAGATCTGTAAAATACTGCTATCTGTGAAAACAAATGATTGAAGTGAGGCAATTTAAAAAAAAAACTGATATAAAAACACTGCCACGTCCAACATTATTACTTATAGAGAAGCAAATAAGACAGGCAACTTCCTATAGACACTTAAAACAATTACTTTTCCTATATCTGCTGCAAACAAAATGGATTTTCCAAACAAGAACCTTTTCCATACCAGTGTATGTCAACAGTGAGATAGACTATTCAGCTCACTGAAGTTCATCCCTCTAGTAACTTTAAAAAAAAATTCCTTCACGGGATTAGGACATCGCCTGCAAGGCCAGCATTTATTGCCCATCCCTAACTGCCCTCGAGAAGGTGGTGGTGAGCCGCCTTCTGGAATACAAACTGAGTGTCTAGCTAGGTCATTTCAGAGGGCAGTTAAGAATCAACCACATTGCTGTGGGTCTGGAGCCACGTATAGGCCAGACCGGCTGAGGACAGCAGATTTCCTTCCCTAAAGGGCATCAGTGAACCAGATGGGTTTTTACTTTAATCTGGTATTTTCATGGTCACCATACGAGCATTTTTTTTTAAATTCCAGATTTATTTAATTAACCAAATTTAATTTGCCCAGCTGCCGTGGTGGGATTTGAACTCGAGTCGCTCGATCACTGGTCCAGGTCTCCAGATTGCTTGTCCAGTTAAATAACCACTATGCTACCGTACATTCTAAATTTTTCTTTTGGCCAAGAGATTGACTTTTAGGCAACTAAGTTGAACTTTTTTAAGCCATCCCTCAAGTTATACAAGTTGACATCAATACTTACCTTATAACTGTACAATCGAAGTTATACATTTTATGTTCTTGGGACAAAACCACATTCACTGACCATCCCATGTTACCCAGAGAGGGCAGTGGTGGCTTGCCTTCCTGAGTGGCAATCATTTTACAATAGGTTGCTTCAGATAGCAGCGAGAGACAACCACATTGTGTAGGGCTCGAATCAGGTGGAGGTCCACAGATACTTGGGGATCCATGTACATAGATCATTAAAATGTTCTGAACAGGTACAGGGAATAATTTTTAAAAAGCTAATGGAATGCTGACCTTTATATCTAGAGGACTAGAATACTAGAATGTAGAAGTTATGCTGCAGCTGTACAAAGCCCTGGTTAGACCCCACCTGGAGCACTGTGAGCAGTTCTGGCCCCACACCTGGAGCACTGTGAGCAGTTCTGGCCCCACACCTGGAGCACTGTGAGCAGTTCTGGCCCCACACCTGGAACACTGTGAGCAGTTCTGGCCTCACACCTGGAGCACTGTGAGCAGTTCTGGCCTCACACCTGGAGCACTGTGAGCAGTTCTGGGCCCACACCTGGAGCACTGTGAGCAGTCCTGGGCCCCACACCTGGAGCACTGTGAGCAGTTCTGGGCCCACACCTGGAGCACTGTGAGCAGTTCTGGCCCCACACCTGGAGCACTGTGAGCAGTTCTGGGCCCCACACCTGGAGCACTGTGAGCAGTTCTGGCCTCACACCTGGAGCACTGTGAGCAGTTCTGGCCTCACACCTGGAGCACTGTGAGCAGTTCTGGGCCCACACCTGGAGCACTGTGAGCAGTCCTGGGCCCCACACCTGGAGCACTGTGAGCAGTTCTGGCCCCACACCTGGAGCACTGTGAGCAGTTCCAGGCCCCACACCTGGAGCACTGAGAGCAGATCTGGGCCCCACACCTTAGGGAGGATATATTGGTCTTGGAGGGAGTGCAGCGTAGGTTTACTAGAATGATACCTGGACTCCAAGGGTTAAATTACCAGGCGATTTTACACGAACTAAGGTTGTATTCCCTGGAATTTAGACGGATAAGGGGTGACTTGATTAAAGTTTTCAAGATATTAAGGGAAACAGATAGGGGGATGACTTATGAAGATAGGTTGGGGAGTCTAAAAATTAGAGCCAGACCTTTCAGGAGTGAAATTAGGAAACACTTCTACACACAAAGGGCGGTAGAAGTTTGGAACTCTCTTCCGTAATTGATGCTGGATCAATCGTAAATTTTAAATCTGAGATTTGTAGATTTTTGTTAACCAAAGGTATTAAGGGATATGGGCCAAAGGCAGGTATATGGAGTTAGGTCACAGATCAGCCATGATCTCACTGAATGGCAGAACAGGCTCAAGGGGCTAAATGGCCTACTCCTGTTCCTATGTTCTGACTTAAATAAATGGGCAGAGCTGCACATTCGGACTACCAACACAAACATTAAAAATGTAAAAACCATAAGAATATAAGAACTATGAACAGGAGTCAGCCATTTGGCCCCTCGAGCCTGCTCCGCCATTTAATAAGATCATGGCTGATCTCATCATGGGCTCAGTTCCACTTCCCTACCCGTTCCCCATAACCCTTTACTCCCTTATCGCTCAGAAATCTGTCTATCTCCGCCTTAAATATATTCAATGACCCAGCCTCCACTGATTTACAACCCTCAGAGAAGAAATCCCTCCTCATCTCAGTTTTAAATGGGCGGCCCCTTATTCCGAGACTATGCCCCCTAGTTTTAGTTTCCCCTATGAATGGAAACATCCTCTCTGCATCCACCTCATTATCTTTATGTTTCGATAAGATCACCTCTCATTCTTCCGAACTCCAACATGTATAGGCCCAACCTATTCAACCTTTCCTCATAAGTCAACCCCCTTCATCTCCGGAATCAACCTACTGAACCTTCTCTGAACAGCCTCCAATGCAAGTATACGGAAACCAAAACTGTACGCAGTACTCCAGGTGTGGCCTCACCAATACCCTGTACAGTTGGAGCAGGACTTTCCTGCTTTTATACTCCATCCCCCTTGCAATAAAGGCCAACATTCCATTAGCCTTCCTGATTACTTGCTGTACCTGCACACTAACTTTTTGTGTTTCATCCACAAGGACCCACAGGTCCCTCTGTACTGCAGCACTTTGCAATTTTTCTCCATTTAAATTATAATTTGCTTTTCTATTTTTTCTGCCAAAGTGGATAACCTCACATTTTCCCACATTATACTCCATCTGCCAAAATTTTGCCCACTCACTTAGCCTGTCTATATCCCTTTGCAGATTTTTTGTGTCATCACAATTTGCTTTCCCACCCATCTTCGTATCATCAGCAAACTTGGCTACATTACACTCAGTCCGTTCATCCAAGTCATTAATATAGATTGTAAATAGTTGAGGCCCCAGCCTAATATTTAAAAAGGTCATGTTGCACCAGTTTCAGTTGTATTTCGGTCAGCGTGACCCAATCATCAAGAGGTGACTTTCTCACGGTGTTTTTACACCACTTGACAACATTCAAACATGGGTGACTTCAAAACCCAGGCAACATTTGCCTTGTTGCATCGATGGGGTACAAACACTCCATCACAACAGAAAAACTATTTAATGGAGCCTACTGGCCACATATTCCGGCCTGTGCATCAATGAGGTGCATTGCTTTGCTGGTCTATTTTATCAGTTCTAAACACTGCAACGGAGAGTTAACAGTTGTTTGCTGGAACTCAAGACATCAAAAATAGGAGCAGGAGTCAGCCACACGGCCCCTCGAGCCTGCTCCACCGTTCAATAAGATCACGGCTGATCTGATCATGGACTCAGCGCCACTTCCCTGCCCGCTCCCCATAACCCTTCACTCCCTTATCGCTCAAACATCTGTTCATCTCCACTTTAAATATATTCAATGACTCAGCCTCCAAAGCTCACTGGGGTAGAGAATATCAAAGATTCACGACCCTACAAGTCACAAACGAACCTTGGGACTATATGCATTGCACTATTGAACATGCAGCCCCCACTTAGATGAAGCGTTCTGCTAGTTACGCCTGAAGCCCCTAGTCAGATTAAATATACAATGTTATTCATACATGCAGCGTCCACTCTGATTAAATGCACTGTGACATTATTGCTTTTCTCCCCGCCCACCCCCATCCCTCGTGCAGCCCCCTCCCTCCTCCCCGCCCCCCCCACATCCCTCGTGCAGCCCCCTCCCTCCTCCTTCTCCTCCACCCCCCCCCCCCCCCCTGCAGTGTGAAGTAAGATTTGCCTTTAAATACCACCTCATTAGATCTCAAACCTCTCATCATACATTGTTTTGCACTGACTGTTAGGGAGGCAAATACAGCAGCCATTCCCGCAAACAGCGAGATCCCGCAAACAGCAATGGGATGAAAGGCCAGCTAACCCATATTTTATGGCATTAGTTAAGGGAGAAAAACCGTGCAAATATTAATAAATGTAAGACAGGTTCATTATTTTCTTTAGTTACAGAACGCTTTAGTTGAGTTCTGTTAATCCAGACAAACAATTGAAGGCTTTCTAAGTGTAATTGCTTATCCAAACACTGCAAAGCTCCCAAACACAACTATACAAAGCCCAAACGAGCCAGCCGAAGGGACAGATGCCGAGTGAGTTTGTGAATGGTGCGAAGCTGAAGGCACTGAGAGTCTGAACTGCTCCTATTTTTTTGGAGCAACTAGTTTAGAATGGAGCATCTTAGAAATTGCAATTCTCGGCATTTAGTTTGCTTCAGTTCTAGTTAGAATAGTTTAATTGTAAAACAGATTTTTTTCTCAAAAGGGGGCGTGTCCAGCCACTTATGCCTGTTTTGCAAGTTTAGGCAGCAAAAACTTACTCCAAACTAACTTAGAATGGAGTAAGTGTAGATTTTTGTACACTCAGAAAAACCTTGTCTACACTTATAAATCAGGCGTAGGGAACGAGAGATGGGGGAAGAGGGGTTTACAAACATTAAACACTTCACTTTTACAAATAAAGAGCCATCATCAATAATAAATAAATCAATAAATCAACCAATAAAATAAAAAAACATTTAAAAATTAATTTAAAAAATAAATAAAATAAAATTAAGTTTCTACTCACCAACTGCAGCACCGGGAGCCTTCCAACAGCGTGCTGAGATAGGGCTCCCCCAATGTGTCTCCCTCTCTCTCTGTCTGTCAGTGTCTCTCTGTGTCTCTCTGTGTCTCTGACAGCGAGGGGGAGGGAGGAGGGAGGGGGGAGGAGGGAGGGGGGAGGAGGGAGGGGGAGGAGGGAGGGGGAGGAGGAGGGAGGGGGAGGAGGAGGGAGGGGGGAGGGGGGAGGAGGGAGGGGGGAGAGGAGGAGGGAGAGAGGAGAAGGGGGGAGAGGGAGGAGAGGGAGGAGAGGGGGGAGGGCGGGGGGAGGAGAGGGGGAGGGTGAGGGGGGGTAGTGGGCGAGGGGGGGGGGGAGGGAGGGAGGGGGGGGAGGGAGGGAGAGATGGGGGGAGGGTTGGAGGGGGGGGCGAGGGAGGGGGACGAGGGAGGGGGCGAGGGGAGAGTGGTGGTGGGGAGGGGAAAAAGAGTGGGGGAGAGTGGAGTGAGGAGGGGGGGGAAGGGAGGGGAGGAGAGGGAGGCTAAACGGGCCGCGTGGAAGACTTTGGGCGGGGCGGGCGGGCCCCGCCGATGACTGGGGGGGGGGGGGGGGGGGGTGGCAGGAGCTAAATGGGAGGGAGGGGGGGGGGGAGGTCAGAGTCCGATCTTCACCCTGGCAGCCCATTCAGCCAGAGCTAGGGGCGGCGTGCTTGAGGCCCCTCCCACACAGCCTTGGGGGCCTGGAGCTACTGCACATGCGCGCACACTCCAGCGCGCATGTGCAGAGGTCCCTGCACTGTTTTCAGCACCGGGACCTGGCTCCGCCCTCCACGTGTTCTGCTGCGCTGCACCATGGGCCTGGATCGACCGGACTGCGGGGAGAATACCAAGGTAAATAATAGGCGCGGTTTCTGTTCTAAAAAGTCGGCGTACCACACGGAGATGTGCCATTCTAACCCTGAGGGCAAACTTGGGCCCTATAATTCCACAGAAAGGTCATGGCCCGGAATTTGCGGTGGGTAATGACAGCAAACTGTCAGCGCTCGCCCTTTGAAACTGACTGCAACTTCGGGATTTAGTGCACACGCATCTAAACACGGAAATCCTCAAGCTACAGTCATGCATTGGCTGCTCGGACACTGTCTGTGCTGTGATCTCCGCCCCGTGACCCCCCCACCCCACAGCCGGCAATCAGTGACATTGATGAAAACTTGAGCTTTTCTGCAGTAATATCGCTGTTAAATTCCCCATTAAATGTTAAGCCTTGTTGGACTAGATGTAACTGGGAGTTTAACAGCGTATTGACTGCAAAACAAAGGTTCTGGCCCTGAAAAACTCATTTTTGTTTTGTGCAGTGTCAAATTTCTCCATTATGATTTTTTTTTAATTCCCCAATTCACACCGCTGAAATCAACTGAGCATCGAAGGCGGTAAACTTCTCGCCACAGAAGAGAACTCTTTGGGCAGCTCGCGCCAGCAGCGAGTGTCTTTGCTTCACCGCTGACCACAAATTCCAGGCCATTGAGTCTTCTCCGGCGAGCCTCTCGCTTATAATCATTCACGCCGGCATAAAATAAAAGGTTTCACTTTACATCAGATATAACGTACCTTTGAGACTATCTGTGAAAGCTGTTGAATATCCAGTGAATCTATTTCTTCTCCTGAGAGTGTTTGAGATCCCTTCGCATACAGGCCCAAACGAGTGGCTGCATACAAGTAAAAAATATATTTTTAAAAAGTGAGTTGACATGCAGATTCCACTATTGTCCCGTTTAAGCGGTGTAGAAAAATTAAAAACGTGCCTGTATCCAACATCAAACTCATCAACTGGCAGCAGTAACTCGGTTTCTCTCTCCAGATACTACCTGACCTGCTGAACAACTTTCCCTCTAAGCTGTGCAGCTCTCTGTCGGTCCGGCAGAGCCAGGGACCGGCATTTCCGATGTTAAGTGAAACTGTGAATGGGCCGCACAACCCCCCAAAATTAGGGGGAACATTGCTGCTGAGTATTTTCAGCCTTTTCTGTCAAATTATTCCAACTAGCTTGTACTGCATCTTAAGACTAAATAAAGAGGGCTAAACCAGCAACATTTTTCTTTCCATTTATTATTCAACTGATTACTTTTTGGTAAATTTACTGAATGACCTTCATCTGCTGGACAGGCCAATGTTTCAGTGGGAGATTTGAGACTTCTTTTTGGACCTGCCCCAGATACACGGGCTTCATAAAATGGTCAGTCAGCACTGCTTTACCAGCATCTTTTTAAACTTTCCACACTTAACATAACCAATTCGCATTAATTTAATTTAATTTTTATTCTCTGAACTTTAAAGTGTATGGAAATATCCCTGGCTTACTACCTTAACTGATTGCCTTTAGTTTTACCAGTGTGCTCAGCTTCACTACATTCCATCTGAATGACCTTCTCCAGTCTCGAGTCCCTGAATGTACCTATTCTCTGACAGAGTTACTTTGTGTTCTCTGCCTTACCGTTAGAGACAGCTCCTTCAGTCACAACACACCTGTCTTCTGGAATTATTTCCCAAAATCTCCTTGCCCGGGTCACCTCCCTCCCCCCCCTTCAAAAAAGTCTTGTAAACACACTTCATTCTGATCGTGCATTTGGCTTGCTCTGCCAATTTATTTTCCCCTTCTCCATGCCCACCTTTTTTAAGCACAAAGAGATATTTTCTTGACACAAGCACTCATTCAATGACACTACTTGCTGGATTTCCACCTTCGTTCAATCCAAACCGTCAACCCCATCAAGTGTCCTCTAAACCTATTATTTACTTCATCCGTAGCTCGGTTAGGCTGAATTTTCCGTGGCAAGATCATATACCATCAGTGGATAGTGCCTTCGCCTCGGAGTCAGAAAGTTGTGAGTTCGAGTCCCACTCCAGGGATTCGAGCACAAAATCTAGGCTGACGCTCCCAATGCAGTGCTGAAGGGGAGTGCTGCACTGTCGAAGGTGCCACCTTTCGAGTGAGACGCTAACCGAGGCCCCCTCTGCTCTCTCGGGTGGACGCAAAAGATCTTTTGGCACTAAATCAAAGAGCAGGGGAGTTCTCCCCGGTGTTCTGGGGCCAATATTGATCCCTCAACTAACATCACTAAAACAGATTTTCTGGTCATTATCACATTGCTCTTTGTGGGAGCTGGCTGTGCTTAAATTGGCTGCCGCATTTCCCACATTACAACAATGACTACACTCCAAAAAGTACTTCATTGGCTGTAAAGCACTTTGGGACATCCGCTGGTCGTGAAAGGCGCTATATAAATGCAAGTTTTTCTTTTGGAAATCATGCACTTCTAGAATTTTACTGAAACGGGTTTACTTTAACAGGCATTATGTTCCTCTGCTACTCTTCGCCGTTTTAAATGCAAAACTGATGATATTACGGCCCAGTAAATGTCAAAACTCTGTGCAGAGATGGAGAAATTACTCTAAAATAACCTCCACGTTCTGAAAAGATATAAACTTTCACCAGAGTGACAAAGGAATTTGTAGATCTCAGTATCAAACGCATTTAATTTTTTACCACTGGATGGCACTGTTCAGAAATAAAGAATATTATTTGTCCTAACTATCGAATTCAGGGTGGGAAATCAGGACAAAATAAAAGATTGGAAAATGAAAGGTGATATAAAGCAATGGGGAAAATGGAAAAAGTAAACAGAGAGCTGGACCCATTTCTGGCTGTGGCGGAGATCACCTCTTACAGAAGGCAGGTACTGCAGGGGATTCAGGGCCAGAGTGATCTCCTGGACTAGTTTCGATGGGTCGGAGAGGAATCCCCCCCTCAAAATTAGCTTGGGTTTTTTTTTAACCTCTCCCAGGAGATCACATAATTTCTGGTGGGGTGGCGAGAGTTTACATAGTGATACAAGTTATCGCAATTGTGTGGGACAGGCTGAAAGGACCAGAGGGTCTTTTTACCTGTCCGTCATTGCTCATACATTAAGAATAAAAAGGGAGAAGAATGGCTGGGCGGGTAGCAACAACTTGCTTTCACGTAGCAGCGTTTTGGTAGAAAAGATCCCAACGTGCTTTGCATAGTGCCTGTGAGTGGGGAGGAAGGCTACTCAAATTATCGAAGCAGGGTGGGTTAACTGGGACCAGTGGGATTAGTTACCATGGTCTCCTGGACTTTGCTTGATTGCTTTTAGGGAGTCAGAGAGAAATTTCACAGAATTTTTTCCTAAATTGGCCCAGGGCTCTTTGGCTCTCCCGGGAGATTGCGTGACTGCAGAGGGTGAGGTCCATGCCCTTTTCATATGTTCAAACCACAACTATTTCTCATTACGTCAACAGATATCATTCTATATTAAAAAAAATGCAGTGGGGAAACTAAAGGTTATTATACAATCTCAAGATTTCTGCTGATGTTCAGAATTGCTCCTGTGCGCCCCAGATGCCTCAATTCGGTTTAAGCAGCGAGTTACAGACCAGGCAGGTTCCAGGTTTGATTCATATTCTGTACAAAGTTAGCTGGTCTCAGTCAGGATAGCAGTGCAGGCACTAAATTAGCCTAAGTTTCTCTTGGTTAGAGAGGAAAAAACTGGCCAAACCTGTCACGTATTCAACCAGCATTGTAACCCATGTATAATCTGACCTAAGTTGTACACTGTGAGAACAATGACCACTAGGTGGGAGACACTCCTAACTTGGACCTTCAGGTATAAAAGGGGAAGCTCCACCCACCTTCATCACTTTGAGTGCTAAGGAATAAAGGATAGGTCACAGACTGACCTCTCAAGCATGGGCCTCGTGTGCATTTATACTGTAAAAAACGGTTAAGAACATAAGGAATAACAGCAGGAGTAGGCCATAGGGCCCCTCGAGCCTGCTCCGCCATTCAATAAGATCACGGCTGATTTTCGATCTCAACTCCACTTTCCCGCCCGATCCCCATATCCCTTGATTCCAAAAATCTATCGATCTCAGCCTTGAATGTACTCAACGACTCAGTACCCTCTGGGGCAGAGAATTCCAAAGATTTGCAACCCTCAGTGAAGAAATTCCCCCTTACTTCAGTCTTAAATGGCCCAACCCCTTATCCTGAGGCTATCCACCCTAGTTCTAGACTCTCCAGCCCGGGGGAAACATCCTCTCAGCATCTACCCTGTCAATCCCCCTTAGAATCTTATATGTTTCAATGAGGTAGTTGCTTCCCTCCCTAGGCTCAGGGGCACGAGGGCCAATTATAGCACCCCAAATGCTGCCCTGGTTGAGATTGTCCGATTCAGCACAAATTGGAGGATCAAACCAGTTTGCTTCTGGGCTTGTATTGCTTAGAGATAGACAGTGTAATGCCTTTACCCACCAGAGCAGGAACGTATGGCTTGTCTTTGGATAATGCTAGGTGCTTGTGTAAGGAAATAAGTGTAGGTAATAAAATGCAACTTTAGTTTTAGGGTTTTAAAACAGGGGAATGAATGGCCCCAATCATAGTGATAAAAAAGTCCGTGAGCTCTTCGCACTCATTGTTGGAGGGGCCTAGGGACAGGAGATGCTTGGTAGTGCAGAAAACAAGCTGTGGCTTATCTATACTGTCGAGGACAATCTAGGGAAGCTTAATCTTACTTTAACAAAAACATGTGTGTGTGTATGTATAAGTGAAAACACAAAAGAATAGTGTGGAGTTTGTTTCTGCACTTTATCCTGATGTATTTACACAAGTGACTACATCGGTCCAAAGTCTGACCAGGATACAACACGAATAATTTTCGACAATGTTGATGAAATACTGAAATAATTGGGACATATTGAAACAGGAAAGGTAATCATTGTGTTACGGTGCATCTTTTAGAACACTACCTACTAGCTGTAATTTGTGATTACCTATGGCAACTGCTGTCTCTTGTGAATCTCCAGTCACCATTTTGATTGCGACTCGTGCATTGATCAGTGTAGCGACTGCTTCCTTTACACCCGACTTTGGTGGATCGATCATCCCCAACAGCCCCAGGAAGGTGAGCTGTCCAAGTTCAGGTCCAGAGGCTAAAGCGAGTACTGGATGGAAAGAATGCCAAACATTATTTTTGCTATCACATTTCTATGTTTACAGGAAAATATCAATAAATATTGTCCTGGATGAATAACATATCACCCTTCAATAAATATAAAGGTGTCTCACAAATGTGAACAAGCCTGTACCGATAGTACATCTGCTAAGCGGTATGCCGTACATTACTATTTTTATAACATTGCCCCTTCTGGCCACGTGACGCTGTAACATCAGGAGTGCTTTTGCCACAAAAGTAATTTTGTTCTTCCTGGCAAATAGTGTTAGGAGCAACTTCAAACTGTTTTCTACCATAAAAAGATCAAAGGACGTTTTGTAATACTTTTACACGTGGTACACTAGCCATTTTACATGAAATCACAGCATTCAATGGACCGCAGGTATCACTTGTAAAACAGATAACCAAGTGTATGCTTGAAGAGTGTTCTAAAATCTCAGGGTTCCTTGTTGGACATCTTTGAGAGACGAACGTTGGGCATCTGGGGGAGTTAAGAGTTAACATTCGAACTTCTTTGCGTCTTAAAGCAACAGATTTCCCAATATAAAAAGGATGACCTTGAAGTGTCAGGACAGGAAAGTATGACTTATCTTCGGATAATGCAAGGTGTTTGTGTAAGAAAATAAATGTAGGTAATAAAATGTAACTTTAGTTTTCGGGTAATAAAACGGGAATGGATGGCCCCAATCATAGTGATAAAAAAGTCCATGAGCTCTTCGCACTCATTGTTGGAGGGGAGGGTGGAGGGGCCTAGGGACAGGAGATGCTTGGTAGTGCAGAAAACAAGCTGTGGTTTATCTATACTGTCGAGGACAATCCAGGACCGTTAAACGGTTTTGGCAGAGGACAGTGTATCCAGCTGTTCCATCTCAAACAGAAAAATTACAATGAATAATAATTGTCCTTTCTCTCCACAGCATTGGGAAAACAATACTGTAAAATAAGACCACAGTAACTCTTTTAAAAAGATGCTCCAGGTCATTGAAGTGCTCTTGTACAAGAGCTTACATTACATAATCAAATCATCAGATCAAGATTATGCTTTCAAACAATTATTTTTTGAGTTTTGCAAAAGCATTTGTTTCTCAATTCTATTTTACTGGTTGCAGCAAAAAAAAAAAGTTGTGCCACGAAGGTTCACCAGACTGATCCCTGGGGTGAGAGGGTTATCCTATGAGGAGAGATCGAGTAGATTGGGCCGATACTCTCTGGAGTTTAGAAGAATGAGAGGTGATCTCATTGAAACATACAAGATTCTGAGGGGGATTGACAGGGTAGATGCTGAGAGGATGTTTCCCCCGGGCTGGAGAGTCCAGAACCAGGGGTCACAGTCTCAGGATAAGGGGTCGGCCATTTAGGACTGAGATGAGGAGGAATTTCTTCACTCGGAGGGTGGTGAATCTTTGGAATTCTCTGCCCCAGAGGGCTGTGGATGCTGAGTCGCTGAGTATATTCAAGGCTGAGATAGGTAGATTTTTGGACTCTCGGGGAATCGAGGGATATGGGGTCTAAGATCAGCCGTGATCTTATTGAATGGCGGAGCAGGCTCGAGGGGCCGAATGGCCGACTCCTGCTCCTAATTCTGATGTTCTTGAGCACAAAAAAAACTGAACAAGTATGTGCTGAATTGCTCTACCATATCCGACAGGTTTAGTAATTTAAATGTAGGAGAAGGCAGGGTCTTGTAAAATGTAAACAACTTCAACTTTGTACATTCAAGTGCAGTCCGCAGTGGCGGTGAAAGATTTGGGACTAATTTTCCATTCAACAGGCACATGCGCTGGATCAGAGGCATGGACATGTGCAAATGTTGCCTTGTTCACACGGAACATTATTAATGAGACGATATAATACATGCACAAATAATATACACAGGCCGGTTGGAATCATGATACTTAATGCAAGCTGCACTGGTGACAGAAATTGTGCCAGAAGGTAAGGGCAGTTCTATTCCTTGGTTTTTGATATCGTTCTGGGTTATGTGGCTAGCTTCTGACCTTGAGCAAATGGAGCATTTGTCCGAAAGTGTCCTGCCCGTAATCCCGCTACCCCACACGCTGCTCAGTAAAATTTCACTCTTCTTCAATTTAATGCCTACAGTTTAGAGGAAATTAGATAAACCTGCCTCATCCTAAAAATGCATTAATTGCTCAAGCAGATGGGTGCAACAAGAGGCTGAGAGAGGTCGTCACTTGTGCGTCTACGCAAATATCCACGTCCCCGAGTGCACTCGAGCACAGAAAAATGTTTACTCCGAAAGCTACAGCTTTCATGCTTGAAAAAAAAAATGGCGTTACCTCGGAGTCCAGCAGTGCCCATGTAAGTTTTTTCCTGATGATACAACTCCTTCTGTTGCTGGGTGAGTGGCAGAGCTTGCGAGTGGCTGTTGTAGTTTGAGCAAAATCGAATCACGTGCTCATAAGCCCCTTTCATGAAATAAATCTCCGCTTTATCCTGTACGGAAAGAAATGTCGAGCTAGCATGACACGCATTGCAATTGGTTTCAGCAATTTTATTGAGGTGTGCATGACATTTTTCTGGCCATTGCCTAAGGAAAACAGCTATCTGGCAATGTCAGCATGAGCTAAGCTACCAATCTGAGTCAGCCAGATTACTTGCACTCCAATGCTTGTAGCAGTCTTACATCAATAGACAAGTGTTTGAAAAAAGACTGTGTTCACAATTGAATATATTTGCGTTGACATGCTATTTGACATGTACCCAGGTCATGGAGTAATGTGCAATACCTTGGTCAATATTGTTCTACTGTACCAGATTTCTGCCACTAGACAGAGTTGATGGAATGTAAATGAAACACATTCCGGTACAACACAGCTTGCAGTACTCAGCAAGTCTAATGGTTTGGTCCTTGCAGATTCAGATTCTCAATATTAATCACCCCACGAAAGGCGGGGAAGAGGTGAGGAGGGGGGGAGTAAACCCTAAAAAAAAGGAGAACACGTCCCCAACCTGCAGTACGCGCCCATTGCCGTTTGTTACGGATGCAGGTTACAAGGTTTTCAAGTGTCCCATCTTCCAGAGGCGGGACAGTTCATTCTGGTATCAATGTAATGTGTGTAATTTGGAGCCCGATTTAAATTTAAGCACGTGCCGCGGAGGTTTCCCAGGGGTCGAAAAACCCAGCCGCAAAAGGGAAGCAAGAGCTGGTGGCTCTGCCTCACGATCGACCTTACCTCCCCAATCGCCGCTTGCCCCACGATCAACCTCATTCTCACCCCAACCCTGCAGCCGACCTCACCCCCCCCCCCCACCCCAACCGACAGCCTGCTCCCACGATCGATGTCACCCTCCCCATCTCCAACCTGACCCACATTCGACCTCACCCCTCACCCGTACCCCAACCTGTCCCACATTCGACCCCTCCCCGTACCCCAACCTGACCCCGCAGTCAACCTCACCCCCCCCACCCCAACCGACAGCCTACTCCCACTTTCAATGTCACCCCCCCCCCACCCCAACCGACAGCCTGTCCCGCGATCGACCTCACCCCCACACCCCCCCCCACCCCAACCGACAGCTTGTCCCGCGATCAACCTCACCACTCCCCCACCAACTTACAGCCTGTCCCGCGATCAGCCTCACCATCCCCCCCGCCACCAACCTACAGCCACAGCCCCCATGATCGATCTCACCCCCCCCACCCCCCCACCTGCCCCACACTCGACCTCACCACCCCGCCCCCCCCCACCAACCCGATCTTTGGCTACCCGCGATTGCCGGTGATCATCCCCAAAGGCCTCCTGCCGACAGTTTCCCGCCCGGTAAGCCAGGCTGTCGGTCAATCTGGCCCACTGCGGGTGGGAAACAGAAGATAAAAATGATAAAAATGTTAAATTCGGCAGGGCCTCTGCGCTGTGGACTTGCCTGGTTTCCCCCCTCCCACTTGCTCCACCACGCCCTCTCTGTAAATATCAGGGCCAAAATCTCGAGTGGTAATTACAATTTGCGCTCTTGGAGCCAAAGCGCATCTGATTTAGATGTTAATAGTCTCTGTTCCTCATGTAGCACTGTTGTCAGAGTTTGACTCATACAATTCTGGTGATTTTAGATCAAATCTGAACTACGGTAAGAATTATAGAAATTTACAGCACAGAAAGAGGCCTTTCGGCCCATTGTGTCCACACGGCCTTCAAAGAGCTACCCAGCCTAATCTCACTTTCCAGCTCTCGGTCCGTAGCCCTGTAGGTTACGGCACTTCAAGTGCACATCCAAGTACTTTTTAAATGTGATGAGAGTTTCTGCCTCTACCACCCTTTCAGGCCGTGAGTTCCAGACCCCCACCACCCTCTGGGTGAAGATATTTCCCCTCAAATCCCCTCTAAACCTCCCCCAATTACTTTAAATCTATGTCCCCTGGTTGTTGACCCCGCTGCTAAGGTAAATAGATCCGTTCTATCCAATCTATCGAGACCCCTCATAATTTTATATATCTCAATAAGGGCCCTCCGCCTCCTCTGTTCCAAAGAAAACAACACCAGCCTATCCAATCTTTCCTCATAGCTCAAATTATCCAGTCCTGACAACATCCTCGTAAATCTCCTCTGTACCCAATCTTTCCTCATTGCTAAAATAAGTTTCATTGAACCCAGAAAAGAATTTGGAGCATCAGAAACGAGGGGAGGCAATGAGTACAATTCAGCTTCGGCTATTATAAACACTGAAAACTGATCCTTTGCAAAAACTACTACCCAAGAAAATTATTTAATTCATATTCTGTCTAAGTTTATTTCATTGTCGAAGGTTTAACACCAGGAAATAATCTTAAAATTATACTAAGGCCCAGGTTAGAAGCTGCATTCGGCTATGTGAGCAGATACTACACAAGTAGTTCTACAATTTACTGGAATAAAGATCGCTGTGTGGAATTATATTATACCAGCTTACTGATTTACTGCCCATCCTTTCCCTGGGTCAGGGAGAAACGGATGATCCTGGTGTGCAATAAAGCAACTGCATCCCTCAATATAAACCTGCCATATTATGTCTGAATAATATTCACATCATTTCCATTAAATAGTTTCTGCGTGCTGCAATCACATCACTTTCTAGAAGAACTTTGAAAATTCTTATCGCACTATTGCACTGACACCCAAACCACAAACTTGCATTGTGCCACTGAAGGCAATCTTTTGATCTTTGTCCAATTAATTATTTTGTGATAGTAAGAAACCTTTTTTTGACATCACCTGGATGGGCGTGGGGAATGATTTTAGGCATCAGCCTTGGCTCAGTGGAAGCAGGCTCATCTCCAAGTCAAAGGTCGTGGGCTCAAGAACTCACTCCAGAGCTGGAGCACACAATCTCCGCTGGCACTCCATTGCAGTACTGAGTGAGTGCAGCTTTGTCAGCGGTGGCCTCTTTCAGATGGGACATTAAACCAAACCTCTGACTCCTCAGGTGGGCGGAAAGGATCCCCTGGCACTATTCAAAGAAGCAGGGGAGAAGGGGCAGTTTTTCGGGTGTCCTGACTAATATTTATCCCTCAACCAACACTACTGAAACAGTGAAATTAGTAATTTCTTTAAATTGGTCATTATCTCATTGTTGTTTGTGGGAGCTTGCTGTGCGCAAATTGGTTGCCGCATTTCCTACATTACAACAGTGACGACACTTTAAAAAGTACTTCAGTCGCTGTGAAGCACTTTGCGATGTCCTGCGGTTGTGACAGGATTCTACAAATGGAAGTTCTTACTTTGTATTTAATGGTCTCCCCCACCCCCCTGCACTTGCGGTCTAATTACTATTGGATTTCACAGAATCGAGTCCAAGAACATGTGTAAAAAGCAAGTGCGAACTGCAGGATTGCAACAAATTACCTTAGTTATTGTTAGTACGAGACCGTTAGAATTCTGGAGCACAGCAGTTTTTTTTTGGGGGGGGGGGCAAGGAATGTTGCGCACATAAGACATAGTAAGTAGTTGAAAATTATTCGATGACTACATGAAGTTTTAAAACATTAAACAACTTGGTGAGGATGGCTCCGTAACAGAATGTTCAATAGGTTGATTCTTTAGTACGACAGTGTGTCGACGAGTGGTCTAGATTAAAGTATATTTAACCTGCTGAGCTCTGTGCACACACTTCACAGCCATCCATTTCTGCTCGGAGGTAAACGGATATTCAGCTCGCCTTACGTAATCCTGCTGGAGACCTTCCAGACCCATCTAAAGGGGGTAAAAACAAGATATTAATCACTTAAATACCCTTCTCAAGGTACAGAAGCATAGCTATACAGTGCCCCTTTGAGTCATTACTCTCTCAATTGGATTAGCAGCGATATGAATAATCAGACACTTTATTAATATTAACATATTCATGTGCAAGGTAAGATTATCCTTCAGTGTGTTTTTAATCCAATTCACAACTGTCACAGTCAATAAATTTGGCACAAAAACATTCCACATCTCCTTGCTCATTGTAGCACTGAGAAAATGGAGGTTTTATTCATTTGTCCTGTTTATATCTAGTTTAATTTAATAAATGATTTAATTATAGAATCATAGAATGATGCCAAACAGGAGGCGTTTATTTGGGCCATTGTGCCTGTGCCAGCTCTTTGGTAGAGCGTCCAATTACTCCGCACCCCCCTCGCCCCCCCCACCCAGCCCTGCAAAGGTTTCCACTTCAAGTATTTATCCAACTCCCTTTTGAAAGTTACTATTGAATCTGCTTCCACCGCCCTTTCAGGCA
Source organism: Pristiophorus japonicus (assembly GCF_044704955.1). NCBI lineage: Eukaryota > Metazoa > Chordata > Chondrichthyes > Pristiophoridae > Pristiophorus > Pristiophorus japonicus. The sequence goes on from NC_091981.1 coordinate 5,992,409, forward strand.
GCGCGTTCTGGAGTACAACTCGCTGCGTAAAAATTTGTTTCCTCAGGCCACCTCTGGTTCTTTTGCCAATGATTGGAAATCCGTGTTCTCTGGTTACCGACCCTTCTGCCACGGGAAACAGTTTCTCCTTATTTACTCTAATCTGTCCATGATTTTGAACACCTCGATCAAACCTCCTTTTAACCTTCGCTGCTCCAAGGAGAACAACCCCAACTTCTCCAGTCTCTGCACATAACTGAAGTCCCTCATCCCAGACACCATTCGAGTAAATCTCTTCCGTACCCTCTCGAAGGCCTCGACATCCTTCCTAAAGTGCGGTGCCCAGAATTGAATACTCCAGCTGAGGCCCAACCAGTGTTTTATAATGGTCCAGCATAATTTCCTTGCTTTTGTACACGACGCCTTTATTAATAAAGCTAAGGCTCGTGTATGCTTTTTTAACAGCCTTCTCAACCTGTCCTGCCACCTTCAAAGATTTGTGTGCCTACACCCCTAGGTGTCTGCTCCTGCACCCCCTGTACCAGTTAGTTTATATTGCCTCTCCTCATCTTCCTACCAAAATGCATTACTTCACAATTCTCTGAGATAAATGTCATCTGCCATGTGTCTACCCATTTCACCACGCTATGGCCCCTTGAAGTCTGTTACTATTGTTTACTACTTTTCCGAGTTTCGTATCATCTGCAACATTTTAAAATTATGCCCTATATAGAAACATAGAAAATAGGTGCAGGATTAGGTCATTAGGCCCTTCGAGCCTGCACCACCATTCAATATGATCATGGCTGATCATGCAACTTCAGTACCCCATTCCTGCTTTCTCTCCATACCCCTTGATCCCTTTAGCCATAAGGGCCACATCTAACTCCCTTTTGAATATATCTAACGAACTGGCCTCAACAACTTTCTGTGGTAGAGAATTCCACAGGTTCACAATTCTCTAAGTGAAGAAGTTTCTCCTCATCTCGATCCTAAAAGGCTTACCCCTTATCCTTAGTCTGTGTCCCCTGGTTCTGGACTTCCCCAACATCGGGAACATTCATCTAACCTGCATCTAACCTGTCCAATCCCGTTAGAATTTTATATGTTTCTATGAGATCCCCTCGTCTTCTAAATTCCAGTGAATTTAAGCCTAGTCGATCCAGTCTTTCTTCATATGTCAGTCCTGCCATCCCGGGAATCAGTCTGGTGAACCTTCGCTACACTCGCTCAATAGCAAGAATGTCCGTCCTCAGATTAGGAGATCAAAATTGTACCCAAGTCCAGGTCATTAATATATATATGGTCCACTATATAGGGGGAGGGAGGGAGAGAGAGAGGGAGAGAGGGAGAGAGAGAGAGAGGGAGGGAGAGAGGGAGGGAGGGAGGGAGGGAGAGGGAGGGAGGGAGGGAGGGAGAGGGAGAGGGAGGGAGAGGGAGAGAGAGAGGGAGAGGGAGAGAGAGAGAGAGAGGGAGAGAGAGGGAGAGAGAGGGAGAGAGAGGGAGAGAGAGGGAGAGAGAGGGAGAGAGAGGGAGAGAGAGGGAGAGAGAGGGAGAGAGAGGGAGAGAGAGGGAGAGAGAGGGAGAGAGAGGGAGAGAGAGGGAGAGAGAGGGAGAGAGAGGGAGAGAGAGGGAGAGAGAGGGAGGGAGAGGGAGGGAGGGAGAGGGAGGGAGAGGGAGGGAGAGGGAGGGAGGGAGGGAGAGGGAGGGAGGGAGAGGGAGAGAGAGGGAGGGAGAAGTGAGAAAGAGAGAGAGAAGGGAGAAGGGAAAGAGGAGAGGGAGAGAGGGAGAGAGAGAGAGAGAGAGAGAGAGAGAAACACACACAGATTTCACTTAGAAACAGCCAGCATTCAAGATTGAAGTAAGGCCTTGGGATGTTTATAGATTTGCCATACTGTAAATGTCCCAACTTCGCCAGGGGATGTTGAAGTAAAGATCGGTTGAAGGACGGTACATTGAATGTAAACTATCGAATGCTGCTGTACAAGAAATGTAAACTTGTGTGTTTCAGCTGAAGGACAGTGTTTTTGACCGGAGATTACCAAATATGGCCAGGCCACTTCCAGTTTGATGAAGAAAACAGTGTAAAAGAAAGAAGCGTTTGTATTAAATTTAGGGACGAAAGAGAGAAACCTCTCGAGTGCACGCCTAGACTCAGAACTGCGAACAACACTCAGTATGTAAACTGCGTTATACTCTGAGCGATACCACTTTTAGATTGATTTTTAAGTAAAAGTAGGAAAATAAATTGATTGTAATAAGACTGAATGTTTTAACCACTCAACGGAACAATAGAAGACTGTTTAAAAACAACACAGTTATAGAATTCTTTTATCTTTTGATGGGAGGTGAACAACACGCAAGCCCTGTCCAGAGAGCAGCTGTACAGCTTCAAAGCCCAATAACTCACGTCTGTCCACACTGACTGCAGTTTCCTATTGGGACTAAATGTTTAGATTGTTTCCTCGGACAACAGGCCAAAGCCCCGACGAGCTAGGGGAGGAAAGGTTTCAGCGCATGACCATTATTCAGTGACCTTTGCTGAAGGTGCACGCACTTGGGGATCACACAAGGACAGCATTGTCTTGGCATTGACACTCCCCAGTCAAATAGCCTGCTGCCACTTACGTTCCAGACTTGAAAATGAATAATGGCTACATGGGCAAGGTACTCAAAGGTGTGCATCACCAGATACAGGATGGCGAGAAGAAAATTGGAGAAACAAAAGTACAACAGCCACACCCTATGTATTTACTGATGAGTTTTCATTTTTCACATTGTGACCAGCCTTTTAAAAACAGTCCAGACATAAGCTACCAAACATGGTGAATTAGAAACACACTTATGTTAAAACCTTTTATGATTGCCTCCAATTGGATCAAATACCATTAACCCTAAATGCATCAGTTACATAGAAATTTACGGCACAGAAGGAGGCCATTCGGCCCATCGTGTCCGCGCCAGCTAGCCTAATCCCACTTTCCAGCTCGTGGTCCGTAGCCCTGTAGGTTACAGCACTTCAAGTGCACATCCAAGTACTTTTTAAATGCGATGAGGGTTTCTGCCTCTTCCACCGTTTCCGGCAGTGAGTTCCAGACCCCCACCACCCTCTGGTGTGGAGAAAGTTCTCAAATCCCCTCTAATCCCTCTACCAATTACTTTAAATCTATGCCGGCTGGTTGTTGACCTCTCTGCTAAGGGAAATAGGTCCGTCCTATCTACTCTAGGCATCTTATAATTTTATACGCATCTGTTAAATCTTCCCTCAGCCTCCTTTGTTCCAAAGAAAACAACCCCACAGCCTATTCAATCTTTTCTCACAGCTAAAATGTTCCAGTCTTGACAACATCCTCATAAATCTCTGTACTCTCGCTAGTACAATCACATCATAAATTGTCCTGTGTCTGTAGTTTGTTCAGTATATTGAGGATGAAGACTAACCTTTAAGCAATTATTTAAAATGGAATCTTCATACCATAACATAACAAGCTCGTTAAGTACTATATTTTATTTAGCAAATGGAGTTCATTAATGAGAAAGTACCCGCCTGCCATTTACTTAAAATGCCAAATTCATTAGGAGTATACATTCGCCTTATTAATATTCTGAAATATAACCATAAAGAGAGTGGTTACGCAATCTTCCACAACAAAAAAAAACTGTTGGATTGGCAATCTTCTCAAAATGTTTTTTTTTAATTACCTTTAATGGGCTACACAGCCCATTCAAATTCCAATCGTAAAGCCAGCAAGCGGCCTGCATGGGAGGCCCAGACAGTTGCAACGCCACGCTTAAAGGGAACGTCAACTGGCCGCCTATTTCTACGCAAGTTAACTGCTGATATCGAAATTGTATTTTTTTTTTTTTTAAAGCGCCAGAGAGAGAAACCTATTTCTTTACAACTGTCCAGTCTGTATGAAAATCATATAACTTGATACTGGATAGAAAGTGCACTCTGACAGGTGTGTCAGCTGTGACTCAGTGGGTAGAACCTTCGTCTGAGTCAGAAGATTGTGGGTTCAAGTCCCACTCCAGAGACTTGGGCACAAAATTCCAGGCTGACACTCCACTGCAGTACTGAGGGAGCACTGCACTGGCGGAGGTGCCGTCTTTCTGATGAGAAGTTAAACCGAGTCTGCTCTCTCGGGTGGATGTAAAAGGGTCCCACGGCACTATTTCGAAGAAGAGCAGGGGAGCTATCCCCGGTGTCCTGGCCAATATTTATCCCCCAATCAAAATCACTAAAACAGATTATCTGATCATCATCATCACATTGGTGTTTGTGGGAGCTTGCTGTGCGCAAATTGGCTGTCGTGTTTCGCACATTAAAACAGTGACAACACTCCAAAAAGTACTTTGTTGGCTGTAAAGCCCTTTGGGATGTCCGGTGGTCATGAAAGGCGCTATATAAATACACGTAAACAAATGAGCTATGGCTTTAATAGCACTTTTTGCTATTTTGAGCTACCAGTTACTTTAATAAATGCAACTGGAACTTGGTAAACTACTTTGAAAGCATTCAGTAAGCTAACCTCCTAACCATAATGATGTAACTGGCATCTCTATCATATTGTCATCATTTCCATAATCTGAAAATTCATGCAATAACGTTGTGCTGCTCGGGTATGGTAACATAAAACCATCGAGTCTGTCACATTTCCAGAGACAACATATGCACTAGATAAATCCACTTTCCATCTTGAACTGCAATTGTGGTCATTTTTGGGCAAAACGCTTGGGCGTATAAGTGACGCTTCATATATTTCACAACTGCAGCAGATTCAAGAAATCCAGATAATCCCTTAAACAAAAACAAAATACTGCAAGTGCTGGAAATCCGAAAGGAAAACAGAAAATGCTGGAAATACTCAGCGGGTCAGGCAACATCTGAGCAGAGAGAAACAGAGTTAACTTTTCAGGTCAATGACCTTTCATCAGACAGGTCATCTGCTGAATGTTGAGTTCTGATGAAAGGCCATTGGCCTGAAACGTTAACTCTGTTTCTCTCTCCAAAGATGCTGCCTGACCTGCTGAGCATTTTCTGTTTTTATTTCAGACAATCCCTTGTCAAAAACAATGGAAACTTTGAAGAGGAGAGTTAAGGAAAGCCAATTAATATTCTGAATAATGAACAATTGGCTTAAATGTCTGAATATATTAGGTCAGTGATTTCGCAAACATTCACCTTCATGGCAAGAGCAATCAAAGCTCCCTCAGTGGGCTGTCCCATTAGTGTATCATTTCGAATAACAGCATCATTACATACACAGCCAGCCTGAAAAAGATAAAAATGGACGTGTGACCATGCAGCAGAACATTTTCATGATAAAACAAATGGAAAGTTAACTTGAAACTGTCAAATTAGGCAAGCCATTTATTCAGTTTGTTTTAGAGATGTATGTGCAACTTCTGTACCTCCACAACTTTGCTTATTGGTGACTTAGAGAAGCCATGAATCACCTCTCCGTCCATCATTACCTCTCCGTACCGATTGTAGCCAACACCAGTAACCTGTGAGACAAATAAATTAGAACAGCAAGAGAAAGCAAATCAATTTATTTAAGAACATAAGAAATAGGAGGAGTCAGCCATACAGCCCCTCGAGCCTGCTCCGCCATTTAATCCGATCATGGCTGATCCGATCATGGACTCAGCTCCACTTCCCCGCCCGCTCCCCATAACCCTTTATATCCTTATCGCTCAAAAATCTGTATCTCCGCCTTGAATATATTCAATGACCCTGCCTCCACAGCTCTCTGGGGCAGAGAATTCCACAGATGTACAACCTGCAGAGAAGTAATTTCTCCTCATCTCAGTTTTAAATGGGCAGTCCCTTATTCTAAGACTATGTTCCCTAGTTTTAGTTTCCCCTAGGAGTGGAAATATCCTCTATGCATCCACCTTGTCGAGCCCCCTATTATCTTATATGTTTCGATAAGATCACCTCTCATTCTTCTGAACTCCAATGAGTATAGGCCCAACTTACTCAATCCATCTTCATAAGTCAGCTCCCTCATCTCCGGAATCAACCTAGTGAACCTTCTCTGAACTGCCTCCAATGCAAGTATATCCTTCCTTAAATACGGAGACCAAAACTGTCCAGGTGTGGTCTCACCAATACCCTGTACAGTTGCAGCAGGACTTTTCTGCTTTTATACTCCTTGCAATAAAGGCCAACATTCCATTTGCCTTCCTGATTACTTGCTGCATCTGCATACTAACTTTTTGTGTTTCATGCACAAGGATCCCCAGGTCCCTCTGTACTGCAGCATTTTGCAATTTTTCTCCATTTAAATTATAATTTGCTTTTCGATTATTTCTGCCAAAGTTTTGCCACATTATACTCCATCTGCCAAATTTTTGCCCACTCACTTAGCCTGTCTACATCCCTTCGCAAATTTTGTGTGTCCTCACAATTTGTTTTCCCACTCATCTTTATATCTGTTATTGGAGAGAGGATAGAAATTCAATCAAAATTATGTATGCACCTTTTCCCACAAGCATTATATCTACATGTGCAAGTTTAAGCAGAGCCCATGACACGCTTCAGGAGAAGTGTAGCCAATGAACAATTGGCTTAAATGTCGGTTTACAGTTCCTGGATCCTGTTAGCTGACTATTAAATATCTTGCAGTATTCTCAATTAGGGAAGTTCAACTCAAAAACAATGGCAGAGATTACTTAACATTTTTGCTGTTCATTAATGTGCAATCGCAAAAGTTGTTCAGATTTCTATCGTAACCGTGAATGACTAGCCTCTAACAAATTGACCATGGGAACAGGTTCAGAATATTCAATTGGATCTCTACTAAATGTATCTTGTGGAATCAAGTCTGTTTATTTAGGTTCATTTAATTGAAATACAAGTCACAATATCTTCAATACAGAGTATCTAAAATTACATTTAATCAGTTGACTAATGATTCTGCACTTACATGTTAAATTCATTGATTACAAAACACATGAATCTGGTGTTTATCAGACATCCACAGGATCGGTTAGTTGAGAAGCATACAGGAACATTGTAACGGTACCTTTTCATAAACTGCGCCTGCCATTTAAATAGCAATTTCAAGCAGCACTGAAATATTTCTCACCTCTGCATGTTGTCCATCAGATGTATAAATGTGAGTCACAGTCATTTCATTCTTCGTTAATGTCCCAGTTTTATCGGAGCATATTACATTGCAGCAACCTAAGAACATAAACTAGTTTAGGATGGAAATAGTAAAAAAAAACAAAGTAAACACAATTTAACGATTATATTTTTAATAAACTAGTGATTTAATCACCTTATTCTACATCTGTAATATAATTAATGCATTATCAAATCAAGTTTTCAATCATCCAATATTTATTTTGTCACGTTTTAACAGGGCGAACAGTTTCAAATCAATGTAAACCCAAGAGTAAGACAACATTTCTCAGTTTATGTTCAATGTATTTCTTTTTTTACCAAGAGTTTCCACGATTGGGAGCTTCTTCACGATGGCTCTCTTCTTCACCATTCTCATCACACCAAGGGCCAGCGTTACCGTCACTACAATGGGCAAACCCTCTGGAATAGCAGCAACAGCCAAGCTAAAACAGACAGGCAAATTAAAACAGCCAGAGATAACGGAAGGATGGAAACGCTTGTGATTGTGGAGATGTTCTATACAGATGGAACAGAAAGTAAAGTTGACATCAACAGTGATCTGTGCTCAACTATAGAACGAGAACACCACCCTTGACTATGGTATGCTTCACAAGATAGAAATAAAGATTCGCATTGAGATAGCGCCTTTCACAACCACTGACCGCCCCAAAGCGCTTTACAGCCAATGAAGTACTTTTCAAGTGTAGTTACTGCTGTAATGTAGGAAACGCAGCAGCTAATTTTATGACTGAGTCACAGTTGACACTAGGTTCGAAAAGGAACTGAAAAAGGAAGGAAGGTTGGCAGGCCTTTGTTGGAAGGTCTAGGTTTTGTTTACATAAATTTCTCCACCCCAAAATCTTTCCAATTCCTCAGAATAATCTGCAACGCAGCCGTGCCTGATGTACCTTCTATTTGGTGGAGGAAGAGCATCCGGGAGGGCGCTGAGCACCTCAAGTCTCATCGACGAGACCATGCAGAAACCAAGCGGAAGGAGTGTGTGGCAAACCAATCCCACCCACCCTTTCCTCCAACCACTGTCTGCCCCACCTGTAACAGAGACTGTAATTCCTGTATTGGACTGTTCAGCCACCTGAGAACTCACTTTGAGTGGAAGTAAGTCTTCCTCGATTCCGAGGGACTGCCTATGATGATGATGACGAACTTCTATTTAAATTGCTTGAAGAATTGACTGGATAAAAATTGGAAGGTGGGAATCATGTGATTTTTTTTCCTGAAAATTGAATTTCATGTTGGTATCGGATTGCAATGGCAGTGGCAAACCTTCAATGCATTGCCCAATAAGACGCCTTTTGTTTGGCACCCATACAACGACCGTCAGCAATGGGGCCAAGATGGAGACGGTTCTCACTTTCAGCAGAGGTTCATTAGAGAATGATAAAGATGGTAAACAATAGCACGTGATTTACAGTTAGCGGCGAAGCCAAGCTGCTCACCGCTAACCTCGTTCGAACTTGCCTTATTCGATCCTTACGCCGAAAACGGTGTCATAAATGCAGCAGAGTTGCGCACAGCTTTGGCTCCCATGGAGCTCGTGTGTGTGTGTTGTTTAACGGGTGTGCGAACCTCACATCACATGGGACGTCAAACAAGACACGCCCACAGAATCTAACAAAACGGACAGGTGGATACGCCGCAAAATCAGGGCCATTGTGTTTTTCTCTCTTATCGCAAGATTGAATCGAGAGTAACTCGGCTCTATATAGCTTGGTGCAACACCATATAATGAATTTACTGCCGAGCCATAAAGGGAGCAACTGAAATACTTTTTTGGAAGAATTCTGCTGTCATTCAGCCCATTCTGGCTCTTTGCTGGTGAAATTAAAACCAAGTGTCAGGCTCGGTGGGCAGCACTCTCACCTCCAAGTCAGAAGGTTGTGGGTTCAAGACCCACTTCTGAGGCTTCAGCGCAGAAACTAGGCCGATACTTTGGTGCTGAGGGAGTGCTGCGCTGTTTGGAAGAGACGTAAAACTGAGGCCCCATCTACCCGCTCAGGTCGGCGTAAAAGCACTATTCGAAAAAAGGCTGGGGAGGTGTCCTGGCCAATATTTATTCCTCAACCAACAGCACGATAACAAATGATTTGGTCTTTATCTCATTGCTGTTTGTGGGGCTTTGCTGTGAGCAAATTGGCTCCCACGTATCCGACATTACAATAATGTCATCTCTTCAACCAAAGGGTATTTAATTGGCTGTAAAATGCTTTGGGACAGCCTGAGGTCATGGCAGGCGCTATAAAAATCCAAGTTCTTTCTTTCCTTCGAACTCTACCACACTGCTCTCGCCCCATAGCCCTGTGCTGTTCTCTACTTCAAATGTTTTTCTGCTCTTCCTTTATAAGACATAACAAACATTTAACTCACCTCACACCAATAGTGAACATATCAAGAATGTGTTTCCCCTGCAACCAGCCAACCAGCATAATAACACCTATAGCAACAGAATACATCACATTTAACAGCCAGCTAAAATAGTGTTGATTTGGAGAGGAGGAATTTTTGTAATTCAGTAATATCACAAGCAGCATAATGTCAATTTCTATTAACATTTAAGCACTTGAAAATTAATTAAACACCAAGCAGGAATCTGAACATATATTGCGTAGAGTTAAAATAATGCTGATTAAACATTTGTATTTCTAAAGTGGTCTTCACATGCTGGAAGATGACTCAAAGTGCTTAACATTAGAAGACAAAATAGTGGCTGATGTGCAGGAGGGCAACAGGAAAAGAGGAGAGATTGGGGGAGATTACTAAAAGCTAAGCCAAAGGGAAGAATTTGAAGTTGTTCTTTATAAACGCAGGGAGGCAGACAGCAGAGATGGAGATGGCAAGGCAGAGGGAATTAGGCAAAGTGTTCCAGCGGACCGGAGCATGGTGGCTAACCAACAACAAGGGGAGAGGGGTAACGGAGGGAGAGAAGGGGCAGCGGGCGTCTTGGGGGGGCGGGGGGCGGGGGGGGGGGGGGGGGAGGAGGAGAGGGGCGACAAGCGCGGGGGGCGTAGAGAGGGGCGACGGGGGGGGGGGGGGGGGGGAGAAGAGAGGGGCGACGGGGGGGGGGGGGGGGGGGGGGGGAGAGAGACAGGTGCAGGGGGAGGGGGGCTGTCAGTAGGAAACCTCCAGGACTAGGCAAGGTGAGGGCACGGAGGAATTTGAAAGATAGGATTAAGATTTTGAAGAGGCGAGGGATGCCAGTGGAGCTTGGAGAGGGCAGGTGAGGGGAGTACAGGTATCAGACTTTGTGTGAGGATGTGGGGCAAATACATTCAGATTTACCTTTTTTTTGTAAATGGACCATATATGATTAAATATTTCCATTAAATCTTTTGCACTGCGTAGAGATGCTGGTGAGTGAAATACTTTGAAAATTCATTGAGAACTGAGCATTCTTAATCCACAATTCACCACAAATAGACTTTCTAACATCACAGCCATCCCATACTGTCCCTCAAACCACAATGTAGTGCACCATTAAACATTATGCCTTTAACCAGATTAATATTTAAGTATATGGTACAAGCTTAGTACATTATGAAAGTCAGTGGAACGTGACTTAAATTTCAATGACAGCACTGATCATAATTCACGGATGACAAACTATTAATCTGTCCAGGGTTGTAGACAAATAAATCGCACTCTATTGGTTTTCATTACACCTCCTAACTCATTATTTTTGAGAAATTACTTCTTTTTACATAAAAAGCTGTGTGCTTCTTTCCGACCAGCAGTTCCCGTTTAAAAAAAACACTGCAGTTCCCTGAGGCCATGCAAGCTATCTTTATTGGGGATATTGGGAGCCCAAAGGCAAAATGATGAGTAACCTAAATGAACAAAATAGATGGGGTACATCAAACTTTGGCATCTTAGATGTCAACAGACTGTGCCTTCTTAAATTGCAAGTTCTGAAATCTGCACCTTTAATTTGTAAGAGTGGAGATTTGAAAAATATGAACAGTGCGTTACACAATACAATAACAGGAATCAGAGGAATAATGGGGTATTTAATTCTTGGGGGAGGGGGCAGTTAACTGCTTTAATCAATATAGAGTCGAGCTCTAGGAAAGGTAAACTCTTGGTTATTAGTTTAGCTGCATGCTACAATAAGTTATTGATCTGTAGTGTTAATCACCAGGACAATAAGCACAATTATCTTAAAATTCGAAGAATGAGAGGTGGTCTCATTGAAACGTATAAAATTCTTAAGGGTAAATGCAGGGAGGATGTTTCCCCCGGGCTGGAGAATCTAGAACCAAGGGTCACAGTCTCAGGATAAGGGGTCGGCCATCTAGGACTGGGATGAGGAGAAATGTCTTCACTCAGCAGCTGGTGAAGCTTTGGAATTCTCTGCCCCAGAGAGCTGTGGATGCTGAGTTGTTGAGTATATTCAAGATAGAGATCGATAGATTTTTGGATAATAAGCGAATCAAGAGATATGGGGACAGTGCAGGCAAGGGAAGTTGAGGTCGAAGATCAGCCGTGATCTCACTGAATGGCGGAGTAGGCTCGAAAGGCCAAATGGCCTTCTGTTGCTCTTATTTCTTATGTTCTTATAAAACGTTAACCAGGGAGGGTAACCTGTTGTAATGCTATTGACAGTCAAAGCTATGTATAGCTTTGGGCAAACCAGCCACATTGCTATATTCATGTATTTAAACTGATGATTTTATTTCTCACTTTACATTTCACTTCAATATTTGACATTTGAAGATCCTGACACAGGCCTCAGCAGCACAATCCCAGCAGTTTAAAATCCAAATTGTTATTGTTACCTATAATGCCAAATGAATATAATGAAAGTTGTTTTCCGAGCAGGTCCATGCCCTTCTGCAGTGGTGTTTTCGGGGCCTGAAAAAGAAAACAAATTGGAAGTATAAAATAAGTAAATACTTTGAACTGTGCTGTATCCTGTTGAGGTTAATGAAATTTCTATTTCAAAATTATTTCCTTCCCTATCCACACTTTCAATCTCAGATCCCACCACGTATCACTTCCTACAAGTGAGTGGACAGTAAGGTGGCAGATGGAGTATAATGTGGGAAAATGTGAGGTTATTCACTTTGGTAGGAATAGAAAAACAGAATATTTTTTAGAACGATGAAAAACTTTTAAATGTTGGTGTTGAGAGAGATTTGGGTGTCCTTGTGCAAGAAACGCAGAAAGCTAGCATGCAGGTACAGCAAGCAATAAGGAAGGCAAATGGCACGTTGGCCTTTATTGCAAGGGGGTTGGAGTACAAGAGTAAGGAAGTCTTGCTACAATTGTACAGGGCTTTGGTGAGACCACACCGGGAGTACTGTGCACAGTTTTGGTCTCTTTATCCAAGGAAGGATATACTTGCCTTGGAGGCGGTACAACAAAGGTACAGATTGATTCCTAGGATGAGAGGGCTGTCTTATGAGGAGAGATTGAGCCCATACTCTCTGGACTGAAGAATGAGAGGTGATCTCATGGAAACATACAAGTTTCTGAGGGGGATTGACAGAGTAGATGCTGAGAGGTTGTTTTCCCTGGGCTGGAGAGTCTAGAACCAAGGGTCTGGAGAGTCTCAGGATAAGGGGTCGGCCATTTAGGACTGCGATGAGGAGGAATTTCTTCACTCAGAGGGTGGTGAATCTTTGGAATTCACTGCCCCAGAGGGCTGTGGATGCTGAGTCTCTGGATATATTCGATAGATTTTTGGACTCTCGGGGAATCAAGAGATATGGAGATCGGGCGGGAAAGTGGAGTTGATGTCAATGATCCGCCATGATCTTACTGAATGGCGGAGCAGGCTCGAGGGGCCGAATGGCCTACTCCTGCTCCTAATTCTTATGTTCTTATGTACATCACAACCGTGACTATACTTCAAAAGTACTGAATTGGTTATAAAGCGCTTTGGGACATCCGGTGGTTGTGAAAAGCGCTATAGAAAAGCAAGTCTTTCTTTCTTTTCTAGCAAAGTGGCAGCACACGGGATCATGTCATGTCTTTTCCTGCTGAACAATGAGCCTATTGTGAGTAAATGTCAAGTGAAGATTTCAGAGAAGCAATAATTCCCTTGACCTTCAGCTGGATGTTGCTGAAGAGTGGGAAGGCATTAAAGTTCCTCGAAAATAATTTTTTCAAAACTTCCCAAGTGAAAAGTATTCTAGCCATTCGATTGGCAACCTCAAAACTAAGCAGGCTTGCTCACCCTTATGAAAATCTTCGCGTATTAGCACAATGATGGCACACGTCCATTAAGTTAATGATTTTTCAAAATGTAAGACATTTCACTTCACAAAATATACCATGACATTTTTTTTTAAACCCGTTACTAAGTTTGCTTTAAGTCTTGGTCATAACCTTCATTGTGGCACCATTACACATCTACAGAACACAATTTTTATGCATTTCAGTTTGTGGAAAACTTCAGTATATAAAACAGTACGTAAAGCTGAAGAGAACGTGTTATTTGAACCATATTCTGAGGATCCTCCCCATTAGAATCTATTATTAAGGTGCCAAAATAATTGCTTAAGTGCAAGATAAGTGCTTATCGCATCAATGAATTCTCTCATTCCTACTTTCCAGGACAACCCAAAATAATCACGTTGAAAAAAAATGGCCAGTCATAGTAAAACTTTCCTGAAGTATCATCTAATGAGATGAAAACTGGAACTTCAAGCCAGTTTTCAGTCAGTTAGAAACCTATTTTTAGCGAGATAGTCCTAGCTCCGAACAGTCAGTGGGAAATACTCATTTTTCAAGCAAAAAGAAATTTGAATATTTCATCTTTATATTTAAAAGTAAGTTAAATAAATAATATTTAAAAAAATGAAAGATAGTACTAAGCAAATAGAAACGGCTATGTATTCAGGATGGTGTGTGACTGGGAGGGGAACGTGGAGGTGATGATGTTCCTATGCGCCTGCTGCCCTTGTCATTCTAGGTGGTAGAGGTCGCGGGTTTGGGAGGTGCTGCTGAAGAAGCCTTGGCGAGTTGCTGCAGTGCATCTTGTGAATGGTGCACACTGCAGCCACGGTGCGCCGGTGGTGGAGGGAGTGAATGTTGAAGGTGGTCTATAGTCTAGAAACTTGGCAACCTGAAAAAACTTATAAATGTAGACTGCATTAGCCTTCAATGCCAAAAATGTAAGTTCTCAGCCAAGAATCTTGAAGGCATGTATTTATTCTCACCTGCAATTCGGTCCCATTTTATCCTTGAAAAATGGAAAAACTCAACACTGTAATTTATAAACAAAGACTATAATGAATAATGCCGAAACATCTATTTCAAAACTTACCTCTTCAGCTTGCATCATTTTAAAAACCTCTCCAAATTCAGAGTTTTCTCCTGTTCCTATAACAATACCCTGCAAAAACCACACAAGTATTAGAATTTTAACAAAATATTACAAGTTTTCAAAACGCAACGTATTTCAGAAGAAAGTCAGTTTAGAGATCATGCATTTTGCACTATTAAATTAAGGGAAATTATGATGCAAAAAATAAGTTACAGAGCTATGTTCTAAAGAATTCTTACTTAAAAACCATTTTTAACATTTAGTTCCAAATTGAGACCAAACCACACTTGATCTTGATGTTTAACAGTGTATAACTACAAGTTTAGCAACCAAAGTTACCTTAGCTCTGCCACATCTAACCAATGTTCCCATGAATGCAATATTGTTTCTGGATGTGAGGTCCCCATTTGTAGCTGCAGGCTGTGGAGTTGTTGACTTTGAACACGGAGAGGTCTCTCCTGTGAGGCTTGATTCATCAATGGAAGTATCCATAACCTTAAGAAAAAAGGACATTAATTCATTGAAAAAAATAAACTCATTTATGTTCCGACAATTTTCTCTTATCTTTCATACACGAGCCTCAACAGTGCTGGCACATTTGATTGCAAGCAGCAGCACGACTGAGCATAGCTCTGCCCTTACCCAATGTTCTCACAGGCACACTCCCAAAAGAGGTCGCACTGATGGAAACAGGTCACCTCCCATGTCACCGTTGTTCAGTAGCCAGGTCTTGCATGACCTGGGGAATGGATGAACCCGAGGGGGACAAGACTAGGGCGGGAAGAAAGAGAGAAAGAGCGCATGCCTTCATGGATACAAGAATCAGGAGCAGGAGTAGGCCATACAGCCTCTCGAGTCTGCTCCGCCATTCAATAAGATCACGGCTGATCTTCGACCTCAACTCAACTTTCCTGCCCAATCCCCATATCCCTCGATTCCCCTAGAGTCCAAAAATCTATCGATCTCAGCCTTGAATATACTCAACAGCTCAGCATCCACAGCCCTCTGGGGCAGAGAATTCCAAAGATTCACCACCCTCTGAGTGAAGAAATTCCTCCTCATCTCAGTCCTAAATGGCCGATCCCTTATCCTGAGACTGTGACCCCTGGTTCTAGACTCTCCAGCCCGGGGGAAACATCCTCTCAGCATCTACCCTGTCAATCCCCCTCAGAATCTTGTATGTTTCAATGAGATTACCTCTCACTTCTTCTAAACTCAAAGCTACTCAATCTTTCCTCATAGGACAACCCACATAAATAAGTAAAGATTAAATAAAGTGCAGCAAAGCCTTTTCAGAACAAACCAACATAATTTTCAACCAGCTAAGTTCATTTAAATTCTTTCTAATGTCCTGCTTCCCCAAAACATTATTTTGTTTGCAAGTTGCCAACTTTCCACTTTGTTTCAGATCTATTGCTTACATTCTCAAACATAAAAAATGCAGGACAGAAACCAGATAAAGATCTGGCAATTGCCTTCTGATTTTGTTCCACGTGTACTTAATGAAGGTTAAAACAACACACAGAAGCAAAAACTTAGCATTGCCTAGCAGCCATGGTCAGTAGCAATCGCTTTGCACAATCACACTGGAGTTCATTCACTTTCTATACAGGAGCTGCTGAACTGTGAATGCCTTTAAAAAAGATAAGTCTGGTTTAAAAGCTACCACTGTGGAATACTCGAGTGGCAATGTCCCCCATGCTAGCATCAGACCATTTATAAAATGACGTTTGAAGTGGTGGTTATTAATAAGCCGAGAAATCAAAGTCTACTTTATAAAGCTGAGTTGTGTACTTCAGATTTTGTAACCAGCTTAATTAATATTTAAAGCAGGTTGTCTGTAATTCCTATAAGCAATCTTTCAAAGTCTATGATCGAATCTGCTTGAATGCTCAGCCCTGGAGGGAAAAAACTATAATCGCACAAGAACTAGGTCACCCATCATTTTCTCATGAAAGCACAAAATGTAAAAATAAATCGCCTTACCAACTTGGCAGAATGAAATCAGGCTGGTGAAATATCATTAAACTATGCTCAGCTAGAAAAAGTGCTGACAGTACATTTTTTTTTGCAATTATGACCCCAAAATACAGGTCAACCTACAACTCAGCTTTGGTGGTTTTATCTTTGTTCATCCTTCTGTGGTAAAGGTTGCAGTTTTTTTTAACATGGAATAAATAGAGAACAGGCACTCCAGATTGACTGAAAGGTGGCTGCTGCATCATGGAAGTCAATCATCATAAAAATTAACTGGACTTTTGTGAATCACCCCAGCAACAGCTACTTTTCCTTCCGAGCAGCGGATGCGATAACACAATTGCTGATCGGGATACTTACAGCTAATTAAGCCCTCACTGATGGATGTTCCGATGTGAACACAAGTTTAGTTGAACAATGATCTGCAGTAGTAACTAGAAACGAACATAGAAAATAGATGCAGAAATAGGCCATTCAGCCCTTCGAGCCTGCACCACCATTCAATATGATCATGCACTTCAGTACCCCATTCCTGCTTTCTCTCCATACCCCTTGATCCCATTAGCCGTAAGGGCCACATCTAACTCTCTTCTGAATATATCTAACAAACTGGCCTCAACAACTTTCTGTGGTAGAGAATTCCACAGGTTCACCACTCTCTGGGTGAAGAAGTTTCTCCTCATCTCGGTCCTAAATGGCTTACCCCTTATCCTTAGACTGTGACCTCTGGTTCTGGACTTCCCCAACATTGGGAACATTCTTTCTGCATCTAACCTGTCCAATCCCGTCAGAATTTTATATGTTTCTATGAGATCCCCTCTCAGTAGCACTCATGTTCAATAAAAATGTTAGAGATACACAGCAGGTTGGCTGGCATCCAGAGAGAGAAACGACAAATTAATCTTTCATGTGTAACCCTTCGTTTGAACTGAAAAAGTATTTTGGTACGGTTGGGATAAATAGAAAGAAAAAGGAAAGGGGGAGAAATAACAAAGACTATGATCGCAGAGATCGAACCGTCTAAATGATCTGCAAACTTCTCATTTGAAAACTCAGATCATACAACAAGTAGAAATAGTTAAGAAAATAAAAAGGCATGCGGCAGGCCCTCAAAAACAAAGAAAGAGAACTGGAAAAATTCCAGATAGAAATAAACTTGAAAGCAAGAATCCAGTCACCAAGCACACCTTACTCTTCCCTGCATTCTCCGCTTTCTGGAGGGACCCTCTCGTTCACACACCCATCACCTGTACTTTCAGCTGTTCTTCCCCAGCTTCTGCACATGAAGATGCGACACCCGTCTATTGACCTCCTCCCACGTTCACTGTCCAAACCTCCAAACACATCTCCCATGCAATTTACATGCACTTCCTCCAATC
Organism: Pristiophorus japonicus; assembly: GCF_044704955.1. Classification (NCBI taxonomy): domain Eukaryota; kingdom Metazoa; phylum Chordata; class Chondrichthyes; family Pristiophoridae; genus Pristiophorus; species Pristiophorus japonicus. The sequence goes on from NC_091981.1 coordinate 6,010,167, forward strand.
GTGGATACTATATTCGCTGCTCAAGATGTGCTTTCCTCTACATTGAGACCACCAAACATAGATGAGCAGACCCTTTTGCTGAACACCTCTCTTCTGTTCGCGAAGATGGCCCTCGCCTATCTGTGGCACACAACACAGCTATCTCTTCCAGTCCCACTCTGACCTCTCCATCTCTTCCTATACTGTTCCTACCAGGCTCGATGCAAGCTCGGGAACAGTGGCTCATTTTTCTCTTGAGCACTTTGCAAGCGACTGGTCTAAACCGCGACTTTAGTAACTTCAAAATGTTAGCTATATTCGCGATTTTCTTTTCAAAACAGGGTGCGGGATAAAGGGACAGGATAATGGTGATCATTAGCCCCTTTAACAGACTGCGCGGCCCATTCAAATTATTGCGCATATGCGGCTTTTTTTCGACTTAAAAGCCAGCACGCGGCCTGCGCGAGACCTCCAGACCGCTGCGCGACTGCACAGCTTTACTGTAACGTTGCTGGTGGGCCCACTGTGGTTTTGCCAGCAGCTTCTGTTTTAATTTCTTTCCTCCTGCATTTATAGATTTTGTTTAGTTCTTTCTCCTCTGTCGGAGAGCATGCCCTTTGTTTAATAGCTCTGCCACAGCCACTCTTGAATGGCAGATTACTCAAAGAAAATCTATCCGTCTCATTATGCATTGATATTCAAACCCTCTTTGCGACAGCACCAACTAAAGGATACTCATTAAAATTATTTTCCTGATTAAAATTCAGGAGCCAAATGCTGTCTCCCGTTACTGTGCCACAAACACAAGGTGCAGCCAGAGATAATGCGAATTTAAACATTAGGGTTTAATCGGGGAAAACATCAAATTGAATAATGGCATCCGGCCTTTTCTTTTGCAAGATGTAATAAGAGTATACAGCCTTTCTCCCCTCCCATTGCTTCCTTCCTCTGCAGGCTCCCCACACCTCCTCGAGTCAATAAAGTGGGGGAGGTATTCCGGTTCCTTGGCCACCACCAGTGATGTTCTTAGCCAGCTAGCATAAACAGTACAAGAACAGCTTGGCAGAGACTCCTCATCTGATCTTTGCTTGCTCCTTTGAGGAGAGACCAGGTCTGCAGCTAACATTGTCCAGTACGGTGCAGCTCAGATCGGGCATTCAGCAGAGTGGGAACTTGAACCCACGTTGCTCCACCCCTTAGTCTCACACCAACAGCCCCCTTCTGAAAATAGGAATAGATCATGCACTTGAACCAAGTAAAACATACAAGCTCACTATACATTAAGTTAGCAGAGTACACTGTATAGATAGTGTTACTCAATGTACTCCAAAGTCTATCAACATTTGCTATTTATCTGATTGGACTACAGATATTGTGAATCAATTTCTTGTCTGAATATCTAATATGGAGTTTCTTACTAATAGGCTTATCTAAATACTGCACTAAACCAGCAATGCATATAAATGGGGAAGTTAATGAATAATTTTAAACCAACAATATGCCTCTCATCATGCGAATAGTAATAGGGTTAAAGTGCAGGCTTGCAAACAAATTGGTTTCACTTATCCCATTGCAGCTATACAATTGTACAATAATGCAGATGCACGACCTTAGTGTGTCAGCCGTGGCTCAGTGGATAACACCCTCGCTTCTGGATCAGAAGGTTGTGGGTTCAAGTCCCATTCCAGAGACTTGAGCACAGAGATCTAGGCTGACATTCCAGCGCAGTACTGAGGAAGTGCTGCGCTGTCGGAGGTGCCGTCTTTCAGATGAGACGTTAAAACCGAGGCCCCGACTGCTCTCTCAGGTGGATGTAAAAGATCCTATGGCACTATTTCAAAGAAAAGCAAGGGAGCTAGCCCCAGTGTCCTGGCCAATATTTATCCATCAATCAACATCACAAAAAACAGATTACAGTATCTGGTCATTATCACACCGCTGTTTCTGAGAGCTTGCTGTGCGCATATTGGCTGCCATGTTTCCTACATTACAACAGTGACTACACTTCAAAAAAAAAGTACTTCATTGGCTGTAAAGCGCTTTGGGACGTCCGATGGTCATGAAAAGCACTATATAAATGCAAGTCTTTCTTTTTTTGTTTGTTCAGGAATTGGCCAAGAGGTGGGAAGCCACTAAATCCAACAGTTGATTAAAACACTGAGGCCAGGAGGACAGGAAAGCCCATCCTCGCGGTAAATCACATTGTGTGAAAATCTGGTAAAGGAACTACATCGTGCAGCAGACAATCCCGTTCACCTCGGAGGCTTGGGGGTTTATTCTGACGATAGCCTTCACAACTACTGAAAAGCCAGCTGAAGCAAAAGCATCCCTCCAAGTGTGGTCGCCCAATTAACCAAATCGGGATCAGCAATGGAAGGTTTCAACACCTCCTTCGGTCCTGAGAAACACACTGGCCCAGATGGGGTAGCAGCTCGGCTTCTAAACATTCTAGCTGACTTACCAGTTGATCCCTTGCCTCACTCGTTTCAACTGTGCCTGTCAACTGGTTTTCTCATCTAAGCAAAAAGCAGAAAACATCGTGTCTATCCACAAGCAAGGATCAAAGTCAGACCCAGACCCAATAACTACTGGTAACTGTGTCAAAGCTAGTGGCAATAAACAGCTGCTGCATCACCTCAATTGCAATGCATTGCCTAGTTACATTACAACAGTGACTACTCTCCAAAAGTACTTCATTGCCTGTAAAGCACTTTGAGACGTCCAGTGGTCGCGAAAGGTACTGTATAAATGCAAAAGGGTACACAGCCAGATAGGGAATGGGTGACCAACAGAAACAGCAGTGCAAGGAAGGTAGTGCCGGGGTCCTCTGCAGTCATCCTCCTGCAAAACAGATACACCGCTTTGGGTACTGTTGAGGGGGATGACTCACCAGGGGAAAGCAGCAGCAGCCAAGTTCATGGCACCGTGCGTGGCTCTGCTGCACAGGAGGGTAGGAAAAAGAGTGGGAGAGCTGAGAGTGATAGGGGATTCGATTGTAAGGGGAATGGATAGGCGTTTCTGCGGCCGCAACCAAGACTCCAGGATGGTATGTTGCTTCCCTGGTGCAAGGGTCAAGGATGTCTCAGAGCGGATGCAGGGCATTCTGAAAAGGGAGGGTGAACAGCCAGTTGTCGTGGTGCACATTGGTACCAACGATATAGGTTTAAAAAAAAAGGGATGAGGTCCTACAAGTCGAATTTAGGAAGCTAGGAGTTAAATTAAAAAGTAGGGCCTCAAAAGTAGTAATCTCAGGATTGCTACCAGTGCCACGTGCTAGTCAGAGTAGGAATCGCAGGATAGCTCAGATGAATACGTGGCTTGAGCAGTGGTGCAGCAGGGAGGGATTCAAATATCTGGGACATTGGGGGAGGTGGGACCAGTACCAACCGGACGGTCTGCACCTGGACAGGACCGGAACCAATGTCCGAAGGGGAGTCTTTGCTAGTGCTGTTGGGGAGGAGTTAAACTATTCCGGCAGGGGGATGGGAACCTATGCAGGGAGACAGAGGGAAGTAGAATGGGGCAGAAGCAAAAGATAGAAAGAAGAAAAATAAATGTGGAGGGCAGAGAAACCTAAGGCAAAAAACAAAAAGGGCCACATTAAAGCAAAATTCTAAAGGGGCAAAGTGTGTTAGAAACACAAGCCTGAAGGCTCTGTGCCTCAATGCGAGGAGTATTCGGAATAAGGTAGACGAATTAACAGCGCAGATAACAGTTAACAGGTATGATGTAATTCGCATCACGGAGACATGGCTCCAGGGTGACCAAGGCTGGGAACTCAACATCCAGAGGTATTCAACATTTAGGAAAGATAGACAGAATGGAAAAGGAGGCGGGGTGGCATTGCTGGTTAAAGAGGAAATTAATGCAATAGTAAGGACGGACATTAGCTTGGATGATGTGGAATCGGTATGGGTGGAGCTGCGGAATACCAAGGGGCAGAAAACGCTAGTGGGAGTTGTGTACAGACCACCAAACAGTAGTAGTAAGGTTGGGGACAGCATCAAACAAGAAATAAGGGATGCATGCAATAAAGGTACAGCAATTATCATGGGTGACTTTAACCTACATATTGATTGGGCTAACCAAACTGGTAGCAATGCGGTGGAGGAGGATTTGCTGGAGTGTATTAGGGATGGTTTTCTAGACCAATATGTCAAGGAACCAACCAGGCCATCCTAGACTGGGTGATGTGTAATGAGAAAGGACTAATTAGCAATCTTGTTGTACGAGACCCCTTGGCGAAGAGTGACCATAACATGGTAGAATTCTTTATTAAGATGGAGAGTGACACAGTTAATTCAGAAACTAGGGTCCTGAACTTAAGGAAAGGTAACTTCGATGGTTTGAGGCGTGAATTGGCGAGAGTAGACTGGCAAATGATACTTAAAGGGTTGACGGTGGATAGACAATGGCAAACATTTAAAGATCACATGGATGAACTACAGCAATTGTACATTCCTGTCTACAGTAAAAATAAAATGGGGAAGGTGGCTCAACCGTGGCTAATAAGGGAAATTAAGGATAGTGTTAAATCCAAGGAAGAGGCATATAAATTGGCCAGAAAAAGCAGCAAACCCGAGGACTGGGAAAAATTTAGAATTCAGCAGAGGAGGACAAAGGGTTTAATTAAGAGGGGGAAAATAGATCACGAGAAGAAGCTTGCCGGGAACATAAAAACTGACTGCAAAAGCTTCTATAGATATGTGAAGAGAAAAAGATTAGTGAAGACAAACGTAGGTCCCTTGCAGTCAGATTCAGGTGAATTTATAATGGGGAACAAAGAAATGGCAGACCAACTGAACAAATACTTTGGTTCTGTCTTCACGAAGGAAGACACAAATAACCTTCCAAAAGTACTAGGGGACCGAGGGTCCAGTGAGAAGGAGGAACTGAAGGATATCCTTATTAGGCGGGAAATTGTGTTCGGGAAATTGATGGGATTGAAAGCCGATAAATCTCCGGGGCCTGATAGTCTGCATCCCTGAGTACTTAAGTAAGTGGCCCTAGAAATAGTGGATGCATTGGTCATCATTTTCCAACAGTCTATCGACACGGGATCAGTTGCTATAGACTGGAGGGTAGCTAATGTAACACCACTTTTTAAAAAGGGAGGGAGAGAAAGTGGGTAATTATAGACTGGTTAGCCTGACATCGGTGGTGGGGAAAATGTTGGAATCAATTATTAAGGATGAAATAGCAGCGCATTTGGAAAGCAGTGACAGGATCGGTCCAAGTCAGCATGGATTTATGAAAGGGAAATCATACTTGACAAAACTTCTGGAATTTTTTGAGGATGTAACTAGTAGAGTGGACAAGGGAGAACCAGTGGATGTGGTGTATTTGGACTTTCAAAAGGCTTTTGACAAGGTCCCACATAAGAGATTGGTGTACAAAATCAAAGCACATGGTATTGGGGATAATATACTGACGTGGATAGAGAACTGGTTGGCAGACAGGAAGCAGAGAGTCGGGATAAACGGGTCCTTTTCAGAATGGCAGACAGTGACCAGTGCAGTGCCGCAGGGCTCAGTGCTGGGACCCCAGCTCTTTACAATATACATTAATGATTTGGATGAAGGAATTGAGTGTAATATCTCCAAGTTTGCAGATGACACTAAACTGGGTGGCGGTATGAGCTGTGAGGGGGACACACAGAGGCTGCAGGGTGACTTAGACAGGTTAGGTGAATGGGCAAATACATGGCAGATGCAGTATAATGTGGATAAGTGTAAGGTTATCCACTTTGGGGGCAAAAACGCGAAGACAGAATATTATCTGAAGGGTGGCAGATTAGGAAAAGGGGAGGTGCAACGAGACCTGGGTGTCATGGTTCATCAGTCATTGAAAGTTGGCATACAGATATAGCAGGCAGTAAAGAAGGCAAATGGTATGTTGGCCTTCATAGCTAGGGGATTTGAGTACAGGAGCAGGGAGGTCTTACTGCAATTGTAAAGGGCCTTGGTGAAGCCTCACCTGGAATATTGTGTTCAATTTTGGTCTCCTAATCTGAGGAAGGATGTTCTTGCTATTGAGGGAATGCAGCGAAGGTTCACCAGACTGATTCCAGGGATGGCCGGACTGACATATGAGGAGAGACTGGATCAACTGGGCCTTTATACATTGGAGTTTAGAAGGATGAGAGGGGATCTCATAGAAACATACAAGATTCTGACAGGACGAGACAGGTTAGATGCCGGTAGACTGTTCCCGATGTTGGGGAAGTCCAGAACCAGGGGATACAATCTTAGGATAAGGGGTAAGCCATTTAGGACTGAGATGAGGAGAAACTTCTTCACTCAGAGAGTTGTTAACCTGTGGAATTCCCTGCCGCAGAGTTGTTGATGCCAGTTCATTAGATATATTCAAGAGGGAGTTAGATATGGCCCTTACGGCTAAAGGGATCAAGGGGTATGGAGAGAAAGCAGGAAAGGGGTAGAGGGAATGATCAGCCATGATCATATTCAATGGTGGTGCAGGCTCGAAGGGCCGAATGGCCTACTCCTGCACCTATTTTCTATGTTTCTATGTTTAAGTCTTTCTTTAGTTGCCAATTTAGCTACAGAGCAAATGAGTCAACTTGCAACCCAAAAAATTATACGATACAGGAACAAAGTAATAGTCATTGAACGGGGTGAAGTGGGCCGACTTCATGCCCAAGTCCGCCCACAGAACTGCAGCGAACAGGCACTACTATATAATGACACGGAGACCAATGCTTAATAAATAAGGCCTTCAGGTTCATATGAAGAACCCAACAGTTGCTGAGCTACATTTCAGATTTCTGCATTAAACCTGAAACATCGACTAGCAGTAAAACTTTATGGACTACTTTTGCCTGCAAAGATCTCTCCCAGACACTTGTCACTTGCAACTCATTCTCTTCTATGTAGATTTACAATTCGGGTTGCTGCATCATATACTATGCCGTGGGAAGGCCCTGGTATCCATTAGTACCTCAGCACAAATTTGGAGCCTTTTGTGCTTTCAAGCAACTGCTGAGGTCAGGCTGGAAACATAGAAAGTAGGTGCAGGAGTAGGCCATTCGGCCCTTCGAGCCTGCACCACCATTCAATAAAATAATGGCTGATCATGCACCTCAGTACCCCATTCCTGCTTTCTCTCCATACCCCTTGATCCCTTTAGCCGTAACGGCCATATCTAACTCCCTTTTGAATATATCTAACGAAAGATCCATCTTCATAAATGATACCTTTGTTCTACCACATTGTGCCACCAACATTAAAAATGATAACTATCTACTTGCAACTCTAGAACCTGAACCACTTTAAAACTGCATTTCCTACACCGACTTTTATACAGTTTAAAAAAAAATGCCCCATACGTGGCCTTTAAAGGATGACAATGATGGGAACATAGGAGCAGGAGGATGCCCACAGAACTAGGGGGAGGCCTAGGAGGAACCAACTAGGGGGGAGGCCATCTTAGACTGGGTGTTGTGTAATGAGAGAGGATTAATTAGCAATCTCATTGTGCGAGGCCCCTTGGGGAAGAGTGACCATAATATGGTGGAATTCTGCATTAGGATGGAGAATGAAACAGTAAATTCAGAGACCATGGTCCAGAACTTAAAGAAGGGTAACTTTGAAGGTATGAGGCGTGAATTGGCTCGGATAGATTGGCGAATGATACTTAGGGGGTTGACTGTGGATGGGCAATGGCAGACATTTAGAGACCGCATGGATGAATTACAACAATTGTACATTTCTGTCTGGCGTAAAAATAAAAAAGGGAAGGTGACTCAACCGTGGCTATCTAGGGAAATCAGGGATAGTATTAAAGCCAAGGAAGTGGCATACAAATTGGCCAGAAATAGCAGTGTACCTGGGATCTGGGAGAAATTTAGAACTCAGCAGAGGAGGACAAAGGGTTTGATTAGGGCAGGGAAAATGGAGTACGAGAAGAAGCTTGCAGGGAACATTAAGGTGGATTGCAAAAGTTTCTATAGGTATGTAAAGAGAAAAAGGTTAGTAAAGACAAACGTTGGTCCCCTGCAGTCAGAATCAGGGGAAGTCATAACGGGGAACAAAGAAATGGCAGACCAATTGAACAAGTACTTTGGTTCGGTATTCACTAAGGAGGATACAAACAACCTTCCGGATATAAAAGGGGTAAGAGGGTCTAGTAAGGAGGGGGAACTGAGGGAAATCTTTATTAGTCGGGAAATTGTGTTGGGGAAATTGATGGGATTGAAGTCCGATAAATCCCCAGGGCCTGATGGACTGCATCCCAGAGTACTTAAGGAGGTGGCCTTGGAAATAGCGGATGCATTGACAGTCATTTTCCAACATTCCATTGACTCTGGATCAGTTCCTATGGAGTGGAGGGTAGCCAATGTAACCCCACTTTTTAAAAAAAGGAGGGAGAGAGAAAACAGGGAATTATAGCCTGACCTCAGTAGTGGGTAAAATGATGGAATCAATTATTAAGGATGTCATAGCAGTGCATCTGGAAAATGGTGACATGATAGGTCCAAGTCAGCATGGATTTGTGAAAGGGAAATCATGCTTGACAAATCTTCTGGAATTTTTTGAGGATGTTTCCAGTAAAGTGGACAAAGGAGAACCAGTTGATGTGGTATATTTGGACTTTCTGAAGGCTTTCGACAAGGTCCCACACAAGAGATTAATGTGCAAAGTTAAAGCACATGGGATTGGGGGTAGTGTGCTGACGTGGATTGAGAACTGGTTGTCAGACAGGAAGCAAAGAGTAGGAGTAAACGGGTACTTTTCAGAATGGCAGGCAGTGACTAGTGGGGTGCCGCAAGGTTCTGTGCTGGGGCCCCAGCTGTTTACATTGTACATTAATGATTTAGACGAGGGGATTAAATGCAGTATCTCCAAATTTGCGGATGACACTAAGTTGGGTGGCAGTGTGAGCTGCGAGGAGGATGCTATTAGGCTGCAGAGTGACTTGGATAGGTTAGGTGAGTGGGCAAATGCATGGCAGATGAAGTATAATGTGGATAAATGTGAGGTTATCCACTTTGGTGGTAAAAACAGAGAGACAGACTATTATCTGAATGGTGACAGATTAGGAAAAGGGAAGGTGCAACGAGACCTGGGTGTCATGGTACATCAGTCATTGAAGGTTAGCATGCAGGTACAGCAGGCAGTTAAGAAAGCAAATGGCATGTTGGCCTTCATAGCGAGGGGATTTGAATACAGGGGCAGGGAGGTGTTGCTACAGTTGTACAGGGCCTTGGTGAGGCCACACCTGGAGTATTGTGTACAGTTTTGGTCTCCTAACTTGAGGAAGGACATTCTTGCTATTGAGGGAGTGCAGCGAAGATTCACCAGACTGATTCCCGGGATGGCGGGACTGACCTATCAAGAAAGACTGGATCAACTGGGCTTGTATTCACTGGAGTTCAGAAGAATGAGAGGGGACCTCATAGAAACGTTTAAAATTCTGACGGGTTTCGACAGGTTAGATGCAGGAAGAATGTTCCCAATGTTGGGGAAGTCCAGAACCAGGGGTCACAGTCTAAGGATAAGGGGTAAGCCATTTAGGACCGAGATGAGGAGAAACTTCTTCACCCAGAGAGTGGTGAACCTGTGGAATTCTCTACCACAGAAAGTAGTTGAGGCCAATTCACTAAATATATTCAAAAGGGAGTTAGATGAAGTCCTTACTACTCGGGGGATCAAGGGTTATGGCGAGAAAGCAGGAAGGGGGTACTGAAGTTTCATGTTCAGCCATGAACTCATTGAATGGCGGTGCAGGCTAGAAGGGCTGAATGGCCTGCTCCTGCACCTATTTTCTATGTTTCTATGTTTCAACCCCTCGAGCCTGGTCCGGCATTGAATTAGATCATGGCTGATCAGCACCTCAGCACCATTTACCTGCCTGAGCTCCTCCCTTGATATCCTTAGCCAATCTACCCATCTCAGTGTTGAAAGTTCCAACTGTCCCAGCATCCAGACATATGGGAGATAAAATCCCAGATTTCTATTGCCCTTTATGTGGAAAAACACCTTTGTGATTTCCCTCTTAAATGGCCCAGCTCTACTTTTAAGATCATGTCCCCTTGTCTTTGAATCTCCACCAATCCCCCACAACGGAACAAAATGGTTTCTCTCCATCTACCCTATCGAACCTTTTTAACAATTTGAACACCTCGATCAGTTCACCCCTCAATTGTTTCTATACTCAAGGGATTACAAGCCAAGTTTATGCGATCTGTCCTCATAATTTAACCCTCGAAGCCCGCGTATTATTCCAATGAATGTGCACTGCACCCCGTTCAAGGCCAATAGTAAATCCCTCCCGAAACCTCTCCACCTCTCTATCCTCCTTTAAGACGCTCGTTAAAACCTACCTCTCAACAAGCTTTTGATCATCTGCCTTAATTTCTTCTGTGGCTCGGTGTCAAATGTATCTGTTTGTCTGTAACACTGCTGTGAAGCGCCTTGGGAAGTTTTACTATGTTAAAAACGCTATATAAATAAAAGTTATTATAAATACATCCTTCCTTGGGTTCAGTGCCCAAAACTGAACGCAGTATTCCAAATGGGGTGTGATCAAGCCTCCAAATAAGTAGGGCATGAATTTGTTCCTTCTCATTATTCAGCACTGAAAGCACCAAGTCTTCTAACAATCAAAGAGCTTCCTGTTGTACTTGGGTCTCTGTGTTGGAATTTTAATCTCAAAAGCATCCGTCATTCAACGCATCAATGTGACATTTTCCTTTCAAAGATCTATCGCGAATAAAGCTGCAGCGTAAGTATAACTATAAAAGTCTACGGGTGTTTCCTGTTGGGAACTGATTAGGAAATGGACTGATGCTCATATCACCGAGGACCCATAACAGCAAAAGAGATATAGGGCCCAATTTTGGCCAACCCGTTTTTTTGGCGCATTGACCCTCTATGTGCCGACTTTGTGCCCTGGAAAGGGTGCCAAAAAACTCTCTCAATATCCTGGCCTCTCTGCCGAGTGTCCCGGGTCCTGGCACGGCGTCCATGGTGGAGCGGGGGGGGAGCGCGGAGCTACAGCCCTGTACTGAAAACACTGCTAGTAGCTGTCCACGTGCGCAGTGGAGTCTGCGTGCATGCTCCTCGCCCTCCCAGCGTGTCCTGCAAGCTGTCAGCAGGACCCGTTGTTCGCAGCCCCTATCCCTGGCCGAAGGTACACCCGCGTCTGAGTGCAGCCCAGGCTGTCAGAACCCTACCCGAGATGCCATGGGGAGCCCTGCCTTTCCCCTCCCGCCCCCCGATGCTGTCGAGCCCTGCCTTTCCTCTCCCTCATCACCCCAATGCAGTCGAGCACTGCCTTTCCTCTCCCTCCCGCCCCCCCCCCCCAATGCAGTGAAGCCCTGCCTTTCCCCTCCCTCCCCCCGATGCCGTGGAGCCGTTACTTTCCTCCCCCCACCTCCCGATGCAGTCAAGCCCTGCCTTTCCTCCTCCCCCCCTCCCCCCCCCGATGCCGTCGAGCCCTGCCTTTCCTCTCCCTCCCCCCACCCCTCCCCCCGATGCCATGGGGCCCTTCCTTTCCTCTCCCCACCTCCCGATGCCGTGGGGCCCTGCCTTTCCTCTTCCTCCTCCCGATGCCGTGGAGCCCTGCCTTTCCTCTCCCTCCCTCCCTCCCTCCCTCCCGATGCTGTCTATAGCCCAGCCTTTCCTCTCCCTCCCTCCCTCCCGATGCTGTCTAGCTCAGCCTTTCCTCTCCCTCCCTCCCTCCCGATGCCATGGAGCCCTGCCTTTCCTCTCCCCCTTCCCGATGCCGTGGGGACCAGCCTTTCCTCTCCCTCCCTCCCTCCCTCCCGATGCCGTGGGGCCCAGCCTTTCCTCTCCCTCCCTCCCGATTCTGTCTACCCCAGCCTTTCCTCTCCCCCTCCTTCCCCCCCTCCAGCCTCCCGATGCATCTTTGCCGGCTGTCTCTATCCCAAGCCGAACGGCCTCCCATACAGGCCGGCCCGCTGCCTTCCACAGCCCAAGGTAGGATTTACTTAAAATATTTAATTGTTAATTAATTGTTTGCCTGAGTTCTTTATTTTTATTTAGTTATTTTAACTTTTATTTGGAATGTTTGGTGCTTGGGTGCGGTTCCTTACATACTAACCTGCGCCGATTTCTTCACTGCCCGCAACGTTTTTCAGAGCTGGCCACATATACTGACCTAAATGGACTTGGAGTTAAGTTTTTGCTGGCCAAAGTGGCATAAATGGCCAAAACTGGCCTAAGTGTCTGGGAACGCCCCCTTTTGAAAAAAAAACTGAACTAAAAAAAAATCGTACCTAACTGACTTACTCTGTAGCAAATTTTTGGGGAAAAATGACATTTATTTTAATCTTACACCAGAAAAAACAACTTACTCCAAAAAAAATTGATGAAGTAATGGCCAAAATTGGGCCCATAGTCACAGAATTGAGGGGTCAATGCTTCAATACAGTGCGGCATACTAAAAATAATTTTGAACAATTCGCATGTAATTTTTGAATTTTCTACACATTTTCAAGGAAGAAATAGCGAAACGAAGTGTACGTGTAAGATTAGCAACAAAATCCTTAATCCAATAGACCAGTACAATACCTCGAACAAACGCAAGTCAGCAGGGACTTTATCGCCAACAGTCAAGCACACAGTATCTCCCGGAACCAGTTCTCGGGCAAGCAAGTGCTCCACCCTTCCTTCCCGTACACTAGAGGAGAAAAAAAAACACAAGCCAAAACTGTACATTAGGACCAATTCATGACACTAATTACACTTTCTTGAGTATGTGAATTTTTGTTCTCATCAAGCTGGGACTGGAACATTGGCCCGGATTTTGCGGTAGTAAGGACAGTGAAGCTGTCAGCGTTCAGCATCATTACTTCTAGAATCAGCGCGTGCGTAGATAAACGTAGAAATCCTGAAGTTGTGGTCAATCATTCCCTGCCCCGCCACAAGTTACGCTGTGGAACTCCCCAGAGCCGGCAATCAATTCAAATCACATTGAAGGATGAAAACTTCCCCTATTACACTGGAATATCGCTGTTCCAACTCCCCCGAAAAAGTTAAGCCTTGTTCAGAGGTGTAACTGGGTTTATAACGGTGTATTGACTGCCGAACAACCATTCTGGCCCAGAAAAACTAATTTTATATTTGTGGCATGTCAAATTTTTCCATTAATATTAAAAATTACATGGTTTATAGAATAATAATTTTTGTTTTAAAGTTTGTTTGAGATTCCAGCTTCTAGCTTAATCCTATGTGTATATCACAGTCTTTATTTTGCTTTATGTAAAATTGATTTTAAAAAGTCAATCAGAATCTGTGCATTTTACTTCCTGGTTTGCCTTCCATGAGAATTCTTAATGTTATTGGCTGCTCAACTTGCTTGATGACAACAATGTTGCTGGATGCTGGAGATCTGTTTGATTTGGCGCCAGATTCAAACAAAGGTCGGGAGAGCTGAAATCCACACCGTAGAGATCGCTAGATCCTTGCGGGCAGCTTTCTTCGAGATCACCGTCGCTTCGCCACTGGGCGCAAATTCCAGCCCATTATCTTTTTGGGGAAGTCTGCGTTAGCATCAAGTGCTCCCAGGTTACATACAGCAAGGTTTAGATTTAGAGCAAAGCTCGCCCTTAATCTGTCCCAAAAATTATGCCTCAGTCCCAACCTAAGAGTATCTCCTGCTGTATTGGTGTGACATTTTTGATTTCCCACCCCAGCCTGTGGCCTCTCACTGAATTTACACCAAATCAAGGGTAGTTTTGGGTTGTAGACTCACGCCCACTAGAAACTGGATCGAGATGAAGGATGTTCACAGTCAGCGGACAGAAGAGATTTTCATCTCATTAGTTTGTGCTATGCCCCAGAGAGGAAAAGGATAGTATCGAATCTATTGCGGTATATGGTTTCAAATGTATTATTCTCTCATCCTCGGTCTCTTACACTATTCCAATGAAACGCAATGTAAGCTCGAGGAACAGCACCTTTCAATCAGGCACTTTGCAGCCTTCCGGACTCAGTGAGTTCAACAATTTCAGATCCTAACCTCTGCCCCCATTTTTTTCGGACAGCAGGTGCTGGTGCTGATTCTGCTATTCCCATTTACACATCCAGACCCATCTTTACTTGTCCCATTACCACCCCCATTTGCCTTTCCCCATCATCCCTTTTGTCATTGAACAACTCCTGCTTTCCACCCTATCACAGACATAGAAACATAGAAAATAGGTGCAGGAGTAGACAATTCGGCCCTTCTAGCCTGCACCTCCATTCAATGAGTTCATGGCTGAACATTCAACTTCAATACCCCATTCCTGCTTTCTCGCCATACCCCTTGATCCCCCTAGTAGTAAGGACCTCATCTAACTCCTTTTTGAATATATTTAGTGAATTGGCCTCAACAACTTTCTGTGGTAGAGAATTCCACAGGTTCACCACTCTCTGGGTGAAGAAGTTCCTCCGCATCTCGGTCCTAAATGGCTTACCCCTTATCCGTAGACTGTGATCTCTGGTTCTGGACTTCCCCAACATTGGGAACATTCTTCCTGCATCTAACCTGTCTAACCCCGTCAGAATTTTAAATGTTTCTATGAGGTCCCCTCTCATTCTTCTGAACTCCAGTGAATACAAGCCCAGTTGATCCAGTCTTTCTTGATAGGTCAGTCCCGCCATCCCGGGAATCAGCCTGGTGAACCTTCGCTGCACTCCCTCAATAGCAAGAATGTCCTTCCTCAGGTTAGGAGACCAAAACTGTACACAATACTCCAGGTGTGGCCTCACCAATGCCCTGTACAACTGTAGCAACACCTCCCTGCCCCTGTACTCAAATCCCCTTGCTATGAAGGCCAACATGCCATTTGCTTTCTTAACCTTCCCCTTTTGTTCTTTCCTCCCTTCCCCTGTCCCTACACTTGCTTAAAACCTGTTACATCTAACTTTCACTAGTTCGGACGAAAGGTCATCGACCTGAAACGTTAACTCTTGTTTCTCTCTCCACAAATGCTGCCTGACCTGCTGAGTGTTTCCAGCCTTTTCTGTTTTTATATTAAACTTATTATGTTTTATTGTGCTAACATCTTTATGGAAATGCACATCAGATTAACCAGCATCTGAAAGCAAAAACATAGGTTGATGCTTTCTCTTTCGGGAGCTGAAATGCAGTCACTGGATAGCGATCAGGAGTCGAGGGCTTAGCTGATTTTCCCCAGCCGGGCCCAGGGGTTCCGAGGGCAACTGTAGCAGCCACCCCAGCTCAGGGGATGAAATAACTCAGCACTGTTAAAGAATTGAGCTTGGGACCTACTCGTCCATATAGTCCAGCTATGTGTGTATTTAGCAGCCAAGCTTAGTAGGACAGGTTGGGGGAGGGGGGGGGGGGAGGGGAGGAGAAAGACAGACAGTTTTCTGGAATTAATAGTTGATTTTGAAACAGCGATGTACACCAGGGTAAATCATGTGAAACAACAAAGGCATACAACAGCAGAAATCTCCTTCCTGCCTTTTACTGGTGATGTGAAATAGCAGAGGGAAACAAAAAGGAGCCAAAAGCAAAAGACAGAAAGGAGATGAGGAAAAGTGTAGGGCAGAGAAACCCAAGGCAAAGAACAAAAAGGGCCACTGTACAGCAAAATTCTAAAAGGACAAAGGGTGTTAATAAAACAAGCCTGAAGGCTTTGTGTCTTAATGCAAGGAGTATCCGCAATAAGGTGGATGAATTAATTGTGCAAATAGATGTTAACAAATATGATGTGATTGGGATTACGGAGACGTGGCTCCAGGATGATCAGGGCTGGGAACTCAACATTCAGGGGTATTCAACATTCAGGAAGGATAGAATAAAAGGAAAAGGAGGTGGGGTAGCATTGCTGGTTAAAGAGGAGATTAATGCAATAGTTAGGAAAGACATTAGCTTGGATGATGTGGAATCTATATGGGTAGAGCTGCAGAACACCAAAGGGCAAAAAACGTTAGTAGGAGTTGTGTACAGACCTCCAAACAGTAATAGGGATGTTGGGGAGGGCATCAAACAGGAAATTAGGGGTGCATGCAATAAAGGTGTAGCAGTTATAATGGGTGACTTTAATATGCACATAGATTGGGCTAGCCAAACTGGAAGCAATACGGTGGAGGAGGATTTCCTGGAGTGCATAAGGGATGGTTTTCTAGACCAATATGTTGAGGAACCAACTAGGGGGGAGGCCATCTTAGACTGGGTGTTGTGTAATGAGAGAGGATTAATTAGCAATCTCATTGTGCGAGGCCCCTTGGGGAAGAGTGACCATAATATGGTGGAATTCTGCATTAGGATGGAGAATGAAACAGTAATTTCAGAGACCATGGTCCAGAACTTAAAGAAGGGTAACTTTGAAGGTATGAGGCGTGAATTGGCTAGGATAGATTGGCGAATGATACTTAGGGGGTTGACTGTGGATGGGCAATGGCAGACATTTAGAGACCGCATGGATGAAGTACAACAATTGTACATTCCTGTCTGGCGTAAAAATAAAAAGGGGAAGGTGGCTCAACCGTGGCTATCTAGGGAAATCAGGGATAGTATTAAAGCCAAGGAAGTGGCATACAAATTGGCCAGAAATAGCAGCGAACCTGGGGACTGGGAGAAATTTAGAACTCAGCAGAGGAGGACAAAGGGTTTGATTAGGACAGGGAAAATGGAGTATGAGAAGAAGCTTGCAGGGAACATTAAGGCGGATTGCAAAAGTTTCTATAGGTATGTAAAGAGAAAAAGGTTGGTGAAGACAAACGTAGGTCCCCTGCAGTCAGAATCAGGGGAAGTCATAACGGGGAGCAAAGAAATGGCGGATCAATTGAACAAGTACTTTGGTTCGGTATTCACTAAGGAGGATACAAACAACCTTCCGGATATAAAAGGGGTCAGAGGGTCTAGTAAGGAAGAGGAACTGAGGGAAATCTTTATTAGTCGGGAAATTGTGTTGGGGAAATTGATGGGATTGAAGGCAGATAAATCCCCAGGGCCTGATGGCCTGCATCCTAGAGTACTTAAGGAGGTGGCCTTGGAAATAGCGGATGCATTGACAGTCATTTTCCAACATTCCATTGACTCTGGATCAGTTCCTATGGAGTGGAGGGTAGCCAATGTAACCCCACTTTTTAAAAAAGGAGGGAGAGAGAAAACAGGGAATTATAGACCGGTCAGCCTGACCTCAGTAGTGGGTAAAATGATGGAATCAATTATTAAGGATGTCATAGCAGTGCATCTGGAAAATGGTGACATGATAGGTCCAAGTCAGCATGGATTTGTGAAAGGGAAATCATGCTTGACAAATCTTCTGGAATTTTTTGAGGATGTTTCCAGTAAAGTGGACAAAGGAGAACCAGTTGATGTGGTATATTTGGACTTTCAGAAGGCTTTCGACAAGGTCCCACACAAGAGATTAATGTGCAAAGTTAAAGCACATGGGATTGGGGGTAGTGTGCTGACGTGGATTGAGAACTGGTTGTCAGACAGGAAGCAAAGAGTAGGAGTAAACGGGTACTTTTCAGAATGGCAGGCAGTGACTAGTGGAGTGCCGCAAGGTTCTGTGCTGGGGCCCCAGCTGTTTACATTGTACATTAATGATTTAGACGAGGGGATTAAATGCAGTATCTCCAAATTTGCGGATGATACTAAGTTGGGTGGCAGTGTGAGCTGCGAGGAGGATGCTATTAGGCTGCAGAGTGACTTGGATAGGTTAGGTGAGTGGGCAAATGCATGGCAGATGAAGTATAATGTGGATAAATGTGAGGTTATCCACTTTGGTGGTAAAAACAGAGAGACAGACTATTATCTGAATGGTGACAGATTAGGAAAAGGGAAGGTGCAACGAGACCTGGGTGTCATGGTACATCAGTCATTGAAGGTTGGCATGCAGGTACAGCAGGCGGTTAAGAAAGCAAATGGCATGTTGGCCTTCATAGCGAGGGGATTTGAATACAGGGGCAGGGAGGTGTTGCTACAGTTGTACAGGGCCTTGGTGAGGCCACACCTGGAGTATTGTGTACAGTTTTGGTCTCCTAACTTGAGGAAGGACATTCTTGCTATTGAGGGAGTGCAGCGAAGGTTCACCAGACTGATTCCCGGGATGGCGGGACTGACCTATCAAGAAAGATTGGATCAATTGGGCTTGTATTCACTGGAGTTCAGAAGAATGAGAGGGGACCTCATAGAAACGTTTAAAATTCTGACGGGTTTAGACAGGTTAGATGCAGAAAGAATGTTCCCAATGTTGGGGAAGTCCATAACCAGGGGTCACAGTCTGAGGATAAGGGGTAAGCCATTTAGGACCGAGATGAGGAGAAACTTCTTCACCCAGAGAGTGGTGAACCTGTGGAATTCTCTACCACAGAAAGTAGTTGAGGCCAATTCACTAAATATATTCAAAAGGGAGTTAGATGAAGTCCTTACTACTCGGGGGATCAAGGGTTATGGCGAGAAAGCAGGAAGGGGGTACTGAAGTTTCATGTTCAGCCATGAACTCATTGAATGGCGGTGCAGGCTAGAAGGGCTGAATGGCCTGCTCCTGCACCTATTTTCTATGTTTCTATCTGATTCTCATGGCATAGCTGAGGTCACGAGAATAAAACTGAAACTGACTGCCAGTAAATAGCCTATGTTCCATGGTAATTACAGTGCTCTGCTCACTTATACAGCTGCACACGTTAGCAATGAAGGAACCTACTTGCATTCCGCATGGACAAGATAGGATTTTGTTGAAAAATAAAAATCATACCAGTGGCATTCTGGGGGAACCAATTTGCTCAGTTCTTCAAGGGATTTTTCAGACCGATATTCCTGTAGGAAATTAGCAAAAATAATAAAGTGATGCCAACCTACAACATAGTACATTGTGTATGTGGGTCTGCCGCAAGGTTTATAATCTTATTAATATCACACAGCACCATTCCAGGTCCATCCAGTTGTCCCTTGAACCTCTTGATACTGTCCGCTTCAAAGGCCTCCCTATGACTCTTTGCAAAAGACTTCCGTTCTTTCTTCTAAGTTCCTACTTTTGGATCTGGCTTGTGACTATGAAGCTTGTGAGCAGAATCTCTGGTGCAGGGACCTTTACATTTTGGACCCAGTTTTTAAGGTATCAGTCTTGGCTTAGTTAGTAACACCCTTGCCTCAGAGTCAGAAGGTTGTGGGTTAAAAGTCTCGGATGAGACGTTAAACCGAGGCCACGTCTGCCCTCTCAGGTGGCCATGAAAGATCCCATGGCACTATTTCGAAGACCAGGAGAGTTATAGAAACATAGAAAGTAGGTGCAGGAGTAGGCCATTCGGCCCTTCGAGCCTGCACCACCATTCAATATGATCATGGCTGATCATGCAACCTCAGTACCCCATTCCTGCTTTCTCTTCATACCTCTTGATCCCTTTAGCTATAAGGGCCATATCCAACTCCCTTTTGAATATATCTAATGAACTGGCCTCAACATCTTTCTGTGGTAGAGAATTCCACGGGTTCACCACTCTCTGGGTGAAGAAGTTTCTCCTCATCTCGGTCCTAAATGGCTTACCCCTTATCCTTAGACTGTGTCCCCTTGTTCTGGACTTCCCCTATGTCCTGGCCAATGTTTATTCCTCAATCAACATCACTAAAAACAGATTATCTGATCATTATCACATTGCTGTTTGTGAGAGCTGGCTGTGCTTAAATTGGCTGCCGTGTTTCCCACATTACAACAATGACTACACGTCAGAGCAATTCATTGGCTGTAAAGCGCTTTCAGACGTCCGGTGGTCATAAAGTGCGCTGTATTGCAAGGCTTTCTTTTTAGTGGTCGCACTCGTATCCGAGTCAGAAGGTTGTGGTACAAAGAATACCACGCCCGTGAGACTAACATCGCGATACTACTTAATCCACATTTGTTATGTTGCTTGTGGGCCTCAGCAATTGAATAGAGTTCATTGATCATCATACTGAGAGCAAAGCTTGAGAGCTTACAATAGCCATCCCAGCCTTTCAACCTAATTGCATTCTTGTAATCACTCAGATATCCATTACTTTCTAAAAGATCCACAGTTCATTTCATGGAACCTACCTCCCCACCCCCACTCTGCTGGCTTTTTCATGGACGGCAACTGTCAGTGTGGATGCTGGCCACCAGTATGCCGTCTGTTGTTACTGCGCAATGATGCCCACACCGAAGGATTAGTTATTGTATTGTCAGCACTACAGGTTCAAAAATGAATAATTGAGAAATTCTTTAATCGGTGCATGTTACATAGAAATCTAACAAAAGGCTGCATTCTCCAGCAATTAGTAGGGTTGAATGCAGATCAAAATACCGCTAGTAGCTTCTGTTGAACTGTGTATCCACCTAGCTTTTAGGATACTGAAACAGTGTGGTCACTGCACCAAAATTAACGAGCGATCTTCCTATTTCTGTACAGTTGTCTATCCAGTCTGACATTAATGATTGCAATGTTCTGCACAGGCGGGCAGAAAAAAAAAAAGAGCTGAAATCCACATTTCTTGTTTATTTATACAGAGTACTGGCCAAAATCCCTACATTTCTGTGACAATCCCCTGAGAAACTGAAGTAATTTGGGGAGATCGTGTCCAATGTTCACTTTAATTTTCTTTTGGGGTGCGCAGCCCCTTTAACAGACTGAGTGGCCCTTTCAAAATTCCACGTGTTTTTTTTTTCCAATTTAAAAGCTGGCTCAACAGCCGCGAGGGGCCCCTGAAGCACTGTGCGGCCAAAGGGAAACTTTGCGCCCAATGTGGCTCCATAAAAAGTCAGATTACATCGGAATCAACCAGGCCAAACTCAAACTTTTGAACCTCAATTGACCGAGGAAAAAAATGTCCTTTGAAGCTCTCAGTTTAGGAATGAAAAGTGGGACACGCGAAACAGAGGACAATAGCAGAGTATTTAAGGAAGAAAGAACTTGCAATCATATAATGCCCGTCTCCGCCCCCTGCCTCAGCTCATCCGCTGACGAAGCCCTCATCCATGCCTTTGTTACCTCTAGACTTGACTATTCCAACGCACTCCTGACTGGCCTCCCACATTCTACCCTACGTAAACTAGAGGTGATCCAAAAACTCTACTGCCCCCTGTCCTAACTCGCACCAAGTCCCACTCACCCATCACCCCCTGTGCTCGCTGACTGACACTGACTCCCGGTTTAAGCAACGCCTCGATTTCAAAATTCTCATCCTTGTTTTCAAATCCCTCCATTGCCTCGCCCCTCCCTATCTCTGTAATCTCCTCCAACCCTGCCACCACCCCCGCACCCCCCCCCCCCACTGAGATATGTCTGCGCTCCTCTAATTCTGCCCTCTTGAGCATCCCCGATTATAAATCTTTTAACCATTGGGGGCCATGCCTTCTGTTGCCTAGGCCCCAAACTCCGGAACTCCCTCCCTAAATCTCTCCGCCTCTCTTACCTTCAAGACGCTCCTTAAAACATACCACTTTGACCAAGCCCCTGCGATAATTTCTAATTAAGCGGCTCGATCTCAAATTTTTTATCCTTGGGACGTGACACTACATTAAAAGGAACTATATAAATGCAAGTTGCTGTTGGTATGACGTCAGAAGGCCCTAAAGCACGTCACAGCACTTTGGAATGCTGTGGAGAGATGCAGCAGCAAATCTGCATTGTACAAAGCCCTGCAAACAGCAATCAGATAATGACCAGAAAATCACTTTTAGTGGTGTTGGTCGCGAGGTAATTGTTGCCCAGGACACTGGGAGAACTTCCTTGAACAGTGGCATGGGATCTTTTACATACACCCGAGTGGGAAGGTGGTGTCTTGGCTTAACATCTCATCTGAAACACGGCACCTCCCTCAGTACTACACTGAAGTGTCAGCCAAGATTATACGTTCATGTCTCTAGATTGGAGCTTGAACCCACGTCCTTCTGACTCAGAAGTGCGAGTGCTACTGCTGCAGCAAGACTGACAATCTTGCAACAATATTTTTTAAAAGGCGGAAAAATGCAACAAAAATACATTTAATTTTGTAAAAATCATAAGATGGGGAGGAGTAAATTGTGCAAATATGAAAGCATAAGAAGAAGAGTTAAAACATTTTAAAAGTTGACGTGTTTTAAGGTCCTTATTTTAGCAATAAAATGTATTACAGTAGTAAAGCTAGTCCTGATAAAGCTTCGCTATTACTGTAATATTAGTATTAGTTCAAGCTTCATGATGAGCGTGTCAAAATGTCAAAATAGCTGTTGGCTCTGGTAGCTTAGCATTAGCTGGAAATGCTGGTGTCCTAAGATTTCAATACATACACCAGACAAGTTAACACAAATTTACATTTCCAGCTTTGGCCAAGTTTCTAGTAGAATACAAAAAGACACTAACCTGTACAAAGGCAACGGTGACCACAATTAGTATAGCCTTTCAGAGAGAAAAAAAAAAGTGCGATTAGTCCACATCATAATCATAAGAACATAAGAATTAGGAGGTGTAGCCTGCTCCGCCATTTAATATCACGGCTGATCTTTGACCTCAACTCCACTTTCCCGCCCGATCCCCATATCCCTTGATTCCCCGAGAGTCCAAAAATCTATCGATCTCAGCCTTGAAGATATTCAATGACTCAGCATCCACAGCCCTCCGGGGCAGAGAATTCCAAAGATTCACCACCCTCAGTGAAGAAATTTCTCCTCACCTCAGTTTTAAATGGCTGACCCCTTATCCTGAGTTTATGTCCCTTAGTTCGAGAATAATTAATTTTCCACAAGACAACACCAGGAGGTTGATAATTAGCCATTCATTTAGTGGAAAATTATAACAAGGATGAGATGAAGCACTTTGATGACCTTATATAATTACTATATACAAAATAAAATTGGTATTCTGTGGGAAAACAGATTAATGATCCCACGAAGCAGAACAATAATATTACTGAGTAAGCTTCGAACTCTGATAAAATCTACAATTATAGAACGTGACCGTGTGCCAAATCCTGCTGGAAAAATAACACGAGTTCACGACGCACAGCATTATTAATGCAGTCACTGGCCAGCAAGTTCAGGGGTAAGAGCTACGCCGTGGGTTGTGAATCTCCATACCCTGCTAGTCCACTGACACTGCTCCGCCGTTTGCCTGGCACAAACATCAGCTCGCCCTCAACCACCCCGATATTTTAAAGAAGTTTCTGGATTTACACCTTAAATTGCCCATTAAACTCACTGCAGAAAGTCGGGGCTCATAATTAACAGCGTTAAGTACCCTGTTAATGGAGTGATAATTGTTCATGCAGAGCTGGTCTCCAGTCGTTTTGGGTAACCCTTGCCACTGGACCAAGACCTCGCTCTGTCAAGCCCGTGTGGTGGCTGGTGTGCAACGGCCACCACACGTTAAAAAAAATCCACGCACAGGCATCTTCCACCCTTCAGGATGTGGTTCGGGACCTGGAATATCAGGTCCTTCATTGAAACACCTGTGAACTCATTGAACTCATCCCTTTTTGGCATGGAAGCAAGTCATCCTCGATCCGAGGGACCGTCCAAGAATTGCAATGCCAATCAACCACGCTAGCCCAGAAAGGGGACATTTTAAACTGTTCAATCTCATTCTTGCATGTTGTAGTTTCTTCTCAAGAGATTTAAACATGTTTTAAAAATAGTCTTTTTTGGGGGGTTTCTTTTTGTCCTCTCTCTATCTTAATCCAATAGTTCCCTCGCTCTCTTTATTCCTCTATCAGCACCTGATTTGATTCTAATTCACCCTATTTTCTCCTCCTTCGTTCCTCGACCGTTGTTCATCAAGGTCCCGGACGCCCTGTTATCAGCTTGCACTTCCAGCAAGTTACAGCAGAAATTATTTGAGAGCTGAGGTGCAGGAAAAAGTCCAACTAACAGTGGGATGCCCCTTAGCAGCAAGAGTTGGCCCTATATTTTAACTATAAATATTTAGATTTAATTTGACTGCAATTTTTGAGATATGCTTGGTTCCCAATTTGTACAGGTTTAAAAAAAATATGTATATATATTTAAATGAGCATCCATATCTTACCACTGTAATGCTGACTGCATCATCCAACTGGTGCATGAGAACACTGATAACAGCTGAAGCCAGAAGCAACATAATAAGAGGATTTTTGAACTGCAAAAAAAGAAAAAGCTGAATGAAACATTCCTAACAGACAGCTGCTCCATGATTTTATGAAGAAACAATATTTCTAATGATGAAACATCATTTTATCATGAACAAGATCACAGTCTCAATGACAAATCAAACCCTATAAAATAAAAGATAGCTGCTGGAACTGTAATTCAGTGTGAACACATTGTATTCGCTGCTTAGAAAATAGGTGCAGGAGTAGGCCATTCGGCCCTTCGAGCCTGATTAAACTAATCAGTTCTACAGATTATGAGCCTGGCCTGAAATGCACAAAGTATTTTGCATAAACAGATACTGAAACTGATCTCAATTGTCTTTTGTACACATACTTCTTTAATCCCACCAATGGCAGACAGAGTTAAGCATGGTGCAAATCAATTAGCTGCTTGTTTCAGCATTCAGGCAAACACACAGCAATAATCATGGTCTAGTTTAATCACGAGAACTTGTCTTTGCATCATGAGATACAATGAGTGTGCAATGCTATCCCACTTCGGTGAGCTGTGTTACATAACTTCAACCAGAATAACCCCTGTGTATTCTGCCCTATAGCCGCAGAGCAGAACCACTGCTTCCTGCAGCCTTTTGCTGCCTGACTGTGTACACCATCCTGCTTCCAAACGTCACGCTGCCTTTTCGATGGATGACATTCCGTTTTATTATCGACTGCCCCCAGTCAGGAACAGACATAAAAATAAATGTTCAACGCAATGGGTATGCAGCGCTCGGCAACTCTGGAGACATGCCACAGAACTGCTTTGTTGTTTTAAGTCTCTGGAAAAAATAACTATCGTTTAGCATATTAACTACCTTCCGCCGGACTTTGAATTCACAGCTGTCCTGCGAAACTAAACCCCTCCACACAAAACACTTTTTATGGAATTTATTCATAGAAACATACAGCACAGAAGGAGGCCATTCGGCCCGTCGTACCAGTGCTGGCTCCTTGAAAGAGCAGCTGTGCTTAGTCCCACATCCTCGCTTTTAGTCCATAGTCCTCTAAGTTACTCATTCTTACATCCCTGTCCAACTCTATTTTAAAAATTATTTCTGGAATCAGCTTCCACCACCTTTCTCAGGTAGAGCGTTCTTGATCCCAACAACTCAGTGAAAATGAAACTTGTCGAGATCCGGAACACTGTACCTTTTTAAAAGCACTTAAATACAAGACTCCTTAAACGTGACGAGACCCCTGCGTTCAAAAGGGCCAACTACGCACACACAGCAATCCTGAGAATTCAAAGGGCACAGGTACAATACTGGTCTAATTGTAAACTACAGCGCCAAGTAATCACAAAAGGGGTCAAAACTAAAGCTAGGCTCACCTGACCTGGCAAGTGAAAATCTACAAAATGGAATGCATCTCCAAGAGTTCTTCAAACCAGAAAAATAATTTAATAGAAGCAAACAAAAGAACAAAATCGGGTATCCGGGTATCGCACGCAATGCCTGCCAACACAAGCAGACAACAACTTAACGATATAAAACACAAGTCAGGCCACAGGTTTATTGTTCATAGGTTTATATGTAACCTTCAGGGCTGCTGACCGAGGGCTGTGTGGCTTTTTGTTGGCTGGCGCGGATATGATGGGCCGAAATGGCCTTCTTCTGCGCTGTGGATTTTTGTGTTTCTAGAGTACTGCGTACAGTTCTGGTCACCTCATTACAGGAAAGATGTGATTGCATGAGAGAGGGTGCAGAGGAGATTTACAAGGGTGTTGCCAGGATTGGAGAATTTTAGCTATGAGGAAATATCGGATGGGCTGGGGTTATTTTCTTTGGAACAGAGGCCGCCGAGGGGAATTTAATTGAGGTGTATAAAATTATGAGGGGCCGAGAGTGGATAGGAAAGTCAATAACCAGGGGGCATAGATTTAAAGTAATTGGAAGAGGGATTAGAGGGGAGTTGGGGAGAACTTTTTTCACCCAGAGAATGGTGGGGGTCTGGAACTCACTGCCTGAAAGAGTGGTAGAGGCAGAAACCCTCATCCCATTTAAAAAGTGCTTGGATAGGCACTTGAAGTGCAGTAACTATAGGGCAACGGACCAAGAGCTGGAAAAAGGGATTAGGCTGGATAGCTCTTTTTCGACCGGCACAGACACGATGGGCCAAATGGCCTCCTTCTATGCCATAAATTTCCATAATTCTATGATCATCACCCTTCTTTTCAGTCTGAGACACAGGGCATTTCCTATATTCCCAAGGGTTCCTACATCAAGTTGCCCAATTTTGATGGTAACAACAAAACATGATCACAGCAGTGAACCATCTTAAGCAATCTGGAGGAAGGGGACAGATGAATGGTGAAAAAAAAACAGTGCAAGAATTTTTAAATTTTCCTCTGGACAGCTCCAGCAAGACGCCCAAACAATGCAACCCAAGCATGTAGCCCAAAAGCCTCAACAAGGTCACACACAGACCAAGTGCACATTTACAAACCAGAAACCATCATGTACAAAACCCAAGTATAATAGCAGATCAGAAAAGGAAACATGTTTAGCAAAAATTCCCCTCTGCCTCCATTGCATCAAAGGTATCAGAGAGTGCACACAGGGTTCTAATGGATATACAAATATAAAATGAATTACATTAGCCACATCTGAACAGTATGGAACCAAGTTTAAAGCACTACCAAAGGAAGCATTAGGAAACAGAAAGGCTCCTGACTGAGTTCCATTCTATTATAAACCACAACCATAAAAGGGACTATAACAACTGTAGTTATCAGAATATAAAAGGGTAGTCAAGGTATTCTAACTCCTATTAGGCACTGCATTCAAATCTTAACCACTTGTTGCGCAAAAAGTTTTTCCTCGTGTTGCCTCTGGTTCTTTTGCCAATTACCTTAAGTCTGCGCCCTCTCATCATCAAACTTTCAGCCATTGGCAACAAATTACTTCTCTTTATTTACTCTATCTTAATTCTTCATGATTTTGAACAGCTCCATCAAATCTCCTCTTGGCCTTCTTGGCTGTAAGGAGGACAACCCCAGTTTCTCTAATCTAACCACGTTAACTGCAATCCCTCACCCTGGAATAATTCTCGTAAATCTCTTCTGCACCCTCTTCAAAGTCTTCACGCTTTCCTAAAGCGCGGTGCCCAGAATTGGACACAATATTCCAGCTGGGGCCGAACTAGTGTTTTATACAGGTTGAGCATAACTTCCTGGCTTTTGTACTCTATGCCGCTATTTATTGAAGTATGTGATGAATAGAGGTTCGCTGTAGCTCTTCAAAACGGAGATGGGCACATTTCTCCTGCCAGAGGTGGGGAATTGGTCGGGCATGTCCCTGCCCCTTTCATGTTTGTGTGTAAGTTTAGCTAAGTGGCAAGAAAACTGATGCAACGCAGCAAGAGACGGGACAGACAGCTGGAGCAACTAGTCCGCCATCAGCAAAATAGAAGACTCAGGAGAGCAGAAAGATTGGGATCAAAAGTAAGGGAGGCACGAGAATCAGGAGGAGGAAAAGAGGAGGCACTGCAGACAGTCTCTTAGTCAACAGCAAAGTCTGGCTCTCTTTCTGCTGCTGAGAGATTTCTGTATTAAGTGACGAGCTAACTGTATTGTCCCCATTTCTGCTGCTCCCCTTTCTGGCACCAAATATACAATGCAATATTGGAATTTCTTTTTTTTTTTAAATACAGCAGGAGCAAAATTTTGTGATCACGAAAGCAGCAACAACTCTGTCATTTAATTCACTCCAAAATATTATCTTTATAGAGTCGTTTTTATTTGCTCTTGGAACGTGAGGGATTGCTCTTGGAATTGTGAACCTGTGGAATTCTCTACCACAAAAAGTTGTTGAGTCCAGTTCGTTGGATATATTCAAAAGGGAGTTAGATGTGGCCCTTACGGCTAAAGGGATCAGGGGGTATGGAGAGAAAGCAGGAATGGGGTACTGAAGTTGCATGATCAGCCATGATCATATTGAATGGTGGTGCAGGCTCGAAGGGCCGAATGGCCTGCTCCTGCACCTATTTTCTATGTTTCCATAGGCGATATTGGCACCAATGTTCCCTTTAATTTTTGGGGGGTATACGGCCCTTTTAAAGGGCTGCGCAGCCCATTCAAAATACTGCGCACCTTGGCTGCAGTGTGCACCATCTACAAGACGCACTGCAGCAACTCGCCAAAGCTTCTTCAGCAGCATCTCCCAAATCCGCGACCTCTACCACCTGGAAGCGCAAGGGCGGGCAAGCAGGTGCATGGGAACACCACCAACTCCACGAACCCTTCCAAGTCACACACCATCCTGACTTGGAAATATATCGGCCGTTCCTTCATCGTCGCTGGGTCACAATCCTGGAACTCCCTCCCTAACAGCTCTGTGGGAGCACCTTCACCACACGGACTGCAGCGGTTCAAGAGCAATTAGGGATGGGCATTAAATGCTGGCCTTGCCAGCGATGCCCAGATCCTGTGAATGAAAAAAAAGCTGTGCAAATAATGAAATGGCCGTCATCTTATCATAAGAATTGTAGGGCAGTCAGTTGTGAGTCGGGCCACTTGATGGGTCTGCAATCTAGGAAGAAGGGTCTTCTACCTTGCAAAGAAGAACATAACCTTTTGTTTTGGTTGATTATGAAAGCTGAGTTGCTCAATTGCTGAAAAGCACAGATCATTTTGAGAGACCTGGAGAATGTTAATCAGCCCACAAACACGAGCAGCCAACCAGCTACAATCAGAAAAGGCTGCTCACGGAGGCAGATGTACATGTAGGAGCAGCACAGAATCAGGAGCAAATTCAGGCACTAAAATTCGAAGGCAGCACTTCTTGGTTATTACAGAAGTCTCGTACTCCTGCTCTCACAAGATTTCAATATGAACCAAGAAACTAACTGCATTGCCAGGGTCTCTCCTGCTCCCCACTCAAAATGTAATCATCTGGAGCTGTAAAATTTCTCTCCAACTGATCATTTGCTCCGTTTTAGATAGTTGAATAAATATGTAATAAGCAAAAGTGACTTCAGTCACCTGGCCACTGCTGGGCGATTGTTACAGTGCAATTACTGGTGCGTCTAACCTGTGAAATATATTTTTTCCAAAGAGGTTCATCTTCACTGATTTCAAATTCATTCCATCCATGGTATGTCCGACGCCGAGAAACTTCACTACTTTTTAGGCCGTTGTGAAGATCACCCTGTGGTAAGAAAAGGGAACGCGTAATAAATATAACAATGAAGAGCCGGCAGAGGCAATATGCAGCTACCACCCCAACTGGAACAAATGGAAAAGAAGGACATTTTATACAAACCAAAAAAGCTAATTGGCTTTCACTGTGAACAAGTTTTCCCCATTTTAGATTTAAAATTTCTTTGTCTTCTTTTTCAAGCTCTTTTGCCTCATTTACCACTCGTTGGCTGAGTGTGTGTGGAGGTTATATGTCTTGTGCTAATGCAGGGTTTGGGTTGGTAACGAGGAGGTCAGAACATGGCTGGGAGTGAATCACCCACCAATTTTCACTTCTTCCAGAAACTCATCCAGTCTGTAATTCCAGAATATGGGCCAGCATGTTGCAGGAGACCATTCAGCCCCTCGAGTCCATTCTGTCATTCAATTAGATCATGGTGGATCTGCATCTAAAATCCATCGAGGTGCTCAGCGCCCTCCCGGATGCTCTTCCTCCACTTAGGACAGTCTTTGGCCACGGACTCCCAGGTGTCGGTGGGGATGTTGCATTTTATCAAGGAGGTTTTGAGGGTGTCCTTGTAACGTTTCCTTTGCCCACCTGGGGCTCGCCTGCCATGTAGGAGTTATGAGTAGAACGCTTGCTTTGGGAGTCTTCTGTCAGGCATGCAAACAATGTGGCTCGCCCAACGGAGCTAGTCGAGTGCGGTCAGTGCTTCGATGCTGAGGATATTGGCCTGGTCGTGGACACTAATGTTAGTGCGTCTGTCCTCCCAGGGGATTTGCAGGATCTGGGCCACGCAAACCAGGAGCAACATTCCCTAGGTGCACAGCCGCGCACCTCTCTGCCGGTACCACACAACCCGGGACCAGCTTTTTCAACGATTGGGCCGCACGGCCTCTTAAAGGAGCCGTGCTGCCCCCAAATAAAGGGAACATTACCCAGGAGGTTTCCAAACTTCCCAGATTCAATCCCTGGTTTGTGCTGAGTTCATCTCAACTGCGGAGGAAATTGGCACTACAATTGACGTCAGAATCTGCTCAAATTTGTGGGGGTGGAAAAGGTGTACAAGCTTGGGCTCTTGCGTCTGATAATTATCAAATGATCAATGCCGGAAAGCACGTACATATGAATATCAGTTTAGGATTGAATCAGTCTAGGCTCTAAAGCCCTGTACTGCTGTATGACTGGTTAATGCACACTACTTAGGCTCAAACATGAAGAATGGCCACTTGGACAAGATGACCGGAGAGTTACTGGTGATTCACCGGCTTAAAAGAGAAAAGTGTGTCGGGGAAGGAGGATTGGAGCTATCAAATGTAAATGTAGGTCTGCACTGCTGTAGAGAAATGGATTATTGTTACAAGAGTAACAAAACCACAGGACATTAAAGAAAATTATTTCTAAACATCTTTTTGCATCGCTTAGGAATTTAACCACCTTCCCACTCAATAAATATCCTTTGTTATACAACAATTTCAACCAATGTTCCTCCTGTAATTTTTTTTGGCCCGCACTCAAAATTGGAAAAATCGGCAAGCCCGGCTGCACAGGTTCCCTGGAGTCTTGCACGTCCACACAGCTTATAGGGAAATTGCTCAGAACCACAATTTTTTTTTAAACAAAAAGCGATACTTCCCAGCAAAAGATGCGTTACTGAATATTCAAAATGGATTGCATTTCAAAGGCGATTGTTATTAAGCAACCTACACTAACACAAATGTTGCATTTTGCTGTATAAATGAAGTTCAATGTTGAATACTTCAACATATTTGGTTAAAGCCCATACGAAAATGACCCTTCAAATAAACACACAGAATCCAACCGCCCCTCCCTCCACCACAGTCTCATACACCTTACCTGCAAAATGCTCGCAACTTCATCAACTGGTAGCTCACTTGCCCTTTTTGATGACAGTACTGGAATCATTATTTCATTTTCACTGCGGTATAACTCCTCAGATCCCGGAACCTAGAGTACCAGAGACAAAAAGGCACTGAATTGCAGTGGAAATTACCTATGCCGATAATAGAACATAACCAAGTAGAGTACCTACTTTAGAGAATACACAATGACACAGCTAACATCTACGCACCCAACTGGAAAACTACCAATGTGAAGACTGTGGATGTTGGGTGCTCAATGATTCTTAAAAGATAAACACAATTATTTCCCTTTCAATTCAAATTTAACGCAAAACAGCCACGGCAAGGAATATCGCAGAACCGAGCCCAGACAGGCCAACTAAAAGACTGCAGGCTGACAATTCAATGCAGTACCGAGGGAGTGCAGCAGTGTCAAAAGTGCCATCTTTTGGATGAGACATAAAAGCAAGACCCCTTCTGATTGTTCAGGTACTATTTGAAGATTTACTTGTACTTCTTTTAATTTAGTATACTGTACCCGCTGCGGTCTCCTCTACACTGGGGAGTCCAAGCGCAGACTGAGCGACCACTTTGAGGAACACCTCCGTTCAGTCCGCAAGCGAGACCCCGAACTTCCGGTCGCCTGTCACTTTAATTCTCCGCTCCAAGCCCACTCTAACATCTGCCTCCTACACGGTTCCAATGAAGCTCAACGCAAGCTTGAGGAACCTCACCTCATCTTTCGATTAGGCAGTTTACAGCCTTCCCTTTTGTTCTTTCCTCCTCTCCCCCTTTCCCAACAACAACTTGTATTTATATAGCGCCTTAAAAGTAGTAAAACACCCCAAGGCACTTCTGACAAGTGTATTGCAAGACAAAAAATTTGACAACGAGCCACATAAGGGGAAATTAGGGCTGGTGACCAAAAGCTTGGTCAAAGAAGTAAGTTTTAAGGAGTGTAGGAGTGTCTTAAAGGATGAAAGAGAGGTAGAGAGGCGAAGAGGTTTAGCGAGGGAATTCCCGAGCTTAGGACCTTGGCAGCTGAAGGCACGGCCACCAATAGTTAAGTGATTATAATCATGGGTGCTCCAGAGGCTAGACTTAGATATCTCAGAGGGTTTTGAGACTGGAGGAGATTACCGAGATAGGGAGAGGGATTTGAAAACAAGGATGAGAATTTTGAAATCGAGGTGTTGCTTAACCGGGAGCCAATGTAGGTCAGCGAGCACAGGGGGTGATGAGTGAGCGGGACTTGGTGCGAGTTAGGACACGGGGCAGCGAGCACAGGGGGTGATGGGTGAACGGGAATTGGTGCGAGTTAGGACACGGGGCAGCCGAGTTTTGGATGACCTCAAGTTTACATAGGGTAGAGCGTGGAAGGCCAGCCAGGAGTGCGTTGTAATAGTTAAGTCTAGAGGTAACAAAGGGCAGGATGAGGGTTTCACCAGCGGATAAGCTGAGGCTAGGGCAAACATAGAAACACAGAATTATAGGTGCACGAGTAGGCCATTCGGCCTTTCGAGCCTGCACCACCATTCAATATGATCATGACTGGTCATGCACTTCAGTACCCCATTCCTGCTTTCTCTCCATATCCCTTGATCCCTTTAGCCGTAAGGGCCACATCTAACTCCCATTTGAATACATCTAATGAACTGGATTAACAACTTTCTGTGGTAGAGAATTCCACAATTCTCTGAGTGAAGAAGTTTCTCCTCATCTCGGTCCTAAATGGCTTACCCCTTATCCTTAGGCTGTGACCCCTGGTTCTGGACTTCCCCAACATCGGGAACATTCTTCTTGCATCTAACCTGTCCAATCCCATTAGAATTGTATGTGTTTCTATGTGATTCCCCTCTCATTCTTCTAAATTCCATTGAATATAAGCCTGGTCGATCCAGTCTTTCTTCATGTGTCAGTCCTGTTATCCCGGGAATCGGCCTGATGAACCTTCGCTGCACTCCCTCAATAGCAAGAATGTCCTTCCTCAGATTAGGAGACCAAAACTGTACACAATATTCAAGGTGTAGCCTCACCAATACCCTGTACAACTGTAGTAAGACCTCCCTGCTCCTATACTCAAGTCCTCTCGCTATGAAGGCCAACATGCCATTTGTCTTCTTTACCACCTGCTGCACCTGTATGCCAACTTTCAATGACTGATGTACCCGGTCTCGTTGCACCACCCCATTTAGGACCGAGATGAGGAGAAACTTCTTCACTCAGAGAATTGTGGAATTCTCTACCACAGAAAGTTGTTAATCCAGTTCATTAGATGTATTCAAAAGGGAGTGTCATCTGCAAACTTGGAGATATTATATTCAAGACGGGCAAATGTTACTTAGGTAGAAATAGGCGGTCTTAGTTATGCCGCGGATGTGGTCAGAAGCTCAGTTCAAGGTCAAATATGACAACAAGGTTACCCAACAGTGTGGTTCAGCCTGAGAGAGATGCGAGGGAGAGGGATGGAGTGGGCAGCGACTGCAGTTTCTCTGCCCCTACACTTGTTTAAAACCAGTTATATCTCTAACTTTTTCCAGTTCTGATGAAATGTCATCGACCTGAAACGTTAACTCTGTTTCTCTCTTCACAGACACTGCCTGACCCGCTGAGCATTTCCAGCACTTTCTGGTTTAAATTCAGATTTCCGGCATCCGCAGTAATTTGTTTTTAAAAAGTGCTGAGATTGTGAAAATTACTATGCAAGTACAAGTGCTGCCGATACAGGTTTTGCTGGCTCTTCAGCCTTCTCAAAGTTACGAGCAGAAAGAGTAAACAATATGGAGAACACTATTACGGGTGAATGAGTGGCATCCTATCATTTGAGTAGCTGCTTTAATCAATCCATCTGCCATTGTAACAGTAAAGACAGAGAATAAAAATGTACTTTATATACGCAGATTTGACAAAGAGGTTTGTTAAAAGCTTTCACAGGAACCTGTCTGTTTGTGGGAGCACAGTGCACTGAGACACATAGGGCCCAAGTTTCCACAGGATAAAAAACGGGCGCCCCTCCGAGCTAAACACCGTTTTTCGCGCCTAAAACGGCGCCAGAAAAAAAACACGCTATTCTCGAGCGCTTTGCAGCTCCTTGTCTGTTTGGCGCGGCGCCCAGGGGGGCGGAGTCTACACTCGCGCCGATTTTGTAAGTGGGAGGGGGCGGGTACTATTTCAATTAGTTTTTTTCCTGCCGGCAATGCTGCGCATGCGCGTTGGAGCGTTCGCGCATGCTCAGTGTGAAAAAAAACATTGGCACTCAGCCATTTTTGTAGTTCTTTGTAGCTGTTTAATTTTTGAACATTTTTTAATAAAACCACATTGCCATCAGCACAGAGGCTTCCCTTCTCACTGTCTCCTTCCCCTCCCTCCCCTCCGCGGCAACAAGCCGCTGCCTCCTTCCCCTCCCTCCCCTCCGCGGCAACAAGCCGCTGTTTCCTTCCCCTCCCTCCCCTGCGCGGCAACAAGCCGCTGTCTCCTTCCCTTCCCTCCCCTGTGCGGCAACAAACGGCGGTTTCCTTCGAACGATGGCTGAAGCACTTTCACACAGGTAGGAAGATGGTTTATTCAATATTTTCTTTGCTTATAAATGTTTCTTCAGTTTGGATTTATTTGTATAATATTTGTAGAAGTATAAATAAGGATTGATTGTAGAATTTAATGACTTCCCTTCCCCCCCCCCCCCCCCCCACCTCGTTCTGGACGCCTAATTTGTAACCTGCGCCTGATTTTTTAATGTGTAGAACAGGTTTTTTCAGTTCTACAAAAATCTTCACTTGCCCCATTCTACTTTAGTTTGGAGTACGTTTTCACTGTGGAAACTTTGACTCAGGCGTCAGTGGCCGGGCACGCCCCCTTTTGAAGAAAAAATTCTGTTCTAAAGTAGAACTGTTCTACCTCACTAGAACTGCAGAAAAAAAAGTGGAGAATTGCGATTTCTAAGATAGTCCGTTCTCCACCAGTTGCTCCTAAAAATCAGGCGCAAATCATGTGGAAACTTGGGCCCATAGAATGCATTCACTGCTCCATTATAGCTACTAAACTCGTACCATTATTGATCCATTGGAAACTGTCGAGTTAAATTTGAGAATCCAACATTCAGACTGAATTTAAATGCAGTGATCTACTGTATCACAAATTACTCGACCCCAAGGCAGCTACTGTTCGATATCCTAACTAGCAACAAAACGGACAAAATTGTGAAATTTAACTCAAAAGCCGCATCAGTCCTTATTTTGACAAGAAATAAAATCTTAAAAATCTTAAGATGCCCCATCGAGCAGAACATGTTGCAGTTACATCCGACCGTGTACATGGTTGTATTTCGGTGAACATTAGTTTTACAACGTTTTCTACATTACAACAGTACTTGAGTGTCAGCCGTGACTCAGTGGGCAGCACTCTCGTCTCGGAGTCAGAAGGTTGTGGGTTCAAGTTCCACTCCAGAGACATCAGCACAAAAATCTGGGCTGACACACCCAGTGCAGTGCTGAGGGAGTGCTGCACTGTCGGAGATGCCGACTTTCAGATGAGATGTTAAACCGACGCCCCACCTGCCCTCTCAAGTGGATGTAAAAGATCCCATGGCACTATTTCGAAGAAGACCACAGTGTGCTGGCCAATATTTATCCCTCAATCAACATCACTAAAAAAAAATTATCTGGTCATCATCTTGTTACTATTTGTGGGAGCTTGATATGTGCAAATTGGCTGCCGTGTTTCCCACATTACAACAGTGACTACACTTCAAAAAATGCTTCATTGGCTGTAAAGCGCCTTGGGACGTCCGGTGGTCGTGAAAGGTGCTGTATGAATGCAAGTCTTCACTTTTTTCTTTTTTACAGAAAATAAAACCAAAAAATGCATTAAATGTGTTCAAATAGCTAAAGCGATCATATGAGTTCATTGATTGTTTCATCATCATAGGCAGTCCCTCAGAATCGAGAAAGACTTCCTTCCACTCCAAAGGTGAACAGTCCAATACGGGAATGAGTGTCTGTCACAGGTGGGACAGACAGTGGTTGAAGGAAAGGGTGGGTGGGGAGTATGGTTTGCCGCACGCTCCTTCCGCTGCCTGCGCTTGCTTTCTGCATGCTCTCGGCAACAAGACTCGAGGTGCTCAGCGCCCTCCCGGATGCTCTTCCTCCATTTAGGGCAGCCTTTGGCCAGGGACTCCCAGGTGTTGGTGGGAATGTTGCACTATATCAAGGAGGCTTTGAGGGTGTCCTTGAAACGTTTCCTCTGCCCACCTGGGGATCGCTTGCCGTGTCAAAGTCCCGAGTAGAGTCTTGTGTCGGGCATGCGGACTGCCCAACGGAGCTGGTAGAGTGTGGTCAGTGCTTCGATGCTGGGGATGTTGTCTATCAGGGTATTACTACAGCCCTGTAGGCCGTAAGCTTGGTGCCAGATTTGAGGGTCTGGTCTTCGAACACTCTCTATCTCAGGTGACCGAAGGCTGCGCTGGCGCGGAGGCAGTGTTGGACCTCGTCGTTGATGTGTGCCCTTGCTGATAGTAGGCTCCCGAGGTACGGAAAGTGGTCCACGTTGTCCAAGGCCGTGCCATGGATTTTGATGAGCGGGGGGCAGTGCTGTGTAGCAGGGTCAGGTTGGTGGTCATGCTCAACAAGCTCCCAGCTGGAGTGGAACTAAACTACAGAACCAGCGGGAACCTGTTCAACCTTCATCGCCTCCAGGCTAGATCCAAGACAGTCCCATCCTCTGTCATCAAACTACAGTATGTGGACGACGCCTGCGTCTGCGCACAGAGGCCGAACTCCAAGCCATCGTCAACATTTTCACCAAGGCGTACGAAAGCATGGGCCTTACCGGTTATCGTTGTAATTATAAATCTGAAACTGAATGCCACCAACCTTTTTCTAGAGCAGGCAAAATGAACTTTTATTTCACTTTGGGGTCAAATGTACTGGCATGGTTTGAACACTTGAGATTTTTAATACATCATCTCTTCTGTTAGCACAAAGAACAAATCTAATTGAGGCGCCAGAAAATTCAGCAAATCCGCATATGTGGCAAGCATGGAACAAAGAAAAAGACAGACTTGGATTTCACACCTTTCACGATTTCAGGACGTTCCAAAGCACTTTACAGCCAATGAGGTCAGTTTCAAAGTATAGTCACTTGTTGCAATGTGGCAGGCAATTTGGGCACAGTAAGCTCCCACAAACAGCTATGTGATATTGACAGATAATCTGTTTTAGTGATGTTGACTGAGGAATAAATATTGGCCAAGCCACTGAGGATAACTTCCCTGCTTTTCTTTGAATCTTGCGTCCACCCGAGGGGGCAGATGGGGCCTCGGTTTAACGTCTCATCTGAAAGACAGCACCTCTGACAGTGCAGCACTCCCTCTGTACTGCATTGGAGTGACGGCCTAGATTTTTTGTGCTCAAGTCTCTGGAGTGGAACTTGAACCCACAACCTTCTGACTCAGAGGTGAGAGAGCCACAGCTAACACAGTTGGTTGAGAACACCTATTTCCTGATTTACAAAGGAATGGCTCAAATATTGTGCACAATGTTCTAATAAACAGTTACTTTTCCCACTGATTTTGGTATTGAGTAAAGGAGATGATTTTGTTGATATCCTCTTAGCTACTTACAATCTCAAAGTAGATTTACTAACTGTTAAGGCTCTAACATCAAGAAAAAACAAACCTGGATTATAATGATTAATTCTGCCAACCACAAATGGCGCCATAATCAACCAACAGGCCACGACAGTGGCAGACAGATATCCCACCAACCTCCAGCTCCCTGCAATTTTCACTATTGTCCAGAGCAGATTGATTAGAACAACTATTTTGTGCTGAACAGTACAACAACATGCATTTATATAGCTCCTTTAACATAGTAAAACGTCCCAAGGCACTTCACATAAAACAAAATTTGACACCGAGCCACACAAGGAGATATTAGGCCAGATGGCCAAAAGCTTGGTCAAAGAGGTAGGTTTCAAGGAGTGTCTGAGAGGAAGAGATGCGGAGAGGTTTAGGGAGGAAATTCCAGATCTGAGGGCCTTGGCAGCTGAAGGCATGGTCACCAATGTCGAAGTGCAAATCCCCTGGGAGGACAGGCGCATCAACATCAGTGTCCTCACCCAGGCCAACATCTCCAGCATTGAAGCACTGACCACACTCGATCAGCTTCGCTAGGCAGGCCACATAGTTCGCATGCCAGATACGAGACTCCCTAAGAAATTGCTCTATGTGGAGCTCCTTCACGGCAAATGAGCCAAAGGTGGGCAGCGGAAGCGTTACAAGGATGCCCTCAAAGCCTCCCTGGTAAAGTGCGATATCACCACTGACACCTGGGAGTCCATGACCAAAGAACGCCCGAGGTGGAGAAAGTGCATTCGGGAGGGCATTGAGCTCTTCGAATCTCAACGCCACGAGCGTGAAGAGGTCAGGCGCGTGCAGCAAATCAGTCCCACCACCCCCCCATTCCCCCGACAAATGTCTGTCCCACCTGTGACAGGGTCTGTGGCTCTCGCATTGGACTGTTCAGCCACCAAAAGACTCACTTTAGGGGTGGAAGCAAGTCTTCCTCGATTCCAAGGGACTGCCTATGATGATGATGAGTGATTAAAATCAGGGATGCTCAGGAGGCCAGAATTGGAAGAGCGCAAATATCTCGGGGGGGTGGGGTTGGAGTGCTGGAGGAGATTACAGCGATCGAGATAAAGATCATTTATAGTTATACAAGTATAGGACACATTTCAAATACTAGAGACGAACCAACGAACTCAACCATTTTTTCTTTGCATTACTCTATCAATTTCTTCTTTTACAACTCAACTTTTTAAGCACGAATCTTTGTCATCAGTTTGCAATTGATGAATTATTCTTTAACTAGCAATGCAGAAAAGTTAGTTTTTCAAAATCTGCCAAAGTCCATTGCCTTTTGAATATTAACCAAGAATGATCAAAGCAGCCTCAACCGTGGTTAAGAAACCAAGACCAATTCGGAGATACCTGGACCCAAATGGGCAATGTAAATTTTCTAATCTAAATCAAACGGTACTAAAAAACAAGGCCATCACTCTCTTGATCACTCTCACATAACAGTTCCCCTGCCCAATTGAGCACACACTCAGCTTTTACTAAACTGACATTTGATAACAGTAAAATAAATGGTACAAAAGCATATTTTATATAAATAAAAATGGTAAACTGATACAAACAACCTGGCCGAACTTTGGTGGGGGGGTGGGGGGGGCTTTCCTCCCCGCCCCCCCCCCCCCAATCCCCACTTTATTCTATACTGTGAACTTTGTACACAAAAGAAAGTCACCAGAAGTATGTGGAGTT
This sequence comes from Pristiophorus japonicus, assembly GCF_044704955.1. Classification (NCBI taxonomy): domain Eukaryota; kingdom Metazoa; phylum Chordata; class Chondrichthyes; family Pristiophoridae; genus Pristiophorus; species Pristiophorus japonicus. The sequence goes on from NC_091981.1 coordinate 6,049,535, forward strand.
AAAGATTGCTGTGCGCGATAAGAATAGCTGCACCCTTTTTTTTTCACGTCCCCACACGTTCATTTGATCCCTGAAATAGAATGCCACGCCGTTAATTAAAATGGTAATCATTGCTGCTTTACCAACTTTACCTTGCTCGGGCTTGTGCAACAAAAAACACATTTCAAAAAATAGTTATGGAGCAGTTGGGTTTTTGCTGTTTGTTTGAAATTGACACCTTATATTTTTAGTTTCAATGTTTTGTTCTTCCTGCTCAGCAATCAGAGATGGTGGTGTGGTTAAACACAGTACAGAGCAGTCGGAGAGACAGTCATTTTGGCAGCACCAAGTGTGAACGGGAAAGTTTCACGAAGGTGAAGAATCATCCACGGACTCTGATGTAAACTTGTAAATAAGGTAACGGGCAAACAACAACAACTTGTATTTATATAGCGTCTTTAATGTAGTCAAACATCCCAAGGCACTTCACAGGAGTATGAGGAGATAAAAATTTGACACCAAGCCACATAAGGAGATATTAGGGTAGGTGGTCAGAGAGGTATGTTTTAAGCAGCGCGTTAAAAGGAGGAAAGAGAGGTAGACAGGCGGAGAGTTTTAGGGAGGGAGTTCCAGAGCTTGGGGCCTAGGCAACAGAAGGCACGGCCACCGATGGTGGAGCGATTATTATCAGTGATACTCAAGATGGCAGAATTAGAGGAGCACAGACATCTCGGGGGGTGTGGGGCTGGAGGAGATTACAGAGATAGGGAGGGGTGAGGCCATGGAGGGATTTGAAAATAAGGATGAGAATTTTGAAAATGAGGCGTTACTCAACCGGAAGGGGCAGGGAAATGGACACGAGTCCATGATCGGGATCAGCCATGATCGTATTAAATGGCGGAGCAGGCTCGTGGGGCCGTATGGCCTACTCCTGCTCCTAGTTCTTATGGAAGCCAATGTAGGTCAGCGAGCACAGGGGTGATGGGTGAGCGGGACTTGGTGCGAGTTAGGACACGGATAGCCGAGTTTTGGATCATCTCTAGTTTACGTCGGGTAGAATGTGGGAGGCCAGCCAGGAGTGCGTTGGAGTAATCAAGTCTTGAGGTAACAAAGGCATGGATGAGGGCTTCAGCAACGGATGAGGTGAGGCTCATGTTACAGAGATGGAAATAGACAGTCAAAATACAATGGATCATGTTCAGACATTTGCACAATTAAAAGCCTTGGACATATCACACCAAATGTGTATGTTGCAATCTGAGTCTGATTCAGAATTTCTCCCAACACGTAAAAGTTTCCACTGCAAAAATACAAGCCCAGATTTTAACTCGGGGCAGGAATCGGGCGGGTTGGGTCTGAGGTGGGTCCCAAACCCTTTTGACCTCAGCAATGGAACACCCAGATTTCAAATCCCAGACTCCATCTACATAGCCCCAGACAGTTTCTGCCCAAAATCACCAGGAACACAAGAATTAGGAGCAGGAGTCGGTCATCGGGCCCCTCGACCCATTCAGTAAGATCATGGCTGATCTTCGACCTCAACACTTTCCCACCCGATCCCCATATCCCTTAATTTCCCTACATTCCAAAAACCTATCGATTTCAGCCTTGAACATACTGAACGACTGAGCCTCCACAGCCCTCTGGGGCAGAGAATTCCAAAGATTCACAACCCTCAGTGAAGAAATTCCTCATCATTTCGGTCTTAAATAGCCGACCCCTTATTCTGAGACTGTGCCCCCTGGTTCGAGACTCCCCAGCCAGGGGGAAACAGCCTCTCAGCATCTACCCTGTCAATTCCCCTCAGAACCAGGAAGCAGCAGTGGCTGGTTGGCCACCAGGTGCACAATACCGGGCGCAAGGAGACCGTCGGGAACCGAAGGAATGATCCTCAGCACTCAGGTACATCTATCAGGGAGTGGAGGAATAGGGAAAGCTCAGGGCAGGGGGTGCCTTGTGGGGCTTGGAGGAAGCACTCCTGCCTGTCCCTGTCCCACGACGAAGGTTCAAACACAGTTACCTTTTTTGGACCTTTCTGGCCCCGACTCCTCTTCCCATTATGTTTGACCGGGCAGAAATACCACGGCCACATCCTAACTCAGCCCCACGGCTAAAATAGCAGTCGAGCCCCGATGAGGCATATTAAAAGAAGGACCCCGCTGATTTCCAGCGGGTGTCCTTAGTACCTGCTCAGAAGGGCAGTTTAAAATCGTTGCCTGCGGGGATGGTGGAAGATGTCAGTGAGCGAGTCTCACTGGCTATTTTAACTGCCTGCCTGTCTGGTTTCCACTAGGCGGGCAGGGTTAAGGTTGCATCCCGCCCCCCCCACAGGTTTCATAAACAAAGCAGGGTGTAAATGGAATAGGTGTGTCATACAGCAATTACTCTTACTATGCTACCACTCGTCAGAGATCATGTAAATTCTCACAATCATTCTGCCCATTCTAAAAGCTAGTAAATCTCACACTATCAGTCATGAATTACATTTAACCCCCCCTCCACCCACTGTCATAAATTCCCAATTATTCACTATTGACTGCATTTCTCCTCCTGTGTCCCACTTCCTTCAATTTTACAATAACGCCCCCACCGCCCCCCCCGCCAACCATTGTATTTCCCATCTACATCACCCCCTCCCCGCTCCCCTGGCTAGTATCCTCTCTTTACAGATGGCAGTCCCATCCTTCAATTGCCCATCCCATGCTGATCTGAATTCCCCTTCCTCCGGTCTCCCTCCCCACCCACGAGCTGGGTAAATTTCCTGGTCATTGCCACCCCTCGCACCGAGAGGTTTTCCCAATAGGGCACGGAATAGCATTCCTTCCATATGATCAGAAAGGCTATTGGGATACTGGGCTTCATTACAAGAAGGCAAGATGTTTATAATATAAAATCACTGTTACCTTAATATTGCTTAATATAATAAACTGAACAGGCAACATGTATTTATATAGCACCTGTAACATAGTAAAACGTCCCAAGGCGCTTCACAGGAGCGTTACCAAACAAAATTTGACACTGAGCCACATAAGAGAAAGTAAGGGAGAAAGAGGTAGGTTTCAAAAAGCGTCTTAAAGAGGAAAAAGAGGTCAAGAGGCAGAGGTTTAGGGAGGGAATTCCAGAGCTTAGGACCTTGGCAGCTGAAGGCACTGGCCACGGCCACCAATGGTGGAGCGACTAAAATCAGGGATGCTCAAGGGGCCAGAATTAGAGGAGCGCAGAGATCTCAGAGGGGTTGTGGGGCTGGAGGAGATTACAGAGATAGAGAGGGCCGAAAGCCCACGGAGGGATTTAAAAACAAGGATGAGAATTTTTAAATCGTAGATAGGAAACAGTACTTTCCTTCAATAAGGAAATCAGGAACAAGGGGTCATAATCCTAGAATTCGAGCTAAGCCAGTTAAAGTCAAATTTAGTTAAAAAAAACCTACGCTGTACATAGGATTGTGAGAATTTGGAACGCATTGCTCCAGATGTTTAAAAGGGAGATAGATGCTGACTCGAGATTAAGAGCATGAAGAGGCACGGAGACAAGGCAGGAAATTGGGATTTAAATGATAGAACTAGCATGGTTAACAAAAATAGAAGATCATAAATAAAATGAAATCACTTTCTAAAAAAAAAAGAGATGATAAAAAAAAGCTTGCTTTCAATCATACTTTAAAATATCTCCGGCATTTACTTGCAACGTCTAAAATTGAAGCATCGCTGCTATCCGAAAGAAACATATTGTAGCTACACAAAATTAGACCTCTGACACTTGGCAAATAAGACATCAGGCTGTCAACAGCAGGACTCTGAACATTAAACTGAAAAACAAAAACACTGGCTGGTCAAGATTTGTGCCTCACGACTTCATTAGTAAATTTGTTTTCCAATGTGATAAATTGTTTTATACACTCTTACTAAATATATGGGCTATGGGGAAAGAGCAGAGAAATGGAACCAATTGGATAGCTCTTTCAAAGAGCTGGTACAGGCACGATGGGCCAAAACGGCCTCCTCTGTGCTGTAAGATTCTACGATACAATGAAAACGATACGATGTTATTCTATCAAAATAACAATATTAGGGATTATATTTTAGAAACACAGATCCAGTAGTACACCAAGGGTGAAATTGGTTGGATGCCCAAAGGATGCCGAATAAGTCAGGGGTGTCCAAGAGGCTGAATGCAAGCAAATGCAGTCTGTGTGTGAGTTCCTTAGATCCGTTCGGTGATGCACCTGCCAGTTCCTGGGTCCTTTGCCTCGTGTGCAAGCTGATTTCATTGGACAGCTCCTTAAAGTCTCCGGGTCTGGAGCAGTGAAAAGGCCATTTCTTGGTTTGGTCAAAATTCGAACTGGTGCCAAGCCCTTTTCAGTCCTCTGGGCCTGGGAATTTCTTATATCTGTAGAAGGGTCTAGGGCGCAGTGTCTAAAAATGAGAGCCAGACCTTATAGGAGTCCAATTAGGAAAGCCTTCTACACACAAAAGGGTGGTAGAAGTTTGGAACTCTCTTCCGCAAATAGCAATTGACGCTAGATCGGAGATAGATAGATTTTTGTTTACCAACGGTATTAAGGGATGAGGGGCACAGGCAGGTATGTGGAATTAGGTCACAGATCAACCATGATCTCACTGAATGGCAGAACAGGTTCGGAGGGGCTCAATAGCCTCCTCCTGTTCCTATGTTTTGCTTTGTCCACATTAGGGTCTCACTTTTCGGATTTAAAATTTGTGTATGTGCAAGTGACCCATTTTCTTATGTAGGAGATCTTGCTTTTTGTGTATGGTGGCTCACAATATCATGTAGCCATATCTGGCCCACTCACTGGTTTTGTCATAGATATCCAGCCCCCTGCTCCAAACGCTTGGGCATCCCTGTAATAAAACATGTTGCAATGTCTCGGAGGGGGTAGGGGAAATTACTGAGCCATATAGACGAGCAATGTCACAGATTTGATCCACGCTCTTTACTTTTTTTAATAAAATGTTCGAGATGCCTGAAATTTGGCAGAACGTTACCTTTCTCGAGTCAAACACCTATTGAAAAATGAAGGGCAACAAAAAGGTTGGGCATCCACTTAGAACAAACCCAAGATTCTCCCTGGAGTTTGAATTGAACAGTCCGATATCTATTATTTTAGTAGAGTGTCTGCCTTGCCTGTCTCAACAAATAGGTAAAATGGGAGCTTATTCTATTGCCTCAGTAAGTAGTTGTAGTCCAGGGGAGGGTTTAGACCATGTCAGAGAGTGCGAGCTGTGGTTCAGTTCATCGCACCCTCGTCTTGGAGTCAGATGGTTGTGGGCTCAAGTCACACTCCAGAGACTTGAGCACTCCACTGAGGGAGCGCTGCACTGTCAGAGGTGCCGTCTTTCAGATGCGACGTTAAACTGAGGCCCCTACTCTCTCAGTTGGACGTAAAAAGATCCCATGGCACTATTTCGAAGAAGAGCAAGGGAATTATCCCTGGTGTCCTGGGGCCAATATTTATCCCTCAATCAACATCACAAATAGATTATCTGGTCACTGCTGTTTGTGGGAGCTTGCTGTGTGCAAATTGGCTGCCACGTTTCCTACATTACAACAGCAATGAAGTACTTCAAAAAGTAGTTCATTGGCTGTAAAGAACTTTGGGACGTCTGGTGGTTGTGAAAGAGGCAATACTGTATAAATGCAAGTCTTTCTTTCTTTCAAGGCACCCCAGTGTTATTTCTTGATTCACCTTTATACGCTAAATTTGGTTTGTATGGAGTTAAACAGTTCTCAGCCAGGGTAGCATGGAAAGCACAAAATTGGCTTCAGTGTCTCAGCTGGAGAAATTATCCATGGTTCCTGCTTCTGAACAATATCCAGAAATTCGCGTTAGATAAGAGATGGAAACTATATTCTGCTTGATCCTGAGCCAAGTCCCGTACATCTGATCCATCGCCAAAACCAGATACTTCCACTTGTGCAACATTATCCGTCTCTGCTATTCCAGCCCACGTCTTCATTATCCCAAAGCTTGGGATAAAGCTTCTGAAACGCTCACCTTGCCCATACTCACCCTCCACAAGCTACCATTTATCCACATTTCTACAGTATGCGACATCTCCTGCAACCACGTTCTTCCCAAGCTATATCCAATGTATGGATCATCACCGGCATGTTCAAATTCCCTCGCCATGCTCCCCCACCCTACCTCCATGATTGCCTCTTGGCACAAACCCCTGTACAGACCCTCTACATCTCCGACATGAGTCTATTTCTCATCCCTTGCTTCTACCACTGGCAGAAATTCTTTCAGCCACTAGCCCACCGTCGCCATCCAAAATCCTTCTTTGTTGCCACAACCCCTTTTAATCTTCAAAATCCTCCTTAATACCCTTCTCTTTTGCATCGCCCTTCCTAACCTGTTTCCAATTAGGAAGGCAAATGGTATGTTCGCCTTTATTGCAAAGGGATTGGAGTATAAGAGTAAGGAAGTCTTGCTTCAATTATATAGGGCTTTGGTGAGACCACACCTGGAGTACGGTCTCCAGTTTTGGTCTCCTCACATATGGAAAGACATACTTGTCTTAGAGGGGGTGCAACAAAGGTTCACTAGATTGATTCCTGGGGTGAGAAGCCTATCCTATGAGGAGAGATTGAGTAGATGGAGTTTAAAAGGTGATCCCATTGACACACAAAATTCTTCGAGGGCTTGACAGGGTAGATTTGTTTCCCCTGGCTGGAGAGTCTAAGAGTCACAGTCTCAGGATAAGGGTTTGGTCATTTAGGACTGAGATGAGGAGAAATTTTCTCACTCAGAGGATTGTACATCTTTGGAATTCTCTGCTCCAGAGGGCTGTGGATGCTGAATCATGAGTATATTCAAGGCTGAGATCGATGGATTTTTGGTCTCTCAGGAATCAAAGGATTTGGGGTCAGGCAGGAAAGTGGAGTTGGGGTCGAAGATCAGCTATGATCTTACTGAATGACGGAGCAAGCTTGAGGGGCCGTAAGGCCTACTTATTTCTTATGTTCCCTTCACTCTTTTCTCACCCCCTTGGCATTCACCTTTCTGCAAAGAGTTCAAGAATGTTGCTCTGCACACAAGGAACACGACACGAATGCAAGTTGTTGTCAGGGGTGTGGAAAAGAGCTACATTAAGCCACTGTCTTAAAAACAATGGGTTAGACTTTCCACTAGGTGGCTAAGGCCGAAAAAATAGGCCTTATTCCAGCAATGTGTGATGTGTCGTCCATGCTGATCGCCGGCGTAAGGCCCATTTTTTTTTTGCTATTTTCCACTCGGTCTTACCCCAGCGATGCCAAATGGGCGATCTGATTTCTCAGCGATCTCACGATCACCCAAAAAAGGTTAAACGGAAGTCCAAAAAAAAAAGCTTCCCTAGCAACGATATTGTGCGCATGTGTGGGATTTTTTTGGGGTCGATTTTTTTTGCAGCGTTTGGAGAGTTCATGGATCATCGCACATGCTCAGAAGAACAGGGAGGGTCGGAGAGAGCGGAAGAGAGAGGAGAGAAGGAGAGAGGCATCAAGGAAGCAGTTTGTATTTTGCTAATTTGATTTAAAATTCAACAATGGAAACACCAAAAAGAAGGGAGATGGAGAGGCAAAGGGCAAAAGCCTTTAGTGAGGAGGCCAACGAGGCCCTTGTAAATGTTGTTTCCACAAGGTAGTAGGACTTGACACGGGGTGGCCTTGGGAAACCTCCACCCCGTGCCTATAGACGGATCTGGCTGGAGATTGCCGATGTCGTCACATCAGTATCCAATGAGCTGCGGACGACTGACCAGTGCCGCAAGAGATGGAACAGCCTGCTGATAGCTGCCAGAGTAAGTTGGATTTTATATGTCTTTAAAACATATTTAAGTCATATTTAAAAGTACACATATGTATTATTTACTTCATGTTTACAAATTATGTATTATTTACTTCATGTTTATAAATTGCAAACAAAATTCTCAATGTTATTTATGTGAATTAATAACATTAATTTAAAAACTACAATCATTTTTTTTTTAAATTACATTACCAATTACATTTATTCACCCTAATACTAAGTTGCATGTTATAGTATTAAAGATTATTGATATGTAGCTACCAGAGTAAGTTGCATTTTAATATTTAAAAGATGTTAAAAAGTCATTTAAAATCATACATATTTACTTACTGTTTATAATTAGAATATTAAAAATTATTCATATGCACTACGATGTTATGTAATTATTGAACATTTAAATCAGTCTTCAATGTTTATTGTCAAGTACAGTGGCTTATGCCGTGCAATATTAAATTATCATTTACAGAAAAAGATCAGTACGACCTGCGCGGAGCAAAGGAGGATGGGTGGCGGCTCCGCAACAGTGCACACACTTAATTCGTACGAGGAGCTTGCAGTGGCCTAGGTGGGGCCCGAAAGCCGTTCGGTCACGACTCGTGGCGTGGTCGAGCCCACCCTCGAGTCTGGTGAGTAACACGAAGTGTGCAATGTATCAAACATTACTAAATACACACGAGAAATAGCGTAGTTACGCATTTGTTATGCAATAATTTAGATATAGTCTGATCTACGAATGAGACAATGTTAACCCTGATGAACCCTTGTGCATATGTGGTTTTGCAAAGTATTGCAATGTTTTGGGTTATATCGAAATATTGAAATAGACTGATGTGTATTGTTATCAGTTGTTTAGAAATTTCATTCATCTTTCTACGGTCAAGTGTCCGTTGAGCAGTGCTCGGTGCCAGAGACATCTCAAAATGTAATGGACCCCTCTTCAAACAGCTCGCAGGAGGGTGAGACGGCGGATTGGAGCAGGAGGAGGAGGAGGAGGAGGAGGAGGATGATGAGATTTTTTTTGTGGGGTGGGGGGGGCGACGAACAACCTGCGACCATCTCGATTGAGATGGAAGAAGCACCAGGACCAAGTGGTGTGCAGGTGGACCAAGTGGTGTGCAGGTGGACCAAGTGGTGTGCAGGTGGCAATGCCAAGGCGCGTCATTTTGAAAACGCCGACCCCACGGAGGTCCGGTCAGCATGGCGAGCAATCGCCTACCATGGAGGGCCAGACAGAGAGCTCGATTTCCCTGTGCAGGGAGACGGTCATGACCTTATCCAGGGGTTCGCGGGATTCTCTGCGAACTGGAGCCAGTTCTCCGCGAACTGGAGCCAGTTTCCAGCATCCTGGAGCCAGTTTCCAGCATCCTGGAGTGAGTTCTGCACGAACTTCTCCAATTGGTCTTCCGAGCAGGCACAGACTGCAAGGGAGACCTTGGAGGCCATTCGGCAGCAGACAGCCGCAACTAATGCCCTACGGCATGCGTTGCTGGCTGGACACGGCGCTGCACCCCAAGGTGCCATGTCTGCTCACAGTGAGACCCAAGCACGCAAGCGAGTACGGAGGACACAGTTCCACAGCAGGAGGTCTTGCCGTCCCACTCTGCACCACGTCTTGATGTCGGTCTGCGTAGACCAAAACGGGCGGGTGGGGTATGAACACGGGGTGGGACTGGAGGGAAACGTGGCTGCAGGTAGGGAGGGGTGCGTTTTTTCACTTGTTCAATTTTTCTTGTTACTTTTGTTAGTTGTTAAAGGTTAATTGTAAATTGTTAATTGTTAACTGTTAAGATTTGTGTGTATTTGAGGGAAGGGTGGGTTGGTGCGGGGGCGGGGGGGTTGGAGGGATAGTTTTTCCATTTTTATTTGCGTTTTTGTTAATAAAATTTTTTTTCTTTAATTCAATAAATTGTGTGTGTCTTCTCTTAGTTACATTAGTTATCAACTATACAGATGTTATTCCATATCTGTTCATTCTATTAATAGACAAGTACCTTAGTAACATTTCAGTAACACTAAACTTTATAAAATAAGCATAAGTTCTGATGATAGGCCATTGCAGGCAAGACCGAAAGAACACCCCAAGCAATTGAAAGTATTGATTAACCCTAACTGTAAATCAACATCTGAAATGTCCACATTTAGTGAGTGGAACCCCTTTCTGTTATGAAAGACCTCCGCGTTATTTCATGATGCTTTGAGGGCAATGTGCGTACAGTATATTGCTCCCTGAACCTTGGGGAAGTCTGCTATTCTATGGAAACCGAAAAGTATTCACGGTCTGTGCCTCCCTGGTCATTGTGAAGCTCATGAAGTCCCTCCACGAGCGTAAAGAGCTTCAGCCACCTGGCAAATGCAGCTGTGTGTAGCGTGCTGATTTATGATTTTAATAATCCCTCAACAATATCTAATCACTGGACTCTATACGCTATTTACCAGTCAGTTTGAGAGGCACCAACAATATCAGTAAATAACTTCACTATGTAAAAGCTTTTTAATAAATTCAATATATAAAATATAGATAAAACCTTCTAATAAATTCTATTATAAAAAACCTATTCACTAAAAACGTAATAATACCTATATGAAAAATTACAGCTCTCATTAAATTCTATTATATAAAACCTATTTACTAAAAATAACGTAATAATACCTATTTATATTCTGTGCCAATATTCTTAGTACAACTAGCTTTCTAATTAAATCACAACTAATCCTCTATCCTTCCACTGAAGTCAAAATGGCGTCCGTAGTGCCCATTTTCCTTCTCTTAGGCCCAGAAAAAGCAACTATTTCTCAGCACTGTTTTGGGCCTTATATCGGCCCAGCGAAGTGCATGCTAGGTGCTGAAACTTAGGATGGGCCCTGTGTGGGCTATAATTTTAGCGATCTTCTCGGTGATCAAAGTGGAAACTTAGGCACCTGTTTTTCGGGTGATATTTTGGGCCGAGTTTCCACTTTATGCTCAAAATGGGCAATAGAGGTCAGTTTTGGGCCATATATGGGCCATAGATGGGCGATATGAAGTGGAAAATCTAGCCCAATGTGTTGTACAGCACAGTCAAGCAATCAGAATGTCACATGTTCCTGCTTACTGCACAATACAAATTGCTTATCAAGCAGTCGCTTCACGTCTGGCTTTGCTTCAGGAATTAGGCAGGGCTGATGACATGCACAACAAGCTTTAGGAGAGAAGGAAAATCACTGACTGCACACAACACAATGCAAAATTTCTCTTTTTAATACAAGGTTGCACAATAAACCCACTTCCTCCTTTACCTCACCACTTGAAAGCTTGCAATGCACTGCCTTTAACATTGCTAAGCAACACAACTTTCATCTAACAGAAGACTATAAACTGTTTGATCTGTAAACTGATTACATGCAAACATTTATCTACTGCAACAGAACACCTGCAGACAATATGGACTGGAATATGCCAAGGTCACGCTGAACACTAATAACAATTATATAATTACATTCACAGCTCCACATTGGCTACAGAGAGCAAGCCATTTAGGGCAATAATGTCACAATGATTTTTTCAGTTAAATAATTTGCTCAATTATAACCTCTCAGACTTCAAAGTGTGTCGCTGAGGGAAAATCAAAAAATTTAATTGAAAACCACACCTTGTACAGAACTGTGGACTGGATTCAACAATCTGATAGATTACACGGTATGAAATTATCTGCAAGGAAAATAAAATCTTATCTGCCCTGGATCACATGGATTTAAAACAACAAAAGTTAAAGGAAAAAGGTTATCGCTGCCGAGTTGCATTTTCATTTGCACTTATTGGTTGATGCAGTTATAAATACTGGAACACAAAAGCACACGTGCCTCAGCTTAAAGCACCAAAAACCATAGATGTGTGTTAAATATTTTAGTAATTAATTTTGCTGGGAAATGCTACATTGTCGATTATATTTTCATGACGAGAATGTGAGAACACATTAAGGGCGGAACTATCACAGGGAAAATCCATCTTAAAATCTACCTGCCATAGAGCTGGTTGGAAGTTTTATAGTCTGTCTGTCCTCGAAGCCTGCTGCTGAATTTACAGGAGACCCTAGTTCCAGTAAATGCATATTAAAGACTGAAGCAGCTTATCAGATCCTGCAGCACCGAAATCCAAATGGCATGGATTTGAGTTAATAAGGTCAGAGCTGCTCTTTTAACTAGGTGAAGCGAGTGTCCCTTGTGATTACACTCGAGTGCATGGGCTGCATTTCAAAATAATCAAAATTAAATATATTTAGCATTCCTTTCCTAATTCATTTTTCCAATATTCCCTTTTTAATTTAAGCTGTTCCAATTATAGTACCACCTTCATTATATTTTGTAACTTCCAGGTTTCGGTATTTACAAAAGAATCTTGATAACAATAAATAAGATTCATACCAACATTAAATTGAACTCACAAGGGTTTAAATTCACAGAGGGAGAAAGGCTGGTGTCATTAGAACGCAGGTGGAGGGGGAGGGAGGGAAAGAGAGAATAGGTGTGTGTGTTTTCCAGAAAGCTATTGAGCGAGCCACCAGAATTGTTGTCTTTAACATTTTGAGACAGTACGTGATCATATTCCAAACACTTCATATGAGGAAGGGTTGAATACATGTACCCTCAGCACGAGTGATCCGTACCTGTGCGGGGGGAGGGGGGGGGCAGTGACCAGCTTCATTCTGTCCAGAATAAGGTGAAGAATAAGCCCTCTAACCAGGATAGTGGATATTTTGGGGAGGTTTGTTTCAGAGAATGATACAGAATCAAGTCAAAGTGCAGTGAGATTACAATAAATGCTATCCTGCTCACTTACAACATAAACTAATTTGTTGATTTGCATTCTGCCACATCTCATTCAAGTGTGAATCTGTCCATCTTTTGATTGGGTACATGCATGTGAAAGCACTTGCAAGATTACAGCACCTGACTTATTTATTGTTCCTACTCCCCCACGTCAGACCAACATATGACTAGATATTGGGCAGTAATGGTAAACTCTTGATCATAAGGGATGCAGAATAAGTTTGCAGGATAGACCAATGACATTGAACTTGTGACAGTATCTACAGCAGGCTCAACATTCGTTACGCTAACAGAAAGGCCTCTACGAATACAGCAATGTTGATAAATGCAACAATAATTCTTAATAGTTTCGCAAAAGGTTAAAATGTAGAAACATTTTAATAAGCTTTAAAAATGAAAATCAGAAAGTTATATTTTTTTTCCCCCAGATGAGCATGGGCTGCAAAAGCTTCCAATGGAGGACTGGGCAGCTTTGAAGCTTTCGCCTCATCACTCACTGGTGTCATTGTTACTCAACTCCAAGTTCACCCCTCTATCAGTCTCTGTTCAAATCTCTCCAACTTATCACACCAAGACTATTTTGGTTCATGAGGTCAATGGCACCTTGGCACTGTGGCAAGCTACCCTTCCTCAACCCCTGAATTGTCATGGCCTTTGATAGTGAACCATTGCATCCTCCAGTGCCTCTCTCCTGTGGTGCATATCCATGACACCACTTTCTACTGGCTCTAGTGAAGCATAGTAAATCAGTTTGTCTCCTTCAATGGGTTCTCTGCCCATGTTGACAGTCACCTCCAGTCTCCTAATCTTATTCTGTATGCTCCACTCAAAAGCATCTGCAAATATGTACACTGATGACGGCCGACTCCACTCTTCAGCTCAACCATTGATTCCACAACTATCATGGCATCTAACAGCTTGCTTGACAGTGAATTCTGGATACACAAATTTAAAGGGCCCACACCGGAAAAAAAAGACGGGCAGCATTGGTCACCATTGTCGAATGTTTACAGCACAGTCCGAATGTATCTTTTAACTGTGCAGAACTATAAGTCGATAAAGAGAATCCTTAGACTACGAATCAAAAGACTATGAATTCAAATTCCACCTCGACAGTTGAATTCAGTTTATTAAAAATTTGGAAATAAAAAACTGGTCTCAGTAAAAGTGACCATAAAGTTGTTAGATTGGCGTAAACACCAAGCTGGTTCACCAACGTCCTTTAGTGAAGAAAACCCACCATCCTTGCCTGGTCTGGCCTGTGATTCCAATCCCCCACCAACATGGTTGACTCTTAACTGTCCACTAAAGTGGAGTAACAAGACATTCCGTTGTATCACTCATCATCACAGGCAGTCCCTCGGAATCGAGGAAGACTTGCTTCCACTCTAAGAGTGAGTTCTCAGGTGGCTGTATAGTCCAATACGGGAATTACAGTCTCTGTCACAGGTGGGACAGGCAGTGGTTGAAGGAAAGGGTGGATGGGACAGGTTTGCCGCATGCTCTTTCCGCTGCCTGCGCTTGCTTTCTGCATGCTCGCGGCAACGAGACTCGAGGTGCTCAGCGCCCTCCCCGATGCTCTTCCTCCACTTAGGGCGGTCTTTGGCCAGGGACTCCCAGGTGTCGGTGGGGATGTTGCATTTTATCAAGGATGTCGCATTTTATCAAGGATGTCCTTGAAACGTTTCCTTTGCCCACCTGGGGCTCGCTTGCCGTGTAGGAGTTCCGAGTAGAGCGCTTGCTTTGGGAGTCTTGTGTCAGGCATGCGAACAATGTGGCCCACTCAACGGAGCTGGTCGAGTGTGATCAGTGCTTCAATGCTGAGGATGTTGGCCTGATCGAGAACACTGATGGTGCGTCTGTCTTCCCAGGGGATTTATAGGATCTTGCGGAGACATCGCTGGTGGTATTTCTCCAGTGATTTAAGGTGTCCACTGCATATAGTCCACGTCTCTGAGCCATACAGGAGTCAAGATATCAAACCGCTACAGAGTTCAAGAAGGCAGCCCACCACCACCACCTTATCAGGGCAACAAGGGACGGGTAACAAATGTCGGCCTTGCCAGCAATGCACAGATACCAAGAATGACTTGCATCTCAAAATGTGTTAATTTACACTTGCAAATGAATTATACCCAGCACAGTAGGATGTAGATCCCACAGATTAAGTTTTCTGCTGATGCTACTCCAGAGTCCCATTCCAGGGACTTGAGCACAAAAACCTAGGCTGACAATCCAGTGCAGAGCGAGCGCTACACTGTCGGAGGTGCCGTCTTTCGAATGAGCAAACCGAGGCCCCGTCTGCTCTCTGAGGTGGATGTAAAAGATCCAATGGCACTATTTCGAAGAAGAGCAGGGGAGTTATCCCTGATGTCCTGGGGCCAATATTTATCCCTCAATCCACACAACAAAAATAGATTATCTGGTCATTGTCACATTGCTGTTTGTGAGACCTGCTGCTCGCAAATTGGCTGCCATGTTTCCTACATTACAACAGTGACTGCACTTCAAAAGAATACTTCATTGGCTGTAAAGTGCTTTGAGCGCTATATAAATGCATGTCTTTCTTTCAAATCTAAAAAAAAGTATAAGCAGCTGCAATGAGCTGTATCTAGAAAGACATCAATACATTCTGCAATTTGCTAATTACTTAAATCCCTATTTCCCCAATCGCCTATTATAGTAATAGTCTTCTCTATGCACAAGCAAGTCATAGGTATAGGTACATTAAAAAAGTACTCACTCTGAGCATTAATGTTGAAGACCTTTTACAGATTAGTATGAAGTATAATCAATGTAAATTGCACTGTTTCCTGAATCAAATCACAAACTTAATGTGACCTGATTTATAGGCTATGCAGTGTCTCTCAAATTTTATCCACGGTGTGGTATTTTATACCAATGCTTTTTCTATGTATTCTTCAATTGCTTTGAGGATAAACTTACTCTTAATGAAAACATTACTTTGGGAAACTGCCATATTTCCAACTT
The DNA here is from genome assembly GCF_044704955.1 of Pristiophorus japonicus. Lineage (NCBI taxonomy): Eukaryota > Metazoa > Chordata > Chondrichthyes > Pristiophoridae > Pristiophorus > Pristiophorus japonicus. The sequence goes on from NC_091981.1 coordinate 6,065,124, forward strand.
GTACTGTTTTGATGATAAGAACAAGACTGAACTTAATTAAGAACAACTTCAGGCACAATCCCTCCTATCAAGTATTGTGCCCAAAACCACCACTGCTCATCTCCCACAGACTTAACTGGTGGGAAATATCTACAGGGCTGGACACCCAACAAGGGTACATTATATTTTAGCATTACATTTTTCTAATTTCTATTGTCAGCAGTGGCTCAATGGGCAGCAAGCTCGCCTCTGAGTCAGAAGGTTGTGGGTTCAAGTCCCATTCCAGCGACTTGAGCACAAAAATTAAGACCGACATTCCCAGTGCTGAGGGAGAGCTGCACTGTCAGAAGTGCCATCTTTCGGATGAGACGTTAAACCGAGGCTCCATCTATCCTTTCGGGTGGACGTAAAAGATCCCATGGCACTATTTCAAATTAGAGTATGGGAGTCATCCTGGCCAATATTTATCCCCCAATCAGCATAACAAATCAAAAACAGATTATCTGGTCATCATCGCATTGCTGTTTAATGGGACGTTTCGGTGTGCAAATTGGCTGCTGCGTTTCCTACAACAGTGTCAACACTTCAAAAGTACTTCATTGACTGCAAAGTGCTTTGGGACGTCCTGAGGTCATCAAATGTGCTGTATAAATGCAAGCCTTTCTTTTCTTTTAATTGTAAATTCCTCCCTTAATCAACAGCACCAAAAACAGAATATGTGCTCATACATCTCATTGTTGTGGAATCTGCTGTGGCCTAAAATGCACTTCAAAGTAACTCGTCGTATGTGAGGTGCTTTGAGATGTTTGAGTCACACACTAAGGTGCCATATAAGATGCAAGTCTCTTTGTTCTTTAAAAATCCAATACTGAATATTCATTCTCCTGTTCACACACATACGTTTCCTCCTTGCAAATGCACAGAAATGTTGAAAAACAGTTGGAAACCAGTTTATTTTACAAATTCTGAACATCTAGATTATGAAAAATAAACTCAGAAGTAGAATAAAATAGGTATTCCATGGCAGTCCGATGCTTAATACAACAGACGTGAATTAATTTGCTCCAAGTGAGGCAAATGCAGAAATTGACACCTCTTCCTTTAAGTGCAACTGTGATGATTAATTATGATTCATATTCCCCTCCCCCTCTCCAAACAAAAAGGGTCAATTGTCAAGAGCCTTTTATCAAGCTTAATGAAATAAAAGCATTCTGTTTACATCAGCCAAATCACTGGACTGTTTCTATTTGTCATCAATGACATGAGTGCATTACCAGACCAATCAGATTCTTAAGTGAATCTCAAAACAATAACTATTCAGCATTGAAAGAAAAACCAAACACTTTGCTAAATGTACTGCTCAGATTCTATATAGAAATAAGTCTGACACAGGCTGCAAGTGTGGATCTGTCGCTGTAAATTTTATGACTACATCAGGATTATCCTATTTCCACCTTCAGAACATTGCCCATCTCTGCCGTTGCCTCAGCTCATCTGCTGCTGAAACCCCTAACCATGCCTTTATTAGCTTTTGACATGACTATTCTAACGCACTCCTGACCCGCTTCCCACGTTCGACCCTCCGCAAACTTGAGGGCATCCAAAACTCTGCTGCTCCTAATGCGCATCAATTCCCGTTCACCCATCACCCCCTGTGCTCGCTGACCTACATTGGCTCCCGGTTAAGCAATGCCTTGATTTTAAAATTCTCATCCTGGTTTTCAAATCCCACCATGGCCCCACCCCCTCTCTAACTCTGTAATCTCCTCCAGCCCCACAACCCTCCGAGATATCTGCGCTGTTCTAATTCTGGCCTCTTGAACATCCCTGATTTTAATCGCTCAATCATTGATGGCCGTGCCTTCAGCTACCAAGATCCTAAGCTCTGGAACTCCCTGCCTAAACCTCTCTACCTCCTTTAAGATGCTCCCTGAAGCCTACCTCTCATCTGTCCTATTTCTCCTCAAGGGGCTCGTGTCAAATTTTGTTTAATAACGCTCCTACGAAGTATCTTGGGACGTTTTACTATGTTAAAGGTGCTATACAAATGTATCCCGGGTGCAAGCTGTTCTAGTCACATGCAGTACACGGTTTAATACATTTTGTAAATACCAGAACATGATGTATGTTTAATAAAATTGGATAGCAATAAACAGTGTGATTTACATTAGCAGATATATTATAACCTGTAATTTACCTACATTGCATACTTTGCACAGTGTGATTTACATTAGCAGATATCATAATCTGTAGAGATTTACCGTGTATCACGTACAGTTTGATTTATATCACTAGATATATTACAATCTGTATTTTTCCTTACATTGCCAGACATATTATAATCTGTAGAGAGTTACCTACATTGCATGTATTGTGCAATTTCTCTTATATTACCAGACGTATTATAATGTGTAGTGATCTGTCGATAATATTTATCCCTTAATCAACATAAGAAAAAATAGATTATCTGGACATTATCACATTACCTGAGCGGGGGACATGGCTGATGGTTCTGGATCCAGGCTGATTTTATATATATATATGGTGATTTACCTGAGCGAGGGACACGGTGCTGGCTCTGGGCTGATTATAAATTATATATTATGTAGAAAGAAAAGAAAGATTTGCATTTATACAGCGCCTTTCACGAACAGTGGGCATCCCACTTTACAGCCAATGAAGTATTTTTGGAGTGTAGTCACTGTTGTAATGTAGGAAACACAGCAGCCAATTTGAGCACAGCAAACTCCCACAAACAGCAATGTCATAATGACCATCTGTTTTTTTTAATGATGTTGATTGAGGGATAAATATTATTAAATTGTTTGCGATTTACCTGAGCTCCCAGGGTGCATGGCTCTGACTCGGAGTTGGACTCTAACCTGATTATACTACATTAATGGGAGATTTACCCGAGCGGGGAACATGGTTCTGGTGTCTCTCTCGCTCTCTGGCTCCGGGCCAGGTATATATTATTACATTATTATACTGAGTGATGTACCTGGGCAGCGGGCATGGCTCTGCTGCTTGTCTCTCAGACCCCGAGCCCCGGTATACATTACATTATATAGAAGGGTGAGGGATGTATCTGAGCAGGGGCCATGGTTCTGGCTCTCCCAGCAGTGTCTCAGACCCCAGGTATATATATATTATATATTACATTGTGTGGAGATTACCTGGGTCATGGCTGTGCTGGCTGTCTCTCTCAGACCCCCCCCAGGTGCATATATATATTATATATTACAGTGTGAGGTGATTTACCTGGGCCGTGTCTCTCTCAGACCCCAGTATATATCACAGTATAAACATTATATCACAGTATATAGATGTACCTGGGCCATGGCTATCTCACTCTCTCTCCGACCCTGGTATATATATATATATATATATTATATATATATATATATCACAGTGTATATAATATTATATATAATAAGACATAATATAGGACATATTATATATAATGACATAATATAGGACATATATATATGACATAATATAGGACATATTATATATATGACATAATATAGGGCATATTATATATAATATGACATAATATAGGACATATTATATATAATGACATAATATAGGACATATATATAATGACATAATATAGGACATATTATATATATGACCTATTATAGATATGACATATTGTATATAATATGACATAATATATATAATGACATATTATATATAATATGACATAATATAGGACATATTATATATATGACCTATTATAGATATGACATATTGTATATAATATGACATAATATATATAATGACATATTATATATAATATGACATAATATAGGACATATTATATATAATATGACATAATATAGGACATATTGTATAATATGCCATAATATATGCCATATTATATATATGACAATATATATATAGTTTTTTGCCGGGTCCATGTCTCAGGCCCCAGTAGATATGACAGTATATACCTGGGCTATGCTGCCGGCCGCTCTCCCGGGCCCCGGGCCCCGGGGTATCTCAGTGTATATTGTAGATTTACCCGGGCCATGTCCCTCTCAGACCCCGGTATATCTGACGGTATATAGCGATATTCTGACGGTAGAGATATATGTCTCCCTGACCCCGGGCCGGGTATATATAATATATGACGGGGTGTATATATATATATATATATATATAATATATATGTTTACCTGGGCCATGTTGACGGCCGCCTCTCCCGCCCATCCGCTCGAGCTCGAGCTCCAACCGGCGGCCCCGTGCGCGATCCGCCAACATCCCCAGCGGCGCCGACCGGAAGTGACCGCCGGGCCCCGCCATCGACTTCCGCGCGCGCACCGCGCATGCGCCGGTCATCCGGCCTGGCGCTGGGAGGGGAAGAGCGCCTCTCACTGCGCGTGCGCGGGTCCACTGCCTGGTCTTTGTTCCAGAGCTATCATTCAACACCTATTTTTAATTTTAAAACAATACAAATAATTATACTTGGTTTTGGTTTCAGTTGGAGGAAAGCACTAGTTGGCAAAAAAAAAAGAGCCCCCCCTTCCTGTTCCTGAAATCAAAACTTAACTGCGACAATTATATTTAGACATTTTATATATCTGCTGTTGCTATTTGCAGCAGCAGGTGATTATATTACATTTGTGAAACGGTTGAAAACATTCTGTTGGTTCACTGCTTCATTTTGCCAAAGAAACTGGTCCATTGTTCAGAGGTTGAGGGCATGCATGTGCCACTAGTGGGGAATGCTGAAGGGCCCCGGACCCAAATGTGCAGGAAGGGTGGGGCAGATTATAATCTCTGCAAATAATCAACCAATGCAAAAGCTAAGCAATAAGAAGAAAACAGAAAGACTTGCATTTCTATAGAGCCTTTCACAACCATCATCTTCATAGAAACATAGAAAATACATGCAGGAAAAGGCTTCGAGCCTGCACCACCATTCAATTTGATCATGGCTGATCATTTTTTGCAACTTCAGTACCCCATTCCTGCTTTCTCTCCATACCCCTTGATCCCTTTAGCCGTAAGGGCCACATCTAACTCCCTTTTGAATATATCTGACAAACTGTCCCCCGTATCGAGGATGACTTGCTTCCACACCAATAATAGGATGAATTCACAGGTGTTTCAATGAAGGACCTAATATTCTAGATCCCGAACTACATCCTGAAGGGTGGAAGATGCCTGTGCGTGGATTTTTTTAACATGGGGTGACCGTTGCACACCAGCCACCACACGGGCTTGACAGAGCGAGGTCTTGGTCCAGTGGCAAGCGTTAACCAGGACGACTGGAGACCTGCTCTGCTGCACGGACCCAGTGCGCTCACATATCGCAGTGTGGTCTGGGCCCGTGCTGCCCCTGGGCCCCTGGCCCCGAGCCCCGAACTCACGCCTCTCCTGGGCCCCGATCACGTCCCTCCACAGTCTCTCACTGCTCCTGCTGTATCTGCCCATGCTCCAAACACCGACCTAGACCTTGATGACATCCCTCTTGGCTGCCATCGCCCTCCTGCACCAGCTCGCGCTGCTCCCTGGAGTGGCCTCCACGCTGCTCCCAGGCCGCCGCTCGCTGCTCCTTTTATGGCCCCGACCTGCCGCTGGTGTTCTCACGCATTCTGACTTGCATTTCTATAGCGTCTTTCACAACCACCAGACATCCCAAAGCGCTTTACAGCCAATAAAGTACTTTTTGAAGTGCAGTCACTGTTGTAATGTGGGAAACGCAGCAGCCAATTTGCGCACAGCAAGCTCCCACAAACAGCAATGTGATAATGACCAGATAATCTGTCTTTGTTCTGTTGATTGAGGGATAAATATTGGCCAGGACACCAGGGATAACTCCTCTGCTCTTCTTCAAAATAGTACCAATGGATCTTCTACAATCACCTGAGAGAGCAGACAGTTTAACATCTCATCCAAAAGACAGTGCGGCGCTCCCTCAGCACTGCACTGGAGTGGAGTGTCAGCCTAGATTTTTGTGCTCAAGGCTCTGGAGTAGGACTCACGTCTCAGGCAGGGCATCCCAGATCATTACAACTCTCTGCATTATTTTTTTCCCCTCATGTCGTCTTTGGTTCTTTTGCCAATTACTCTTGAACACCTTGACTAAATTGCCCCTTAACCTTCTCTTCTCCAAACAGAACAATCCCAGTTTCTCTAATCTAGCCACAATAATGAGGGCATTCATCCCTGGTACCATTCCAATAAATTTCCTCTGTACACTCTCTAAGGGCTTGACATACTTTCTAAAGTGTGGTGCCCAGAATTGGCTACAATACTCCAGCTGGGGCCGAACTAGTGTTCCATAAAGGTTTAGCTTAATCTCCTTGCTTTGATACTCTATGCTTCTATTTCTAAAGCCAAGGATTCCATATGCCTTTTTATCATCATCATAGGCAGCCCCTCGGAATCGAGGAAGACTTGCTTCCACTCTAAAAGTGAGTTCTCAGGTGACTGAACAGTCCAATATGGGAATTACATTCTCTGTCGCAGATGGGACAGACAGTCATTGGAGGAAAGGGTGGGGAGTCTGGTTTGCCGCACGCTCCTTCCGCTATCTGTGTTTGGTTTCTGCATGCTCTCGGCGACGAGACTCGAGGTGCTCAGCGCCCTCCTGGATGCTCTTCCTCCACTTAGCGCGGTCTTTGGCCAGGGACTCCCAGGTGTCAGTGGTGATGCTGCATTTTGTCAGGGAGGCTTTGAGGGTGTCCTTGAAACATTTCCTCTGCCCACCTGGGGTTCGCTTGCCATGTAGGAGTTGCGAGTAGAGCGCTTGCTTTGGGAGTCTTGTGTCGGGCATGTGAACAATGTGGCCTGCCCAGCGGAGCTGGTCGAGTGTGGTCAGTGCTTCGATGCTGGGGATGTTGGTCTGGACAAGGACGCTAATGTTGGTGCGTCTATCCTCCCAGGGGATTTGCAGGATCTTGCGGAGGTATCGCTGGTGGTATTTCTCCAGCGATTTGAGGTGTCTACTGTATATGGTCCACGTCTCTGAGCCATACAGGAGGGCGGGTATCACGACAGCCCTGTAGACCATGAGATTTGAGGGCCTGGTCTTCAAACACTCTCTTCCTCAGGCCTTATCAACTTGCCCTGCCAGCTTCAAAGACTAAGGTTGTTACGCCATGGCTGTATAAATTGGGTGTTGTTTTAAAAAATAGGACGGGAATTAAATTGAAACTTGACTCTTTATGTTCCCTTGTTGCTGATTTTGATCCACTCTACCCAAGCTGTGTTCTAAAATAAAGGGTGCTACGGCTAAAGTTGAATACAGTGTTCATTTTCTGAGTGCTGGAGATTGCATAACTTAAACAAGATCAGAAATTTATTTATAGATTTTTTTTTTAGCACAAGTAGGATGAAAGGGTGCTATAGATATGCATGAATTATTGAATTGAGCTTTGGTTAGGCAAGAATTTATGGCATCTTTTGAGTGTTTTTTTTATAAATTGCCCGAGAGGCAGTCTAAATAGATATATTAACTTGAGTTTAATCCTACACAATTTGCTTGTCTTAAGAACATTTCGTTCTTTGCCTTGTGACTGGGAAAAAAAATAAATGAGTTAGAATAGAATAACACAGCACAGAAGGAGACCATTCGGCCCATCGAGTCTGCGCCGCCTCTTTCAAAGAGCAACCCAGTCAGTCCCACTCCCCCGCTCTTTCCCCGTATCCCTGCAACTGTTTCTCCATCAAGTATTTATCCAACTCCCTTTTGAAGGCTACTAATTAATCTGTCTCCACCACCCCATCAGGCAGGGCATTCCAAATCCTAACCACTCGCTGCGTATAATGTTTTTCCTTGTGTCGCCTCTGGTTCTTTTGTCAATCTCCTTAAATCTGTGCCCTCTGGTTATCGACCCTTCAGTCGTTGGAAATAGCTTATCTTTATTTACTCTGTCTAAACCTTCATGATTTTAAACACCTATCTATCACAGATTCTATCAAATCTGCTTTTAGCCTTCTTCGCTCCAAGGAGAGCAACCCCAGCTTCTCTAATCTATCCACATAATGTTAACCCAGGTTGCCATTTGGAGCGTGGGCAGGGACAGCAGAGGAGCAGGAAGATTATGGCGGACTTGCGGTGATTGATCGGGGCGGAGGAGCGATGAGGGATCGTGGCTGAGATTCGCTGGATGATCGTGACGGAGGGTCGGTGAATGTTTGGTGCGAAGGTGCAGCGGGAGGTTGTGGCGGAGATGCGGCGAGTGTTTTTGTGGCGGAGGGGCAGTGAGTGATTGTGGTGGAGGTGCGGCGAATGTTTGTGGCGGAGGAGCGGCGAGAGATCGTGTCGGAGGTGCGGCAAATGAGAGTTCAGGGCCCAGAAGAGCCGAGGGCCCAGGGGCAGCACGGGGCAGCCCACACCCTTTGTGTGTAGAAGTGTTTCCTAACTTCAGTCCTGAAAGGTCTGGCTCTCATTATTAGACTCTGCCCCCTAGTCTGAGACCCCCCAACCAGCGGGAATAGTTTCTCTCTATCTACCCTATTTGTTCCCCTGTGTGTGCATGGTAGTTATTAGGAGATGGCCTTAGTGATGTGTTGGCTGGGGAGGGGTTCCTGGTGAATTTCTCCCCTCCTATCGTATTCTGAGGTACTGCTCCACAGGTGCACCAGGTGTCCTTTAAGTACTTCAACCAAGTGGCTACTATTCATAGCTGACAGCGAGTGTCAGCAAGATATTGAACTGTACACTTCAACCTGATCCTCCCCTTACTCAAACGTCCCCACTTCCAGCGGGACAGGAACTCGAATCTGGAACCCTGGCTGCTTGTCCCATCCTTTGTTCAAGGTCTCTGAGCCCGATTCTAGTATCCCGACTGCCACCTTATCCGAGATCAGAGATTGAACTGGAAACCTATTTGGTCCGTAAAAGAAAACACTTGCATTTATATAGTGCCTTTCACGACCACCGGACGTCTCAAAGCGCTTTACCGCCAATGAAGTACTTTTTGAAGTATAGTCACTGTTGTAATGTGGGAAATGCAGCAGCCAATTTGCGCACAGCAAGCTCCCACAAGCAGCAATGTGATAATGACCAGATAATCTGTTTTAGTGATGTTGATTAAGAGATAAATATTGGCCCCAGGACACCAGGGAGAACTCCCCTGCTCTTCTTCAAAATAGTGCCCTGGGATCTTTTACATCCACCTGAGAGAGCAGACGGGGCCTCGGTTTAACGTCTCATCTGAAAGACAGTGCAGCACTCCCTCAGCACCACACTGGGAGAGTCAGCCTAGATTTTTGTGCTCAAGTCCCTGGAGTGGGACTTTAACCCACAACCTTCTGACTCAGTGGCATGAGAGTGTGTTAACCACTGAGCCACTGGCTGATACCATATGGCTCGACGACTTAATGATGAGGTTCCCGCCCAGTTTGAGCTCAGGAACGGATTCCGGGAGCCAGTTGAACAGAGGAGACGATGGCGGCCGCACCTTCCCACCATGGATTGCGTGCGAAAAGGCCCCATCGATGGCTCAGGCCGCACTGCACTCTGGGGGATTGAGTCACCTGACCCCGTTGTTTCGGCCAATGGTGACTGGCCGGGAGGGCGGAACCTTTAAAATGCACGGGAGAAGGGGCGGGCGCGGCAGGAACCGGTGGGGCAACGGATTTGCTTCACCTCAGAGATCAGTACGGGAGGGCGGTGTTTTACTGAATAAAGCAAACTCTAAACTCTCCCCCCAGGAGGAGGATTCTGAAACCCTCTGAGAGACAGAGGGAGCTTCACACCTTGTGTGGGAAACCTCAGTCTGTTTGGAATGGATTTAAAATTGAAAAATTAAAAGTTAGGGTATTCGGGGGCGGGTATAGATGGTGCCGTCGAGGGATGTGATCAGGGCCCAGGAGAGGCGAGGGCCCAGAGGCAGCACGGGCCCAGCCCACACTGCGATATGTGAGCGCACTAGGTCCGTGCAGCAGAGCTGGTCTCCAGTCGTCCTGGTTAACCCTTGCCACTGGACCAAGACCTCGCTCTGTCAAGCCCGTGTGGTGGCTGGTGTGCAACGGTCACCCCACGTTAAAAAAATCCACCCACAGGGCATCTTCCACCCTTCAGGATCTAGTTCGGGATCCGGAATATTAGGTCCTTCATTGAAACACCTGTGAACTCATCCTTTTTTGGCGTGGAAGCAAGTCATCCTCGATACGAGGGACCGCCTATGATGATAGATGGTGCAGCACGATTTGCAGAACACTCAAGATTGGAGATTCGGTGTAAAACGATAATGGCATTGTCTCTACGCGAATTCCACTCACAGAAGCAATAAAGTCGTCATTCTATTTCTTTTTTAAACTGACTCTGGCTACTTCGCTATGCTCCCACCCTGTGTCTCCCCCCAACTCGGTTTCGGAAATATGGTCACCCTCGTATAAACCTATCAGAACAGACCCGCTCTTATTTCCTTAACATTCTCTCTTTATTTTGCACTCGTTCAGCTGTCATTTCTTTCGCTGATGTTCCAGAATATTTAGGAGGTGTTTTGACAAAGGAGTTGCCGTGGTTACAGGAGGCACTCCCTAAAGGTGTGCGAGAGCACAGATGTAGCTAGTGTTAAGATAATGAGCTTGCGTACATAGAACAATTTCCATGCATCATAGGGGACAAGTAGTGTCCCTTGCTGTTTGCCCAACCTGAGCTGTACCACAGTGGTTCCATTCAAAGTTGCAATCATGAGAGCCTTGACAATCCTGACTGGAACACAACCTATATCACCATAGTCAGTCCCTCGGAATCGAGGAAGACTTGCTTCCACTCTTAAAATGAGTCCTTAGGTGGCTGAACAGTCCAATACGGGAACCACTGTCCCCCTCACAGGTGGGACAGACAGTGGTTGAGGGAAAGGGTGGGTGGGACTGGTTTGCCGCACGCTCCTTCCGCTGCCTGCACTTGGTTTCTGCATGCTCTCGGCGATGAGCCTAGAGATGCTAAGCGCCCTCCTGGATGCACTTCCTCCACTTAGGGCGGTCTTTGGCCAGGGACTCCCAGGTGTTGGTGGGGATGTTGCACTTTATCAGGGAGGCTTTGAGGGTGCCCTTGTAACGTTTCCTCTGTCCACCTGGGGCTTGCTTGCCGTGTAGGAGTTCCGAGTAGAGTGCTTGCTTTGGGAGTCTTGTGTCAGGCATGTGAACAATGTGGACCGGCCAGCGGAGCTGGTCAAGTGTGGTCAGTGCTTCAATGCTGGGGATGTTGGCCTGGTCGAGGACGCTAATGTTGGTGCGTCTGTCCTCCCAGGGGATTCGCACGATCTAGCGGAGACATCGTTGGTGGAATTTCTCCAGTGACTGTATATGGTCAACGTCTCTGAGCCATACAGAAGGGCGGGTATCACTACTGCCCTATAGATCATAAGCTTGGTGCCAGATTTGAGGGCCTGATCCTTTAACACTCTCTTCCTCAGGCTGCGGTGGCGCGCTGGAGGCGGTGTTGGACCTCGTCATTGATGTCTGCCCTTACTGATAGTAGGCTCCTGAGGTATGGAAATTGGTCCACACTGTCCAAGATCGTGCCGTGGATTTTGATGTCCTGGGGAGGGTTGGGGGGGGGGGGTGGCGCAGTGCTGTGTGGCGGGGTCAGGTTAGTGGAAGAACTTTGTCTTACGGTTTAGTGTAAGGCCCATGCTTTCGTATGCCTCGGTGAAGACGTTGACGATGGCTTGGAATTCAGCACTGAATGTGCGCAGATGCAAGCGCCGTCCGCGTACTGTAGTTGAATAACAGGATGGGACGGTCTTGGATCTAGCCTGGAGGCAACAAAGGTTGAACAGGTTCCAACTGGTTCTATAGTTTAGTTCCACTCCAGCAGGGAGCTTGTTGAGCATGAGATGGTGCATTGAAGCGAGGAAAATCGAGAAGAGGTTTGGCGCGATGACGCATCCCTGCTTGACCCCGGTCCGAATGTGGATTGGGGTCTGTGGTGGATCCGTTGGTCAGGATCACGGCTTGCATGTCGTCGTGGAGTAGGCGGAGGATGGCGACAAACTTTTGGGGGCAGCCGAAATGGAGGAGGACGCTCCATAGTCCCTCGCAGTTAACAGTGTCAAATTCCTTTGTGAGGTCAAAGAAGGCCATGTACAAGGGTTGGTTCAGTTTTTGCATTTCTCTTGCAGTTGTCGCGCCATAAAGATCATGTCTGTTGTACCCCGTAGCGGACAGGGCTGGGGTTTTGCTGAGATGGTGGTGGGTAGCATGCTGTGGGATGGAGTTGAGGACACTCATGTCAAAGGCAGAGTCTCGATTAAGGAGATCTTCGAAGTGCTCCTTCCAGCGGGCCCTGATTGCCTCTCTGTCCTTGATGAGTGTCTCCCCATTCTTGGCCAGCAGTGGGGTGGGGCCTTGGGAGCTTAAGCCATAGGTGGACTTAACTGCGGTGAAGAATCCTGGCACGTCATGGCTGTCAGCCAGCTGCTGAATCTCCTGTGTTTTCTCTACCCACCATCTATCCTTTAGGTCCTGGGTTTTTTGCTGGACCTTGGTGTTAAGCCGTCTGTAAAGCTGCTTTGCTGCTCCCGAGTTGGGTTGTTGTTTAAGGTTCAGAAATGCCCTGTGCTTGTGGTTCATTAGCTCCTGGATCTACTGATCAGTCTCATCAAATCAGTCCTGGCGTTTCCTGGTTGAGTGACCGAACGTCTCTTCACAGGCACTGGTCATGGTGGCCTGGAGGGCAGACCAAGCGCTGTGGGCATTCTGCAACTTGGGGTCATCAAGGGTCGCCAGGTTGGCAGTGAGGCGCTGGCTGTATAGGGCTCTCTTAGCTGGGTCTTTGAGTGCCCCGGCGTGGATTTTTCTGCGGCATTGCTTCTGTTGCCGTTGCTGTTTTTGGGCTATGTTAATGTTGGTGACAGAACCGATTAGGCGGTAGTCCGTCCAGCAGTCGTCGGCTCCAGTCATGGCGCGGGTGATGCGCACGTCCTTGCGATCCCTCGCTTGGAAGTAGTCGAGCAGGTGCCAGTGCTTGGAGTGAGGGTGTTGCCACGATGCCATATACTTGTCCCTCTGATGGAACAAGATGTTGGTGATGACAAGGTTGTGTTCTAGACATTTTGTCAGGAACAGGGTACCGCTGGAATTGATTTTCCCTACCCGCTCTCTGCCAATCACGCCTCCCCAGAGGTCTGTGTCCTTGCCAAACTTGGCGTTGGAGTCACCGAGGAGAATCAGTTTGTCGTCCGTAGGGACTCGGGACAGGGATTGTTCAAGGCTGGAGTAGACTACCTCTTTGGCCTCATCTGTTGCGTCGAGTGTTGGGGCGTACGCGCTGATAACTGTGGCGCACTGGTTCTGGGATAGGGCGAGTTGGAGAATCATAAGACGTTCGCTAATCCAGCAGGGGGAGTCTGAGGCGGCCGACCAGCTCGTTCTTGATGGCAAAGCCAACTTGATGGAGGCGGCGTTCTACCTCGGATTTGCCTTTCCAGAAGAAGGTGCAACCTCCATCTTGTTCCTTGAGCTGGCCTTCCCCTGCTCGCCAGGTCTCGCTTAGGGTGGCGATGTCGAAGCGTCCGAGTTCCCGGGCAACGATGGTGGTGCGGCGTTCCGGCCTGTCGCTGTTGTGGTTGTCCATGAGGGTCCTGAGGTCCCAGGTCCCGCACTTCATTTTGAAGGGTGGAAGATGCCTGTGCATGAGTTTGTTTAACGTGGGGTGGCCGTTGCACACCAGCTGCCACACGGTCTGAGCAGAGCAAGGTCTTGGTCCAGTGGCAAGGTCTTGGTCCAGAGACTACTGGAGACCAGGCACTGCTGTATGAGCCGAGTTGACTACGGCAGGATGCAGGCCGTAAGTTCGGCGTTGAGCAGCTCCCTTCGGTGAAGTGGTGAGAAAACCGAGCGCTTACTGAGGGCAGGCACTGGGATGGTCAGAGGTCAGAGGTCCACTTCGTGGAAGGAGGAGAGGTCAGAGAGGCCGCAGCTATTGTGCATATCACATGCTCGACAGAGACTCCGCCGTTGAGTGGGGCCTGCGGCTGCGGGGGGGGGGCGGGGGAGGGAAGGCCCGAACGTCGCCGGTGGAGCGAAGGTCCGAAGGGGGGGGGGGCGGCAAGGCTCGTGTGTGCGGGTGAGGAGTTAAGGTCGGGCCCAAAATCTGGTGGGAGGCTCACCGCTGTTGAGATCGCTGGGGATCAGTTGGAGCAGCTGAGTCGGCCAATGGGGAGCGAGAAGCGAGAGTCCAGTTGGAGGGACTTGGCAGCTGGGAGGTCAATCTGGAAGATACGTCATGATTGAGGGATAGGCAGTGGGCCCTTGCAGTATGGTTTTTAAGGGTAGAAAAATACTTTGGCGGTCAAAGTTAGGGCCAGGGGGGCTTAAACAGTGGGCGAGTGGGGGGGGGAGATGGGGGGTTGGGGAAGCTTGAAGGAGAGAGAGGTGAACGATGGTAGCAGATGGTCAGAGGAAGGTTTGTTCGGGAATCGCTTCCTCAGTAGTTGCTATCCCATCCGCCATCTTGATGAGTGCAGCTCCAACAACACTCAAGATGCTCGATACCATCCAGGACAAAGCAGCCCGCTTGATTGGCACCCCATCCCCCACCTTCAACATTCATTCCCTCCACCACCGGCGCCCCCTGGCTGCAGTGTGCACCATCTACAAGATGCACTGCAGCAACTCGCCAAGGCTTCTTCGGCAGCACCTCCCAAACCCGCGACCTCTACCACCTAGAAGGACAAGGGCAGCAGGCGCAGGGGAACACCACCACCTCCACGTTCCCCTCCCAGTCACCATCCTGACTTGGAAATATATCGGCCGTTCCTTCATCGTCGCTGGGTCACAATCCTGGAACTCCCTCCCTAACAGCACTGTGGGAGCACCTTCACCACACGGACTGCAGCGGTTCAAGAAGGCGGCTCACCACCAGGGTAAGTGATTGGTGAGTAGTTTTTCTCTTTTTCTCTTTTCTTCTTCTCTTCTACAACAGTCAGTAACTTTTAACATTGTTGTTGCCAATTTAAGTGTATCTAAGGGTTAAGTCATGGCAGGAGAGCTCGGTCAGGTGTTATGCTCCTCCTGTACCATGTGGGAACTCAGGGACGACACCAGTGTCCCTGACGACTATATCTGCAGGAAGTGTATCCACCTCAAGCTCCTGACGGTCCGCGTTGCGGAGTTGGAGCTGAGGGTGGATTCACTCTGGAGCATCCACGATGCTGAGAATGACGTGAGTAGCACGTGTAGCGAGTTGGTCTTACCGCAGGAGAAGGGTCCACAGCCAGCTAGGGAATGGAAGACCAGCAGGAAGAGTAGTGCAAGGAAGGTAGTGCAGGAGTCCCCTGTGGTCATCCCCCTGCAAAACAGATACACTGCTTTGGGTACTGTTGAGGGGGATGACTCATCAGGGGAGGGCAGCAGCAGCCAAGTTCATGGCACCATGGCTGGCTCTGTTGCACAGGAGGGCAGGAAAAAGAGTGGGAGAGCGATAGTGATAGGGGATTCAATTGTAAAGGGAATAGATAGGCGTTTCTGCGGCCGCAACCGAGACTCTAGGATGGTATGTTGCCTCCCTGGTGCAAGGGTCAAGGATGTCTCGGAGCGGGTGCAGGACATTCTAAAAAGGGAGGGAGATCAGCCAGTTGTCATGGTGCACATTGGTACCAACGACATAGGTAAAAAAAGGGATGAGGTCCTACGAAAAGAATTTAAGGAGCTAGGAGCTAAATTTAAAAGTAGGACCTCAAAAGTAGTAATCTCAGGATTGCTACCAGTGCCACGTGATAGTCAGAGTAGGAATCGCAGGATAGCGCAGATGAATACGTGGCTTGAGCAGTGGTGCAGCAGGGAGGGATTCAAATTCCTGGGGCATTGGAACCGGTTCTGGGGGAGGTGGGACCAGTACAAACCGGACGGTCTGCACCTGGGCAGGACCGGAACCAATGTCCTAGGGGGAGTGTTTGCTCGTGCTGTTGGGGAGGATTTAAACTAATATGGCAGGGGGATGGGAACCAATGCAGGGAGACAGAGGGAAACAAAAAGGAGGCAAAAGCAAAAGACAGAAAGGAGATGAGGAAAAGTGGAGGGCAGAGAAACCCAAGGCAAAGAACAAAAAGGGCCACTGTACAGCAAAATTCTAAAAGGACAAAGGGGGTTAAAAAAACAAGCCTGAAGGCTTTGTGCCTTAATGCAAGGAGTATCCGCAATAAGATGGATGAATTAACTGTGCAAATAGATGTTAACAAATATGATGTGATTGGGATTACGGAGACGTGGCTCCAGGATGATCAGGGCTGGGAACTCAACATCCAGGGGTATTCAACATTCAGGAAAGATAGAATAAAAGGAAAAGGAGGTGGGGTAGCATTGCTGGTTGAGGAGGAAATTAAGGCAATAGTTCGGAAGGACATTAGCTTGGATGATGTGGAATCTATATGGGTAGAGCTGCAGAATACCAAAGGGCAAAAAACGTTAGTGGGAGTTGTGTACAGACCTCCAAACAGTAGTAGTGATGTTGGGGAGGGCATCAAACATGAAATTAGGGGTGCATGCAATAAAGGTGCAGCAGTTATAATGGGTGACTTTAATATGCACATAGATTGGGTTAGTCAAATTGGAAGCAATACGGTGGAGGAGGATTTCCTGGAGTGCATAAGGGATGGTTTTTTAGACCAATATGTCGAGGAACCAACTAGGGGGGGGCATCTTAGACTTGGTGTTGTGTAATGAGAGAGGATTAATTAGCAATCTCATTGTGCGAGACCCCTTGGGGAAGAGTGACCATAATATGGTGGAATTCTGCATTAGGATGGAGAATGAAACAGTTAATTCAGAGACTATGGTCCAGAACTTAAAGAAGGGTAACTTTGAAAGTATGAGGCGTGAATTTGCTAGGAGAAATTGGCGAATGATACTGAAGGGGTTGACTGTGGATGGGCAATGGCAGACATTTAGAGACTGCATGGATGAACTACAACAATTGTACATTCCTGTCTGGCGTAAAAATAAAAAAGGGAAGGTGGCTCAACCGTGGCTATCACGGGAAATCAGGGATAGTATTAAAGCCAAGGAAGTGGCATACAAATTGGCCAGAAATAGCAGCGAACCCGGGGACTGGGAGAAATTTAGAACTCAGCAGAGGAGGACAAAGGGTTTGATTAGGGCAGGGAAAATGGAGTACGAGAAGAAGCTTGCAGGGAACATTAAGACGGATTGCAAAAGTTTCTATAGATATGTAAAGAGAAAAAGGTTAGTAAAGATAAACGTAGGTCCCCCGCAGTCAGAATCAGGGGAAGTCATAACGGGGAACAAAGAAATGGCGGACCAATTGAACAAGTACTTTGGTTCGGTATTCACTGAGGAGGACACAAACAACCTTCCGGATATAAAAGGGGTCGGAGGGTCTAGTAAGGAGGAGGAACTGAGGGAAATCCTTATTAGTCGGGAAATTGTGTTGGGGAAATTGATGGGATTGAAGGCCGATAAATCCCCAGGGCATGATGGACTGCATCCCAGAGTACTTAAGGAGGTGGCCTTGGAAATAGTGGTTGCATTGACAGTCATTTTCCAACATTCCATTGACTCTGGATCAGTTCCTATGGAGGGGAGGGTAGCCAATGTAACCCCACTTTTTAAAAAAGGAGGGAGAGATAACAGGGAATTATAGACCGGTCAGCCTGACATCGGTAGTGGGTAAAATGATGGAATCAATTATTAAGGATGTCATAGCAGCTCATTTGGAAAGAGGTGATATGATAGGTCCAAGTCAGCATGGATTTGTGAATGGGAAATCATGCTTGACAAATCTTCTGGAAATTTTTGAGGATGTTTCCAGTAGAGTGGACAAGGGAGAACCAGTTGATGTGGTATATTTGGACTTTCAGAAGGCTTTCGACAAGGTCCCACACAAGAGATTAATGTGCAAAGTTAAAGCACATGGGATTGGGGGTAGTGTGCTGACATGGATTGAGAACTGGTTGGCAGACAGGAAGCAAAGAGTAGGAGTAAATGGGGACTTTTCAGAATGGCAGGCAGTGACTAGTGGGGTACCGCAAGGTTCTGTACTAGGGCCCCAGCTGTTTACACTGTATATTAATGATTTAGACGAGGGGATTAAATGTAGTATCTCCAAATTTGCGGATGACACTAAGTTGGGTGGCAGTGTGAGCTGCGAGGAGGATGCTATGAGGCTGCAGAGCGACTTGGATAGGTTAGGTGAGTGGGCAAATGCATGGCAGATGAAGTATAATGTGGATAAATGTGAGGTTATCCACTTTGGTGGTAAAAACAGAGAGACAGACTATTATCTGAATGGTAACAGATTAGGAAAAGGGGAGGTGCAACGAGACCTGGGTGTCATGGTACATCAGTCATTGAAGGTTGGCATGCAGGTACAGCAGGCGGTTAAGAAAGCAAATGGCATGTTGGCCTTCATAGCGAGGGGATTTGAGTACAGGGGCAGGGAGGTGTTGCTACAGTTGTACAGGGCCTTGGTGAGGCCACACCTGGAGTATTGTGTACAGTTTTGGTCTCCTAACCTGAGGAAGGACATTCTTGCTATTGAGGGAGTGCAGCGAAGGTTCACCAGACTGATTCCCGGGATGGCGGGACTGACCTATCAAGAAAGACTGGATCAACTGGGCTTGTATTCACTGGAGTTCAGAAGAATAAGAGGGGACCTCATAGAAACGTTTAAAATTCTGACGGGGTTAGACAGGTTAGATGCAGGAAGAATGTTCCCAATGTTGGGGAAGTCCAGAACCAGGGGACACAGTCTAAGGATAAGGGGTAAGCCATTTAGGACCGAGATGAGGAGGAATTTCTTCACCCAGAGCGTGGTGAACCTGTGGAATTCTCTACCACAGAAAGTTGTTGAGGCCAATTCACTAAATATATTCAAAAAGGAGTTAGATGAAGTTCTTACTACTCGGGGGATCAAGGGGTATGGTGAGAAAGCAGGAATGGAATACTGAAGTTGCATGTTCAGCCATGAACTCATTGAATGGCGGTGCAGGCTAGAAGGGCCGAATGGCCTGCTCCTGCACCTATTTTCTATGTTTCTATGTTCTCAAGGGGCAATTAGAGATGGGCAATAAATGCCAGCGACGCCCACATCCCAGGAATGAATAAAATAAAACAAACACTAGCTGGAGGAAGAGAGAGAATGAGGAAGAACTGCTGGATGCCAGAGAAGTGAGGAAGCATCTCAGCTGTTTCTCCGCCAACTGAATGGATCAATTCTGGCACTGCTGTCTGGATATTGGTGAACATTGCCTTTGTTAAATATGCTTCACACGGACCTCCAGCTGAATTCCAAGGCTGGCATGGTGCTGCCATTGGTAGTGAAAATGGCTGAAGATTTGAAGAATTGTTTTGCCTTGAGTGCTTCCCCTGGTGTTAATGTCGACTCAATTACACTGCAATGTTTGGACAATCCTTATCCATTCAAATTTTACACAGGTTCAAGTGACAAGAGAGTTGTCTGATCAATACGCTTTTTATTTATCAACTCAATGCAAATCCAACATATGCTACTCATGAGGTCAAAGGCATTTTCACTCATGAGTAAAGAACTCATCGGGGATTTGCGAACGAAATGCTCTGACCGTTCACGGTCGACCTCTGCAGGATTATTAAGCGTTCCAGCAGTTTCCCACCACCACACTGTTCGGTTCGCAGGGTTAACGTAGGTTAGGATGTAAGCAAGTTTGGAATAGGCAAGGCTAATACACAAGTACGCAATAGGCAAGGCTAATACACAAGTACGCCAGGTTAGTATGTAAACACACCAGTAGTCACAGCAGGCATCGGAGGGTCTGCACTGTCTCATCTCATAGGGTATTTCTCACATTCAAGCATTCGCTTATCCCAGTATTCATATTGGCTTTTGTAGACAAGTAGGTGCATTGACATCACTTAACATTGCATTCCAAGCCTATTCCACCCAGTCTTGCACCTTTTCTGTCTGGAGTTGGATTTGAATCAATTAGCTCTATAATCACAACTATTTAATGAATATTTTACCTAACTAATATTTTTCCCTACTTGCTATGCCTAACATGCAGTGCACCAATGCATAAAGCAGGAGACTAATGAATTGTTTACCAGAGCAAGTAATTGCATCAATTTTCCCATGAACAAGAAAGACTTACATTTATATAGTGACTTTCACGACACCAGACGTCTCAAAGTGCTTTACAATCAATGAAGTACTTTTGGAGTGCAGTCATTATTGTAATGTGGGAAACGCAGCAGCTAATTTGTGCACAGCAAGCTCCCACACACAGCAATGCGATAATGACCAGATAAACTGTTTTTGTTATGTTGATTGAAGGATAAATATTGGCCCAGGACACCGGGGAGAACTCCCCTGCTCTTCTTCAAAATCGTGCCATGGGATTTTTTATGTCCACCTGAGTGAGCAGAGGGGGCCTCGGTTTAACGCCTCATCCGAAAGACTGCCCCTCCAACAGTGCAGCGCTCCCTCAGTACTGCCCCTCCAACAGTGCAGCGCTCCCTCAGTACTGCCCCTCCAACAGTGCAGCGCTCCCTCAGTAACGTCCCTCCGACAGTGCAATGCTCTCTCAGTACTGCCCCTCCGACAGTGCAGCGCTCCCTCAGTAACGCCCCTCCGACAGTGCAATGCTCTCTC
The DNA here is from genome assembly GCF_044704955.1 of Pristiophorus japonicus. Classification (NCBI taxonomy): domain Eukaryota; kingdom Metazoa; phylum Chordata; class Chondrichthyes; family Pristiophoridae; genus Pristiophorus; species Pristiophorus japonicus. The sequence continues at coordinate 6,085,660 of NC_091981.1, forward strand.
AGTACTGCACTGGGAGTGTCGGCCTAGATTTATGTGCTTAAGTTCCTGGAGTGGGATTTGAATCCACAAGGTTCTGACTCAGAGGCGAGGGTGCTGCTCACTGAGCCACGGCTGGCACTTCGGAGAAAGTCCTCGGATTATTCCCTCTGGAAGGGTTACCAAAAGTCCAGGGTGCCATTAATAGAATGACTCAGAGGCAAGAATGCTACATTAAGCCAAGGATCAGCTTTGCGTCAGTGGGCAGCACTCTCATCTGAGTCAGACGGTTGTGGGTCCAAACCCACTCCAGAGATGTGAGCACAAAATCCAGGCCGACACTCCAGTGCAGTCCTGAGGGAGCACTGCACTGTCAGAGGTGCCATCTTTCGGATGAGACGTTCAACCGAGGCCCCATTTGTTCTCGCAGATGGAGGAGAAAGATCCCACGGCACTGTTTGAAGAAGAGCACAAGCGTTCTAGAAACATAGAAAATAGGTGGAGGAGTAGGCTATTCGGCTCTTCGAGCCTGCACCACCATTCAATACGATCATGGCTGATCATTCACCTCAGTACCCCATTCCTGCTTTCTCTCCATACCCTTTGATCCCTTTAGCCCGTAAGGGCCATATCTAACTCCTTCTTGAATGTATCCAATGAATTGGCATCAACAACACTTTGAGGTAGGGAATTCCACAGGTTAACAATTCTCTGAGTGAAGAAGTTTCTCCTCATCTCAGTCCTAAATGGCTTACTCCTTATCCTTAGATTGTGTCCCCTGGTTCTGGACTTCCCCAACATCGGGAACATTCTTCCTGCATCGAACCGTCCAGTCCCGTCAGAATTTTATATGTTTCTATGAGATCCCCTCTCATCCTTCTAAATTCCAGTGAATACAGGCCCAGTCGATCCAGTCTCTCCTCATATGTCAGTCCTGCCATCCCGGGAATCAGTCTGGTGAACCTTCGCTGCACTCCCTCAATAGCAAGAATATCCTTCCTCAAGTTCGGAGACCAAAACTGTACACAATATTCCAGGTGTGGCCTCACCAAGGCCCTGTACAACTGTAGTAGCACCTCCCTGCTCCTATACTCAAATCCTCTAGCTATGAAGGCCAACATACCATTTGCCTTCTTCACCGCCTGCTGTACCTGCATGTCAACTTTCAATGACTGATGAACCATGACACCCAAGTCCAGTTGCACCTCCTCTTTTCATAATCTTCCACCATTCAGATAATATTCTGCCTTCGTGTTTTTGCCACCAAAGTGGATAACCTCACATTTATCCACATTATACTGCATTTGCCCACTCACCTAACCTGTTCAAGTCACCCTGCAGCCTCTTAGCATCCTTCTCACAGCTCACACCGCCACTCAGCTTAGTGTCATTTGCAAACTTGGAGATATTACATTCAATTCCTTCATCTAAATCATTGATGTATATTGTAAATAGCTGGGGTCCCAGCACTGAGCCCTGCGGCACCCCACTAGTCACTGCCTGCCATTCTGAAAAGGACCCGTTTATCCCGACTCTCTGCTTCCTGTCTGCCAACCAGTTCTCTATCCACGTCAGTATATTACCCCCAATACCATGTGCTTTAATTTTGCACACCAATCTCTTGTGTGGGACCTTGTCAAAAGCCTTTTGAAAGTCCAAATGCACCACATCCACTGGTTCTTCCCTGTCCACTCTACTAATTATATTGTATTCCCAACACAGATGAGCCTGCACATAGGGACATTAAAGTAATATTGACATCAGTTTTTATTAACACAGTCCAGAGTGAGGAACAGGCCTTAGGGGCCAGCTTATATACAGTGCTCCCAAGGGATGCTGGGATCCCTTGGGACTTCAGGGGATGCACTTCCTGGTTGCGGAACATGGGAGTGCATGCTTTACAGATAGACAACAAGTTACAATCTCAAAAAATTCCAGAAGATTTGTCAAGCATAATTTCCCTTTCATAAATCCATACTGGATCGATCCTGTCACTGCTTTCCAAATGCGCTGCTATTTCATCTTGAATAATTGATTCCAATGTTTTCCCCATTACTGATGTCAGGCTAACCGGTCTATATTTACCCATTTTCTCTCTCCCTCCTTTTTTAAAAAGTGGTGTTACATTAGCTACCCTCCAGTCCATAAGAACTGATCCAGAGTCGATAGATAGACTGTTAGAAAATGATCATCAATGCATCCACTATTTCTAGGGCCACTTCCTTAAGTACCCAGGGATGTAGACTATCAGGCCCCGGGGATTTATCAGCCTTCAATCCCATCAATTTCCCGAACACAATTTCCTCCTTCAGTTCCTCCTCACTGGACCCTCGGTCCCCTAGTATTTCCGGAAGGTTATTTGTGTCTTCCTTCGTGAAGACAGAACCAAAGTAGTTGTTCAACTGGTCTGCCATTTCTTTGTTCCCCATTATAAATTCACCTGATTCTGACTGCAAGGGACCTATGTTTGTCTTCACTAATCTTTTTCTCTTCACATATCTATAGAAGCTTTTGCAGTCAGTTTTTATGTTCCCAGCAAGCTTCCTCTCATACTCTATTTTCCCCCTCCTAATTAAACCCTTTGTCCTCCTCTGCTGAATTCTAAATTTCTCCCAGTCCTCAGGTTTGCTGCTTTTTCTGGCCAATTTATATGCCTCTTCCATGGATTTAACACTATCCTTAATTTCCCTTGCTAGCCACGGTTGAGCCACTTTCCCCGTTTTATTTTTACTCCAGACAGGGATGTACAATTGTTGAAGTTCATCCATGTGATCTTTAAATGTTTTCCATTGCCTATCCACCGTCAACCCTTTAAGTATCATTTGCCAGTCTATTCTAGCCAATTCACATCTCATACCATCGAAGTTACCTTTCCTTAAGTTCGGGACCTTAGTCTCTGAATTAACTGTGTCACTCTCCATCTTAATAAAGAATTAGAAACATAGAAAATAGGTGCAGGAGTAGGCCATTCGGCCCTTCGAGCCTGCATCACCATTCAATGTGTTCATAGCTGAACATGCAACTTCAGTACCCCATTCCTGCTTTCTCGCCATACCCCTTGATCCCCCTCGTAGTAAGGACTACATCTAACTCCGTTTTGAATATATTTAGTGAATCGGCCTCAACAACTTTCTGTGGTAGAGAATTCCACAGGTTCACCACTCTCTGGGTGAAGAAGTTTCTCCTCATCTCGGTCCTAAATGGCTTACCCCTTATCCTTAGTCTGTGACCCCGAGTTCTGGACTTCCCCAACATTGGGAACATTCTTCCTGCATCTAACCTGTCTCTACCATTTTATGGTCACTCTTCCCCAAGAAGCCTCGCACAACAAGATTGCTAATTAGTCCTTTCTCATTACACATCACCCAGTCTAGGATGGCCAGCCCTCTAGTTGGTTCCTCGACATATTGGTCTAGAAAACCATCCCTAATACACTCCAGGAAATCCCCCTCCACCGCATTGCTACCAGTTTGGTTAGCCCAATCAATATGTAGGTTAAAGTCACCCATGATAACTGCTGTACCTTTATTGCACGCATCCCTAATTTCTTGTTTGATGCTGTCCCCAACCTCACTACTACTGTTTAGTGGTCTGTACACAACTCCCACTAGCGTTTTCTGCCCTTTGGTATTCCGCAGCTCCACCCATACCGATTCCACGTCATCCAAGCTAATATCCTTCCTTGCTATTGCGTTAATTTCCTCTTTAACCAGCAACACTACCCCACCTCCTTTTCCTTTCTGTTTATCCTTCCTGAATGTTGAATACCCCTGGATGTTGAGTTCCCAGCCTTGGCCACTACACCACCAGTCTCCTGGCCAATAATTATCCCTCAAATTCCACCACCAGAAATAGTTTTCTGGTCATTTTTCTCAATGCTGTCTATGAGATCTTGCTGTGGTCAAATTATCTGCCATGATTCCCTACAACAATCAGAATACTGCTTTTGGACATCGTGAGGGCATTGCTGGCACTATATAAAGACAAGTTATTTTCTTTCTTGTCTAGCCCCTACGTGCTCTTATACACAGACATGCACCCTATGCCAACCACAGGGTCTTCCCACCCATCAATGTTCAGCTTGTGTGGGACCATATATTTTTTATTTTTCATGGGATGTGGGCGTCGCTGACAAGGCCGGCATTTATTGCCCATCCCTAATTGCCCCTTGAGAAGGTGGTGGTGAGCCGCCTTCTTGAACCGCTGCAGTCCGTGTGGTGAAGGTGCTCCCACAGTGCTGTTAGGGAGGGAGTTCCAGGATTGTGACCCAGCGACGATGAAGGAACGGCCGATATATTTCCAAGTCAGGATGGTGTGTGACTGGGAGGGGAACTTGCAGGTGATGGTGTTCCCATGTGGATTTGCACCATTCTGATGGGACCTTTTCTTGACTGCCAAAGTTGTCCACTGCATGAACAGTCTTGTCCACATATCCCCTTCCCACCACACGTACACCAGAATCTGCAGATGCTACTCTCAACTACCATTCCTACTAGCTCATCCAAACCTTGCTCTAAAAACAACCGTCTGCATGCATAATAATATTAATGCAACCACAAATTGTACTTAAAATCCCCACTATGTACACATGCCTATTTTACATAGGATTACATTGGATATACGGCCCAGAAACAGGCCATTCGGCCCAACCAGTCTATGCCGGCGTTTATGCTCCACTCGAGCCTCCTCCCGTCTTTCCTCATCTAAATCTCTCAGCATAACCCTCTATTCCCTTCTCCCCCATTGGCTTGTCCAGCCTCCCCTTAAATACATCGATACTATTCACCTCAACCCCTCCCTGTGGCAGCGAGTTCCACATTCTCACCACTCTCTGGGTAAAGGCGTTTCTTCTGAATTTCCTATTTGATTTCTTGGTGACTATCGCATATTGATGGCCTCTAGTTATGCTCTTCCCCACGTTGAAACATTCAATCTGTATACACTTCATGAAAACCCTTCATAATGTTAAAGACCTCTATTAGGTCACCCACCCCCCCCGCCCCCACCAGCCTTCTTTTGTTAAGCGACAAGAGACCCAGCTTGTTCATCCCTTCCTGATATGTATACCCTCTGGGATCATCCTTGCAAATCTCCTTTGCACCCGCTCCAGTGCCTCTATAAAATTGGCTATGTGGTTGATAATGAAGAAGAAAGCTGCGGACTGCAGGAAGATCTCAATGAACTGGTCAGGTGGGCAGAACAGTGGCAAATGGAATTTAATCCGGAGAAGTGTGAGGTAATGCATTTGGGGAGGGCTAACAAGGCAAGGGAATACACATTAAATGGTAGGATACTGAGAAGTGTAGAGGAACAGAGGGACCTTGGAGTGCAGGTCCACAGATCCCTGAAGGTAGCAGGCCAGGTAGATAAGGTGGTTGAGAAGGCATACGGAATACTTGCCTTGATTAGCCGAGGCATAGAGTACAAGAGCAGGGAGGTTATGCTAGAACTGTATAAAACATTAGTTCGGCCACAGCTAGAGTATTGCGTACAGTTCTGGTCACATTACAGGAAAAATATGATTGCACTGGAGAGGGTACAGAGGAGATTTACGAGGATATTGCCAGGACTGGAGAATTTTAGCTATGAGGAAAGATTGGATAGGCTGGGGTTGTTTTCTTTGCAACAGAGGAGGCTGAGGGGAGACCTGATTGAGGTGTATAAAATTATGAGGAGCCTGGATAGAATGGATAGGACGGACAGATTTCCCTTAGCAGAGGGGTCAACAACCAGGGGGCATAGATTTAAAGTAATTGGTTAGAACTTTAGAGGGGATTTGAGGGGAATTTTCTTCACCCAGAGGGCGGTGGGGTTCTGGAACTCACGGCCTGAAAGGGTGGTAGAGGCAGAAACCCTCACCACATTTAAAAAGTACTTGGATGTGCACCTGAAGTGCCGTAACCTACAGGGCTACGGACCGAGAGCTGGAAAGTGGGATTAGGCTGGATAGCTCTTGGTCGGCCGGCACGGACACGATGGGCCGAATGGCCTCCTTCTGTGCGGTAAATTTCTATGGGCCCGAAATGGATGGACTCACCGCCCACTGCCGCCAACATCCTTCCTCGGGTCCCGCCCAGTGCCACTTTCGATCTGGTGTGGAGCGGGGCGGGGGGAGGGGAGGGTAGGGCCGCCGGGAAGCGCCTGTTGACATCAGCAGACGGCCGAGCGGCGTAAGTGGACTCCCGCACGCCGAGGTGCCATATTGGTGCTGGCGGGAGTCGGCGACAGAACGGGCGTGAGCCGCTGCGAGGAGGCCGGACGGTCGCCGACGGTGAGTGTGAAGATCGGAAAAAAAGGCGAGTGAACATTTTTTTAAAAATGTTCTTTGCAGTGACCTACCTGGATTTTTTTTTTAATGCTTTTCCTTTTCAGCTCTTCGCCCCTCCGGTGGGCCCGACTCCATCCTCGGCGGCACACGCCTCTGCCTCCGAGATTGGGAGCTCCCACCCGCTGCCGCCCAGTTTGGCGGCGTAAGTCCCTCATTGGCTGGCCGCCCGTCGCCCTACGAAGGACCTTTTCGATGAAAACTCCGCCCAAAGTACCGTCCGGGACCATCGGCGGTCTTCGGTCGGCACTTGGGTGGGTGGGGGCTGGTACGTCCTTACTACACAGTATAAATGCACACGAGGCCCATGCTGGAGAGGTCAGTCTGTGACCTGTCCTTTATTTCATAGCACTCAAATGATGGAAGTGGGTGGAGCTTCCCCTTTTATACCTGAAGGTCCAGGTTAGGAGTGTCTCCCACAAGTTCACCACCTAGTGGTCATTGTTCTCACAGTGTACAACTTAGGTCAGATTATACATGGGTTACAATGCTGGTTGAATACATGATAGGGGCCTTCACCAATTTCAGCCCCTATGATTCTATATCCTTTTTAAAATATGTGACCAGAATTGTATGCAGTACTCCAAGTGTGGTCCGACCAAGGATCGATACAAGTGGAACAGCACATTGGCTGCCGCGTTTCCGACATTACAACAGTGACTACACTTCAAAAGAAGAACTCCAATGGCTGTAAAGCGCTTTGGGACCTCCTGAGGACGTGAAAGGCGCTATATAAATGTAAGCAGCCTCAGGAGCGTGCCAAAAGTAAGATTGCCCTTGGGGTCTCTGTGGTGATTGGCTGGCCAATGCCACACGTTCCAGGGTGGAGCGCTGTGTTGCAAACCTGTCCGTGATGGCGCTGCTTCCGTTGTGTTATTTGGGCACTCCTCCTGGGTGCCAGGCCGCTGGCCCACCCGAAACCCTCCCGGGTGGGCCCAGTAGCCAAAACTACAAATTCGCCGATTTTCTCCCCTTTAAAATGAGGGGAGAGCGCGCGGTGACGTCACCAGCGCTCCGCTGCTGAGTGACGGTGGGAGAGTACCCGCCCCGCCCCAACCTCCGCCCATCACCAGCACTTACCGCCGCACTTCTGGCCCCATCATGACCGACTTCCGCGAAAAAAAGTCAACGTGGAGAAAATCGATTGGAAGGTCGCCTCATCGCACCCGGCGGTAAAACCAGGAAAAAAATCGTTGGTGCCCAAGCTTTCTGGAGTGGCTGAAATTTCAGCACCATGGGTTCTACACCCTGTCGATGAATTCTCCGATATTTACAATCGGTGATCCTGCTTGCAACCAAAAATAAAATGGTTGGTAGTGGCGCCTGACTCTCTAATCTGCTACAATCCTCCCGATATCTCTGCGCTCCTCCAATTTTGTCTCTTGACCATCCCCGATTATAATCGCTCCACCATTGGCAGCCATGCCTTCAGCTGCCTGGGCCCCAAGCTCTGGAATTCCCTCTGTCATGTAGTCAACTATCATTGTAACCCATGTATAATCTGACCTAAGTTGTACTCTCGATTCAGGCCGATTGCCTACTGTGGGGAAACCGCGTAGTCATGCCCCAGATGGGCAGAGAGATGTTCATCAGAGAACTCCACAATGAGCACCCGGGCATTGTCATGATGAAGGCAATTGCCAGGTCACACGTTTGGTGGCCAGGGATTGACGCAGATCTGGAACTTTGTGTTCGCAGGTGCAACACGTGTGCCCAGCTGGGAAATGCGCCCAGGGAAGCCCCCCTTAGCCCCTGGCCATGGCCCGCCAAGCCATGGTTACGCATCCATGTGGACTACGCAGGTCATTTCATGGGAAAAATGTTTTTGGTTGTAGTAAGACGCCTACTCCAAATGGATCGAGTGTGACATTTTAAATTCAAGCACATCCTCTGCCACGGTAGAAAGTCTACGGGCAATGTTCGCCGCCCACGGTCTATTGGACGTCTTGGTCAGCGACAATGGCCCGTGCTTCACAAGTACTGAATTCCAGGACTTCATGGCAGGCAATGGAATTAACCATGTCAGAATGGCACCATTCAAGCCAGCCTCAAACGGCCAGGCAGAACGAGCAGTGCAATCAAACAGGGGATGCTCAGAATCCAAGGGGGTTCCCGACAAAGGCAGTTATCATGCCTCCTGTTGGCCTATAGATCCACCCGCAGAGCTGCTAATGAAAAGGACGCTCAAAACCCGTCTATCCCTTATACACCCCACCATGAAAGAAATTGTCGAGAGCAGGCGCCAGCCACAATATGACTACCATGACAGGAATGCGAGGGCGCGATGTATTGATGTAAATGACCCTGTCTTTGTCCTCAACTACGCTGCAGGGCCCAATGGCTCGCATACACTGTGATTGCCAAAGAGGGAAATAGGATTCTGGTAGTTAAACTTACCAACGGACAAATCTGCCGCAAACACGTGGATCAAACAAAAAGGAGGTTCAGCAACCCCGTAGAAGAAGCAGAGGAAGAACACGATATAGAGTTCACTCCACCACAGGTGACCGAACACCGGAACCAAAGGGAGGAGAGCCCAGTCACTGTGGGCAGTCCGGACAGGCCTGAGGCACCGCACACAGCAGACACTCAGGCCAGCGCCCAACAACCGGAGCCCCAACTCAGGCGCTCTACAAGGGAGCGTAAACCACCAGAGAGACTCAACCTGTGATCCCAATAAGACTTTGGGGGGGGAGGTGATGTCATGTATTCAACTATCATTGTAACCCATGTATAATCTGACCTAAGTTGTACACTGTGAGAACAATGACCACTAGGTGGGAGACACTCCTAACCTGGACCTTCAGGTATAAAAGGGGAAGCTCCACCCACCTTCATCACTTGAGTGCTTAGGAATAAAGGACAGGTCACAGACTGACCTTCTCTCAAGCATGGGCCTCGTGTGCATTTATACTGTGTAGTAAGGACGTATCACCCTCCCTAAACCTCTTTACCTCTCCTTTAAGATGCTCCTCAAAACCGATCCCCTCTGACCAAGCTTTTGTTTACCTGTCCCAATATCTCCTTATGTGGCTCGGTGTCAAATTTTGTCTGATAATCATTGCTGTGAAGCACCCTGGGACCAATAATCCCGCTAAGGTGCCCCAGTAAGCTGAAAGATCCCACGCAGGCCGCTCACCGGCTTTTACATTGTAAACACCGCGCATGCGGAGAGATTTAGAGACCGCGTATCAAAGGAAACAGACTGCGCGGAACAAAGCACAGCTTTTACAGGGAACATGGCTTGGGACCTTTTACGACATTAAAAATTAGCAGGGCTACGGGGAAAGGGCGGGGGAGGGGGACTGGCTGAGGTGCTCTTGCAGAGAGCCGGCACGGGCTCGACGGGCCGAATGGCCTCCTTCTGTGCTGTAATCGTTCTATGATTCTATAGACGCAGGATAAGGGGTCGGCCATTTAGGACAGAGATGAGGCGGAATCTCTTCACTCAGAGGGTGGTGAATCTTGGGAATTCTCTGCCCCAGAGGGCTGTGGATGCTGAATCGTTGAGTATATTCACGGCTGAGATCGATAGATTTTTGGACTCTCGGGGAATGGAGATCAGGCGGGAAAGTAGCATTGAGGTCGAAGATCAGCCATGATCTTATTGAACTCCAAAAGTACTTTATTGGCTGTAAAGCACTTGGAGACATCCGGTGATCGTGAAAGGAGCTATATAAATGCGTCTTTCTTTCTAATTCTTATGTTGTTAGATGTAATATCGACCGAGGTTCCCTGTAATTTAAATGCATGTTGTTGTTATCGTTATTAAAGCCATTTAAATTGAAAAACTGACGCTGAGTAAATCCATGGCAGGTATCCCTTTGCCACGACTCGCAGAGCTGCAGTGATGTGGAACTGGTGTCCGATCTTTTAAGAATATGTACAAGGGTACAGTGAAAAAGGCAACATTCAAAAAATAAAGGCGGTCTTTTGGCATATACGCAGAACCTCTCCAAGGAAACAGCTGGGTAACCACCTCTCTCTGGGGTGATGGCCTGTGACCAGCTCGAGTTACGACAAGTGACCAGCAGACACTTTTAATTGGCCTCACCGGTGCACAATGCCCGGGTTCTGATCTATAGCCAGTGTCTCTGCAAAGCGCCACTCAATGGCACAAGGTACCAGATTATCTGAGTATCAGCTTCACATTGCCTATTGTGAATTGTGTTTTCTTTGAATTGTGGAATGTGTCTTGTAATAGTTGATGTATGATTTACACAAATGACTGTGAAAAAACTACCTCATGTGACATCCTGTTGTTTAACGTCATAAAGGGATAATGTGAAAATATTGAATTTTTTTGCTGTTTACATAAATTTGAATATGTTAATTAAGCACTCGAGTGTTTGAATGTATCAGCATTTTCTTTGCAATCACTAGCTACGCAGAATTGTGTGTTATGTTTTTGACCTGCATAATTGCAGTGAAACTTCATTAAGTCTGTTAACCTTTGAATATGCTCGCTTTAAGTCATCATTAGCAGTTCCTCGGAATCGAGGAAGACTTGCTTCCACTCTAAGGGCCCAAGTTTCCACAAGAAAAAAAACGGGCGCCCTTCCGAGCTGGACGCCCGTTTTTCGCGCCTAAAAAAATCCTCGGTATTCTCCACCTACTTACAGGCCCTCTGGCCCTCGGCGCAGCCAGCACGTGGGGGGGCGGAGCCAGGACCCGGCGCTGAAAGCAGTGCCGGGACCTCTGCACATGCGCGCTACAGTCGGCACGCAAGTGCAGTAGCTCCAGGCGCCGAACTGTGTGGGAGGGGCCCGAAGCACGCAGCCCCTAGCCCTGGCCCAATGGCCTCACTGGGGCTGCGTGAATGAGGCTCCTCCCACGGCCAGCTCCTGCTCCCCGCCCGACCAGACCTGACACTCGCTCCCCCCCCGACCCGACACCCGCTCCACCCCCTCCCCCGACACCCGCTCCACCCCCTCCCCCGACACCCGCTCCACCCCCTCCCCCGACCAGACACCCGCTCCACCCCCTCCCCCGACCCGACACCCGCTCCCCCCCCCCCCGACCCGACCTGAGACCCGACCCCCGCTCTCCCCCGAGACCCGCTCCCCCCCCCCCCCCCCGACTGACCCGACCCCCCCCCCCCCCCCCGCTCTCTCTCTCTCTCTCTCTCTCAGCGACACGAACGGCTGCAGAATTCTCCCTGGCTGAAGCACTTTCACACAGGTAGGAAGATGGTTTATTTAATCTTTTCTTGGCTTATAAATGTTTATTCAGTTTGGATTTATTTGTATAATATTTGTAGAAGTATAAATAAGGATTTATTGTCGAATTTAATGACTTCCCTTCCCCTCCCCCCCCACCTTGTTCTGGACGCCTAATTTGTAACCTGCGCCTGATTTTTTAATGTGTAGAACAGGTTTTTTCAGTTCTACAAAAATTTTCACTTGCTCCATTCTAACTTAGTTTGGAGTACATTTTCACTGTGGAAACTTTCAAATCAGGCGTCAGTGGGAAGAAAAAATTCTGTTCTAAACTAGAACTGTTCTCCTGACTAGAACTGCAGAAAAAAAAATGTGGAGAATTGCGATTTCTAAAATAGTCCGTTCTCCACCAGTTGCTCCTAAAATTCTGGCGCGAATCATGTGGAAACTTGGGCCCCATAAGTGAGTTCTCAAGTGACTGAACAGTCCAATTAGTCCCGGTCACAGGTGGGACAGACAGTGGTTAAAGGAAGGGGAGGGTGGGACTGGTTTGCCGCACGCTCCTTCCGCTGCCTGCGTTTAGTTTCTGCATGCTCTCGGCGACGAGACTCGAGGTGCTCAGCACCCTCCCCGATGCACTTCCTCCATTGAGGGCAGTCTTTGGCCAGGGACTCACAGCTGTCGGTGGGGATGTTGCACCTTATCAACGAGGCTTTAAGGGTGTCTTGAAATGTTTCCCCTGCCCACCTGGGGCCCGCTTGCCGTGTAGGAGTTCCGAGTAGAGTGCTTTGGGAGTCTTGTGTCAGGCATGCGAACAATGTGGTCCGCCCAACGGAGCTGGTCGAGTGTGGTCAGTGCTTCGATGCCTGAGTGTTTGAAGATCAGGCCCTCGAATCTGCCACCAAGCTCATGGTCTACAGGGCTGTAGTAATCCCCTCCCTCCTGTATGGCTCAGAGACATGGACCATGTACAGTAGACACCTTAAATCGCTGGAAAAATACCACCAACAATGTCTCCGTAAGATCCTACAAATCCCCTGGGAGGACAGACGCACCAACGTCAGCGTCCTCGATCAGGCCAACATCGAAGAACTGACCACACTCAATTTAAGTACATAACAATTCAATATCATGACCTTAAAAGCTGCACCTTCAACATGGTTGAATGCTCCTGCCATTGTGAGTGTAACGTCCAATTTGCCATAAACAATACCAAAGGAGTTTCGCTTCATACATTACAACAGTAGCTGCACTTCAAAATATACTTCATTATTTACCTCTAGACTTGACTATTCCAAGGCACTCCTGGCTGGCCTCCCACGTTCTACCCTACGTAAGCTTGAGGTCATCCAAAATTCGGCTGCTCCGTGTCCTAACTCGCACCGAGTCCCGCTCACCCATCATCCCTGTGCTCGCTGACTTACATTGGCTCCCGGTTAAAATTCTCTGTCCTTATTTCCAAGTCCCTCCATGGCCTCGCCCCTCCCTATCTCTGTAATCTCCTCCAGCCCCACAACCCCCCCCCCCCCCCACCCCTCCGGAGATATCTGCACTCCTCTAATTCTGCCCTCTTCAACATCCCCGATTTGAATCACTCAACCATTGGTGGCCGTGCCCTCAGCTGCCTGGGGGGTCCCAAGCTCTGGAATTCCCTGCCTAAACCTCTCTCTCTCTCCTCCTTTAGGATGCTCCTTAAAACCTACCTCTTTGACCAAGCTTTTGGTCATCTGCCGTAATTTCTACTTGTGAGCCTCGGTGTTAAATTTTTGTCTTACAACACTCCTGTGAGGTGCCTCGGGATGTTTCACGAAGTTAAAACTGCTGTGTCGAGGAAGACTTGCTTCCGCTCTAAAAGTGAGTTCTCAGGTGACTGAACAGTCCAATACAGGAATTACAGTCTCTGTCACAGGTGGGACAGACAGTGGTTGAGGGAAAGGGGAGGGTGGAGAGTCTGGTTTGCCGCACGCTCCTTCCGCTTGCTTTCTGCATGCTCTCGGCGACGAGACTCGAGGTGCTCAGTGGCCTCCCGGATGCACATCCCCCACTTAGGGTGGTCTTTGGCCAGGGACCGTTACCATATAGTTAGTGCTCTGCATTGTGGCCGTAGCACCCTCGGTTCGAATCCGAGTCATGGCACAGTGCTCTTTATATCTTTAGTCCTGCTTAACACTCAATGAGAAACCGATCTTAAATACCTTTATTTAAGAACGGGGATAGAACATGTCCAGGGAATTATAGACCAGTCAGCTTAATGTCGGTGGTAGGCAAAATAATGGAATGCCTACTAAAGGAGAAAATAGAAGAACACCTAGAAACCAAATATATAACGAATAATCAGCATGCATTTCAAAAGGGAAAATCTTGCTTGATTAACCGAGATAATTTTTTTGAAGATGTAACAGAGAGAGTAGACAAGGGTAATGCAGATGATGTAATTTATCTTAGATTTTTAAAAGGCCTTCGATAAGTTACCCCACAATAGACTGATGAATAAGGTCAGAGACTGCAGAGTCAGGAGACAAGTAGCAGAACGGATAGCTCGCTGGCTTCAAGACAGAAAGCAGAGAGTAGGGGTAAAGGGTAGCTATTCACAGTGGCAGAAGGTGGATAGTGGTGTTCCGCAAGGATCAGTGGTGGGACCGCTGTTGTTCACAATTTATATTAACGATTTAGACTTGAGAATCAAAAACACAATTTTTAAATTTGCAGATGACACCAAATTGGGGGATAGTCAACACTGAGGAGGGACAGCAACAAATTACAGCAGGACATTAATAAACTTGCAGAATGGGCATATAATTGGCAAATGAAGTTCAACACAGATAAATGTGAGGTATTACATTTTGGTAGGAAGAATAGGGAGGTCACGAGTCTTGGTGGGGTGGAGGAACAAAGGGATCTCGAGGTACAAATACACAAATCACTAAAATACAGGTTAGCAAGGCCATAAAAATAAACAAACCCAGCACTAGGGTTTATTTCTAGAGGGATAGAATTGAAAAGTAGGGAAATTATGCAAAACCTGTATCGAACCTTGGTTAGACCACACTCGGAGCACTGCGTACAGTTCTGGTCGCCATATTATAAAAAGGATATAGAGGCACTGGAGAGGGTGCAGAGAAGAGTTACAAGGATGATACCAGAAATGCGAGGGTATAAATATCAGGAAAGGATGAACAGGCTGGGTCTCTTTTCCCTTGAAAAGAGAAGGCTGAGGGGTGACCTAATAGAGGTCTTTAAAATGATGAAAGGTTTTGATAGAGTGGATACAGAGAGAATGTTTCCACTTGTGGGGAAGAGCATAACTAGAGGCCATCGATATAAGATAGTCACCCAGAAATCCAATGGGGAATTCAGAAGAAACTTCTTTACCCAGAGAGCGGTGAGAATGTGGAACTCGCTGCCACAGGGAGGGGTTGAGGGGAATAGTATCGATGTATTTAAGGGGAGGCTGGACAAGCCAATGGGGGAGAAGGGAATAGAGGGTTATGCTGATAGACTTAGCTGAGGAAAGACAGGAGGAGGCTCGAGTGGAGCATAAACAACGGCATAGACAGGTTGGGCCGAATAGCCTGTTTCTGGGCCGTATATCCGATGTAATCCTGTGTAAAGGCGCTAAATAAATACAAGTTGTTGTTGTTGATGTAGTAAAGCACTTTGGGATGTCCTGAGGTTATGAAAGGCACTATATAAATGCAAGTCCTTCTTTCTAAAAGACTTGCATTTATATAGCACCTTTCACGACCACTGGATGTCCCAAAATAATATAGGAAATGTGGCAGGTAATTTGCGCACAGCAAGCTGCCACAAACAGCAATGTGATAATGACCAGATAATCTCTTTCGGTGATGTTGATTATGGGATAAATATTGTCCCAGGACACTGGGGAGGACTCCTCTGCTCTTCTTCAAAATAGTGCCATGAGATTTTTTATGTTCACCGGAGAGAGCAGACAGGGTCTCGGTTTAATGTCTCATTCGAAAGACGGCACCTCCGACAGTGCGGCATTCCCACAGCACTGCACTGGGAGTGTCAGTCCAGACTTTTGTGCTCAAGTCTCTGGAGTGGGGCTGGAGTGGAAAGGTTCACTAGATTGATTCCTGGGATGAGAGGAGAGATTGAGAGGTGATCTCATTGAAACATATTCTGAGGGGGATTGACAGGGTAGATGCAGGTTAGAGCGTCTCAAACCAGGGGTCACAGTCTCAGGATAAGGGGTCGGCCATTTAGGACGGAGATGAAGAGAAATTTCTTCACTCAGAAGGTGATGAATCTTTGGAATTCTCTGCCCCAGAGGGCTGTGGAGGCTCAGTCGTTGAGTATATTCAAGACAGAGATCAATAGATTTTTGGACTCTAGGGGAACCGAGGGATACGGGGATCGGGCGGGAAAGTGGAGTTGAGGTCGAAGATTAGCCATGATCTTATTGAATGGCGGAGCAAGCTCGAGGGGCCGTGTTGCCTACTCCTGGTCCTATGTTATTACGCTCTCTAGAAACCGGTTTAATTTCCTCTGAAACCTAAAAAAAATGGCCTCCTCTGATAATATATTTCAGAAATTCATTAACCCTTGGACAATGAGTTCCTCCTGGTTTGACTCCTCACTCCTAACTACTTAATTTTTAACTTGCGACGCTGGGTATTCGAGGTGTTCACCATAACGATAGTTTATGCCTGGATCATTTCGCTTCACATTACCCTGAAAATGCCAATACGGCCTCCGATAGAAAACAGACCCAACTTCCTTAACTTTTCCTCTATACTTAAATTCCAGGCACCTGGAAGCATTCTCATCAGTTGAGTTTGGACCCTTTCAACGGCAAGAATATTCTTCCAATGATTAGATACAACAACATTTATTTATATAGCGCCTTTAACGTAGTAAAACGTCCCAAGGCGCGTCACAGGAGTGTTATAAGACAAAACAGATCAATTTGACACCGAGCCAAGAAGAAATTAGTGCAGGTGACCAAAAGCTGGGTCAAAGAGGTCGGTTTTAAGGAGCGTCTTAAAGGAAGAGAGAGAGGTAGAGAGGCGGAGAGGTTTAGGGAGGGAGTTCCAGAGCTTGGGGCCCATGCAACAGAAGGCACGGCCACCGATGGTGGAGCGATTATAATCAGGGATGCTGGGGGGTGGGGGGGGAGTTGAGAGTGTGGTGTATGCAGGCACCTTTGGTAATGACTCCATGAGGCAGGGTATGGTCCTTAAACTGTGTAGACTGTAGTCCTCTATTTGCAGCTCCTTGAGTGAGGACACAAAGCTGTGATCTCCCTTTTATACTGGGTTACCCCCAGAAGTCGCCAGTAGCAGCACCCTCTGGTGTACAGGTAAGGTGTGTACAGTGTAAGATACATTCAGTGCCACAGATACACAACAATACAAGCATGCATACATAACAGTGGGGCTGGAGGAGATTACAGAGATAGAAACATAGAAATTAGGTTCAGGAACAGGCCATTCAATAAGATCATGGCTGATCATTCAACCTCAGTACTCCTTTTCTGCTTTCTCTCCATACCCCTTGATCCCTTTGGCCATAAGGGCCATATCTAACTCCCTTTTGAATATATCTAACGAACTGGCCTCAACAACTTTCTGCGGTAGAGAATTTTACAGGTTAACCACTCTCTGGGTGAAGAAGTTTCTCCTCATCTCGGTCCTAAATGGCTTACCCCTTATTCTTAGACTGTGACCCCTGGTTCTGGAACTCCCCAGCAACAGGAACATTCTTCCTGCCTCTAACCGGTCCAATCCCGTCAGAATTTTATCTGTTTCTATGAGATTCCCTCTCATTCTTCTAAACTCCTGTGGATACAAGCCCAGTTGATCCAGTCTCTCCTCATAGGTCAGTCCTGCCATCCCGGAAATCAGTCCGGTGAACCTTCACTGCACTCCCTCAATAGCAAGAATGTCCTTCCTCAGATTAGGAGACCAAAACTGAACACAATATTCCAGGTGAGGTCTCACCAAGGCCCTGTGCTCCATGACCAACAACAAGTCTGCGGGCTGCGCCACCATCAACAAGTTTGCAGGCTACGCCATTTCCACCCCCGTGGTGGGCAATGGTAGCCGACTGAGAGCATCCGCACAGTTCTCGGTGCCTGGCCTGTGGCGGATAGTATAGTTCTACGCTGATAGCACGAGTGCCCACCTTTGTATGCGGGCTGAGGCATTATTATTTATCCCCTTGTTTTCAGTGAACAGGGATATGAGGGCTTGTGATCGGTTTCCAACTCAAATTTGAGGCCAAACAGGTTCTGATGCATTTTCTTTACCCCGAACACACACGCTAATGCCTCTTTCTCAATCATGCTGTAGGCCCTCTCAGCCTTAGACAAGCTCCTGGAGGCATAGGCGACAGGTTGCAACTTCCCCGCAACGTTAGCTTGTTGTAACACACACCCGACTCCGTACGACGATGCATCACATGCTAGCACAAGTCTTTTACACGAGTTATACAATACAAGCAGCTTGTTGGAACATAAAATGTTTCTAATTTCTCAAATGCAATGACTTGTTTTTTTCCTCATACCCAGTTCTCACCTTTATGCAGTAACACATGTAGGGGCTCTAAGAGGGTGCTTAACCCCGGTAGGAAGTTACCAAAATAGTTGAGGAGTCCCAGGAACGACCGCAGCTCCGAGACGTTCTGTGGCCTGGGCGCATTCCTGATAGCCTCTGTCTTGGCGTCTGTGGGCCGAATGCCGTCCGCCACGATCTTTCTCCCCAAAAACTCCATTTCTGTTGCCAAGACGATGCATTTCGACCTCTTCGGCTGCAGCCCTATGCGATCCACTCGCTGGAGGACCTCCTCCAGGTTTTGTAGGTGCTAGACGGTGTCCCGACCCGTGACCAATATATCGTCCTGAAAGACCAGTGTGTGCGGTACCGACTTGAGTAGGCTCTCCATGTTTCTCTGGAAGATCGCTGCACCCGTCCGAATTCCAAACGGGCATCTGTTGTAGATGAACAGTCCCTTGTGCGTGTTGATGCAGGTCAGGCCCTTCGAAGACTCCTCCAGCTCCTGCGTCATGTAGGCCAAAGTCAGGTCGAGCTTGGTGAACTTCTTACCTCCTGCCAGCGTCGCAAATAGGTCGTCTGCCTTAAGTAACGGGTATTGGTCCTGTAGTGAGAACCGATTAATCGTTCCTTTATGATCACCACAAATCCTGACCGTCACTTTTGAGTACTGGAATAATCGGGCTGGCCCACTCGCTGAATTCCACTGGGGAGATGATGCCCTCGCATTGCAGCCTGTCCAGTTCAATTTCCACTCTCACCCTCATCATGTGAGGTACCGCTCGCGCCTTGTGGTGAATGGGTCGTGTCTCTGGGACCAAGTGGATCCGCACCTTCGCCCCGGAAAAGTTTCCAATGCCTGGCTCAAAAAGGGAAGGAAATTTGTTAAGAACCTGGGTACATGAGGTCTCATCGACATGTGATAGCGCTCGGATGTCATCCCAGTTCCAGCGAATTTTGCCCAGCCAGCTCCTTCCAAGCAGTGTGGGGCCATCGCCCGGCAGTTCATGCACCGTGCCCTCGTAGGTGACCTTGACCATGGCACTGCCCTGTCGGGGAGGACGAAAACCCCCTCATTTTACCCAGAAGGAAAAGGGCTGTGGGATCAGTCTGTGCTGTGAATTGAAACCGATGGAAGGAAAACTTTGGGACACAAATTAATTTTAAAAGGGCAGACGAGGCCTGCAGGGGACAAAAGGGGGTACATTCATGGAGACCCCCCCCCCCCCAGTGTTTGGACTCATAGGAAAGGGAATTTAATTTGGAACTATCTACCAGAAAGTTTGAAATCTTAAAGTGCACATGAAAGAAACTACGAACTTTAATCGAATTTGGGATTTTTAAAAAGGTGTATGTTGGGTCTGCAAGAAAAGGGGTGGGGTCAATATCAAAAGGGCCAGTTTGGACATTGGAACGAATCAAATTGTCTGGGAACTGTATACCCTCGAAACTTGCCCCTTGAAAACATTAGCATTTAAACAATGCCACATACATATTCCAACACCTTTTTCATCAGGCATAGAAATATCTGGCTCAGGCCAGACTAGCACAATGGCTACAGGAGGCCAATGCAATCAACACCCACTCAAACCTTGAGTAGGTTAAGATCAGTGGAAAAAAAACCCCAACCTAAAACTGCTGCATTTTTCAAAATCAAAAAGTCCACCAATGAGAAGAATCGACTTCAGCAGGAGAGGCGGACTGGATAATCTGGCTATTAAAAAAGGGGTTTCTGACGTCGTGAAAAAGAGATGATTTTCCCTGCCCTCGTCATCCAACAACCACAACCAGCAAGCCTCTCGACACTGAAGGAAAACCAGTGTCCGAAGACACCGAAGATAGAAGAAACAAACCACCAGACTGCGAAAGGCACAGTAGTGAGTATAACCTCTGGTCCCCAGAACTCCCAACTCCCAAAGGTGGGAGGTTGGGCATTGTACTGCTAAACTGGTGTAAAGATTTTCGTTGGGTCCGTTTTCGTGGGATTTAGGGGGATTGTTTTGTTGGTGTATTGCTATTTGTTGAGTTACACCTTGTCAAATAAATTGGAAGCCTAAAAAGCTCCTCTTGCAATCACCTTGTCTCAGTTCTATTGTATTACATCTCCT
The DNA here is from genome assembly GCF_044704955.1 of Pristiophorus japonicus. NCBI lineage: Eukaryota > Metazoa > Chordata > Chondrichthyes > Pristiophoridae > Pristiophorus > Pristiophorus japonicus. The sequence continues at coordinate 6,105,746 of NC_091981.1, forward strand.
GATCGTGAGTCTTATGTCAGAACCGTGTAAGGGAAGCTAGGAGCACCTCGAAAATGCTCAACTGTGTGTCACAGGCTAGGGAAGAAGGGGTTAGGAGTGTTTGACACTCACAGGTGCCTCACAGGCTAGGCATAAGCTGTGGGGACGCACGAGTCTCAAAACCCCCTTCATAAGCTGTGGACACAGTCTCTCCAGGGGTGCTCTTGCAGCACTCAGGGTACCTCACAGGCCAGGCATAAGCTGTGAGGACAGAAGCCCAGAGAGAGACACCCAAGGCACAACAACCCTGTGAAAACCCCTTACAGCCCAGGACAATGATAAGCTCTTTGGTGTACGTTCTCAGTTTCGTGTGGATGGGGCTCAGGGCTAGTCTGAGTGCCTTGTTGCACCACAGTCTCTCAAACATCTTTTTACTCATGATGGATTGGCTAGGCTAGTGACCAGTTCCATGGCTACGGGCAAGCCAATCAATTTTATGTTTAGCATTATAGGTGGACATTTCATCGAAAATGTGTGCACCCCATGTACTTCAGCATCTGCCTCCTCTCTCTGAGGCTCAAAATTGCTTTGATCCACCATGGACCGATCTTCCTCTGCCACGTGGTGGTGAGCAGGTTTTGCAGAGCTTGCAGCTCATCTGCAAGCTCGTTGGAGGTGCCCCATTGTTCCACAGCTCTTGCAAACATATCCTTTGAAGCGGCATGAATAGGCTGAATGGAAGCCTCCACAACGCCAACAAGGTGTGAATTGCCTTGCATTCATCTTTTGTTGGGGACTCAGTCATCTGGGTTGCCTGAGGCATGCTGGCAGTTGTAGACTCGTGGGTTCTGCCCTGTACATTTTTGCTCGCAAACACAGTTCCAGTTAATTTATGAACATTGCTAGCACTTGTGTGCTGAGAGATTTGTTTGGTGTCATCACTGGTGGACATAAACGCCTGTGCTATCGCAATGGCCTTACTGAGGGTCGGTTTCTCTACAGTCAAAAGTTTTCGTAGGGTGATCTCGTGGCTAATGCCCAGTACAAAAAAGTCTCTGAGCATCTGCTCCAGGTAGCCATCAACCTCATTGTCCTGCAAGTCACCTTAGCTCGGCGACGTAGCTCGCCACTTCCTGACCTTCAGATCGCTGGCACGTGTAGAACCGATATCTCGCCATCAGCACTCTCTCCCTCGGGTTAAGATGCTCCCGAACCAGTGTACACAGCTCCTCATACGACTTATCTGTGGGTTTCACCGGAGCCAGAAGATTCTTCATGAGGCTGTAGGTCGGTGCCCCGCAGACCGTGAGGAGGACCGCTCTCCTTTTTGCAGCGCTTCCTTCTCCATCCAGCTCATTGGCTACAAAGTACTGGTCTAGCCGTTCGACATGGGCTTCCCAGTCCTCACCCTCCGAGAACTTCTCCGGGATGCCCAGTTTGCTGCATCTTTGCGTTGGATTCGTATACTCGTCACCAGTTATTGCGTTCCTAACACAGATGAGACTGCACAGGGAGGTTAAAGTAACAGTGACCTCAGTCTTTATTAAGACACTCCAGAGTGAGGAACAGGCCTTAGGGGCCGGCTTATATACAGTGCTCCCAAGGGATGCTGGGATCCCTTAGGACTTCAGGGAATGCGCTCCCTGGTGGCGGAACATGGGAGTGCATGCTTTACAGATACACAACAGTAACAATTTCACATGACAGAATTTAAAGCGTACTGTAAAACTCATTTCAATGACTCACCGCCTTCTGCAAGTCATCCCGAGACTTAAAAGCTCAGTTGAAAATGTCCCAAGGAACAAATAAATGATAGAGTTGTGCAGGTGTGGATCTGAGCACCTCCATGGAGTGGTTTCGGCACCATCACACTAACGGAGAGAGAAAGGCGTACATCAGCAGCATATCGACGACAACAACAACAATGTTGTATTGATATGGCGCCTTTAACGTCGTAAAACATCCCAAGGGGCTTCACAGGAGAGATTGTCAAACCGAGCCACACAAGGAGATATTAGGAAAGGTGAGACAAAGTTTGGTCAAAGAGGTAGATTTTAAGGAGCACCTTAAAGGAGGAAAGAGAGGCGGAGAGGTTTAGGCACGGAGTTCTCCTGAGCTGAGGGAGTCAGCAGCTGAAGGCACAGCCAGCATTGGCAGAGCAATGATAATTGAGAATGTGTCATCTAATTTATGTTGGTACAAGGGTATTATAGTTAGTGTAATCTATGCACCGGAGAGTAGAAATGGTGCTGTGGTGTCCATTAGTACGCTCGTGGCTTTCCCAGAGAGGTGGGCACCAGAGAGACGAGAGTAGATCATCAAACCCCGCCAACCAAATTTTAATTTGATTGATTTAAGTGCACTGTAAAGTTGTGTGTTCATTTGGCTGTTCTAGTATTCCTGTAATAAAAGGGCACTCGGCTTTAAGTTCTACTTTAAACAGTTGTAGAGTTGTTGCATTGTGTGTGGCTGAGCCAGTCACGTAATGTTCACAAGACTCAATAAAACCCCAGCCAGTTGGGTTCGGGGGGATCCATGGTGAGGTGTGCAGTTGTGAACCTGGTGGATGAACCGATAATGTGTCGTGTGATTGTTAAATCTTTGTTAATAAACCAACTAGTTCTTAATATCAATGTGTTGCTATGAATTCTTAAGCAAAGAAACATAGAAACATAGAAAATAGGTGCAGGAGTAGGCCATTCGGCCCTTCTAGCCTGCACCGCCATTCAATGAGTTCATGGCTGAACATGCAACTTCAGTACCCCCTTCCTGCTTTCTCGCCATACCCCTTGATCCCCCGAGTCATAAGGACCTCATCTAACTCCCAAAGAACCCATGAAGCAAATACATTACGGTAAGGTTGAGCAAAACGGTTGGATAAGAATAATTTGTTGAAAAGAGGTTTTGCATACTTGCATAATTCTTCAGATTTATCTACAACGTACAGATTATTTTTGCAATACCTCCAGAATGATTTACCCCTAGTTTTGTGATTAGCGTGAAAATACCGTGGCCATCAGCGCTCACTGTTGTTACGGATTAAATCGGATGGCAACTTCTGGCGTCCGCACATGCTCAGTTAAACGCGGAATCGGGAAGTAGCTGTCAGAGTTGCTTTGCTTCATGAGTTTCGCTACACTGGTACCTCGCTGCAAGACTCAGCATACACACACATGACGGGCGTGAAGTTGCGGTACTTACCCACTAAACACGCCATAAAAAGTTAGGGCTTGTCCATTCCAGTGTAAGTGAATATTTAACGGAGTGATAATTTAATTTCAAAAGTATGGAGTGTCATTCCTTCGAATTTTAATTATTTTGGGAGATTTTAAATACATTTTTATTTTACTTTTTCTTTGTTTCTCATCTCTGTGTGTGTTGGCACTCTCTCCGCTGAGTCAGAAGGTTGTCGGTTCAAGTCATCATATCATCGGCGGTCCTCCGTATCGAGGATGACTTGCTTCCACGCCAAAAAAGGGATGAGTTCACAGGTATTTCAATGAAGGACCTGATATTCCAGATCCCGAGCTACATCCTGAAGGGTGGAAGATGCCTGTGCGTGGATTTTTTTAACGTGGGGTGGCCGTTGCACGCCAGCCACCACACGGGCTTGACAGAGCGAGGTCTTGGTCCAGTGGCAAGGGTTAACCAGGACGACTGGAGACCAGCTCTACTGCACGGACCTTGTGCGCACACACATATTGCAGTGTGCATATCACAGACAGAGAGACAGACACAGCGAGCAAGACAAAGGCAAAAATACATTCAAATTCAAAACATTATTCCATCAGTACGCACCCCAAATATAACTGCACCTCGGCAAATGGGTGCTTTTTACCCCCAATGGAGCTTTTCAGAGTTTGGTTTGGTTGCAGCTGTGAAAAATGGGACACAGTAACCCAACAATCTTAGAGAGAGGTTAATTCTTCAAACCAAGATAGGGCACAGTAACCTAATGATCTTACAGTGGGGTTCATTTGTTGAAATAAAGATAAAAGTTCCAATAACATTTTAACTGAAACCACGAAATGTTAAAATAGTTTCACTTCACATCGACACAGCAGTTTGAAGCCTTGTAACAACACTGCACAGGTTCCGAAGGGTCTGCTTTCTGTATCACAAAATAGCTAGCACCTTTTAAGTATTAACTCGTATGAAGATTCCCCATCAGGGAGGTGCTTCGGTTTTTGATTGCTCTGCAATAGTTGCTCCTTGGTCTGGAGACATACAGCCTGGATCACTCAAATCAGGCCATCGGTGAACCCTATAGGGACATAAAGCTTGACCTTTATGCAAGTGTGTTTGTTCTCTTAAAAGCAGCCCGGCCGTAAAAAGGTATCGAGTTCCGGAATGCAAAATCATTTAGCGCAATAACTCAGAAGAGCTGGAACTGGAGTGAATAAGTACCACTCCAGAGAGTTGAGCTCAAAAAAAAATCTAGGCTGTCACTCCCAGTGCATAGCTGAGGATACACTGCACTGTTAGAGGTGCCAAGATTTGGATGAGGCCCCGCCTACTCTCAGATGGATATAAAAGATCCCACGGCACTATTTCGAAGAAGAGCAGGGGAGTTCTCCCCGATGTCCTGGTCAATATTTATCATTCAACCAACATCACAAAAAATATATTATCCGGTCATTATCACATTGCTGCTTGTGGGAGCTTGCTGTGCGCAAATTGTCTGCTGCGTTTCCTACATTACAACAGTAACTACACTTCAAAAAGTACTTCATTGGCTGTAAAGCATTTGGGACGTCTGGTGGTTGTGAAAGGCGCTATATAAATGCAAGTCTTTCTGTGCATTGCCACACTGCGAGTGAGCAATATATTGAAGAGAAATGTATTTTATTCTGTCTTATCACTTCAGACAGTTATTTATGTATGTTATTTAGTTAATCATTATTTAGATATTTTATATTGATTAAAAGAACATTCCATGATTGCCATGACCACGAACTTATATTATAGTTTGCACATAAAACTGGACAGAATCATGGAGTTGATCTCTAATGTACTGGTACAATTCCCAGAACAACAACATGTACCAAACAAGAATTGATTTATTAAGTCACTCTAAATCAGAGTTCCTGATACTACATTGACCCAGATTCCACAGTCACCCATGAACAAACTGCACCAGCCATTCATTACACTCGAGTCCCACTCCAGAGACTTGAACACAAAAATCGAGGTGGACACATCGGTGCAGTACTGAAGGAGTGCCGCACTGTCGGAGGTGCCGTCTTTTGGATTGACGTTATACCGAGGCCCCATCTGCCCTCGCGGGTGGATGCAAAAGATCCCATGGCGCTATTTCGAGGAAGAGCAGGAGAGTTATCCCCGGTGTCTTGGGACCAATATTTATCCCTCAATCAACATAACAAAAAAAAAACAGATTATCTGGTCATTATCACATTGCTGTATGTGGGAGCTTGCTGTGCGCAAATTGGCTGCCGCGTTTCCTACATTACAACAGTGACTCCACTTCAAAAAGTACTTAATTGGCTGGAGTGGAGCTAATCTATTGGACAAACGGGAAACTGTTCAACCTCTGTTGCCTCCAGTCCAGATCCAAGGTTGTTCCAACCTCTGTCATTGAACTACAGTCTGCAGATGACGCTTGCGTTTACACACACTCAGAGGCCGAACTCCAAACCATCGTTGACACCTTCACTGAAGTGTATGAGAGTCTGGGCCTTACATGAACATCCGTAAGACAAAGGTTCTCTACCAACCTTCCACCGCCACACAGCACTGCCCCCCGATTATCAACATAGAAAATAGGTGCAGGAGTAGGCCATTCGGCCCTTCTAGCCTGCACCACTATTCAATGAGTTCATGGCTGAACATTCAACTTCAGTACCCCATTCCTGCTTTCTCGCCATACCCCTTGATCCCCCTAGTAGTAAGGACCTCATCTAACTCCTTTTTGAATATATTTAGTGAATTGGCCTCAACAACTTTCTGTGGTAGAGAATTCCACAGGTTCACCACTCTCTGGGTGAAGAAGTTCCTCCGCATCTCGGTCCTAAATGGCTTACCCCTTATCCTTAGACTGTGACCTCTGATTCTGGACTTCCCCAACATTGGGAACATTCTTCCTGCATCTAACCTGTCTAACCTCGTCAGAATTTTAAATGTTTCTATGAGGTCCCCTCTCATTCTTCTGAACTCCAGTGAATACAAGCCCAGTTGATCCAGTCTTTCTTGATAGGTCAGTCCCGCCATCCCGGGAATCAGTCTGGTGAACCTTCGTTGCACTCCCTCAATAGCAAGAATGTCCTTCCTCAGGTTAGGAGACCAAAACTGTACACAATACTCCAGGTGTGGCCTCACCAATGCCCTGTACAACTGTAGCAACACCTCCCTGCCCCTGTACTCAAATCCCCTTGCTATGAAGGCCAACATGCCATTTGCTTTCTTAACCGCCTGCTGCACCTGCATGCCAACCTTCAATGACTGATGTACCATGACACCCAGGTCTCTTTGCACCTCCCCTTTTCCTAATCTGTCACCATTCAGATAATAGTCTGTCTCTCTGTTTTTACCACCAAAGTGGATAACCTCACATTTATCCACATTATACTTCATCTGCCATGCATTTGCCCACTCACCTAACCTATCCAAGTCGCTCTGCAGCCTCACAGCATCCTCCTCGCAGCTCACACTGCCACCCAACTTAGTGTCATCCGCAAATTTGGAGATACTACATTTAATCCCCTCATCTAAATCATTAATGTACAGTGTAAACAGCTGGGGCCCCAGCACAGAACCTTGCGGTACCCCACTAGTCACTGCCTGCCATTCTGAAAAGTACCCATTTACTCCTACTCTTTGCTTCCTGTCTGACAACCAGTTCTCAATCCATGTCAGTACACTACCCCCAATCCCATGTGCTCTAACTTTGCACATCAATCTCTTGTGTGGGACCTTGTCGAACGCCTTCTGAAAGTCCAAATATACCACATCAACTGGTTCTCCCTTGTCCACTCTACTGGAAACATCCTCAAAAAATTCCAGAAGATTTGTCAAGCATGATTTCCCTTTCACAAATCCATGCTGACTTGGACCTATCATGTCACCTCTTTCCAAATGCACTGCTATGACATCCTTAATAATTGATTCCATCATTTTACCCACTACCGATGTCAAGATCCATGACGAGGCCTTGGACAACGAGGACCATTTTCCATACCTCGGGAGCCTATTGCCAACAAGGGCAAACATCGATGATGGAGTCCAACACTGCCTTCAGTGTGCCAGTACAGCCTTCGGTCACTAGAGGAAGAGAGTGTTCGAAGACCAGGATCTCAAACCCGGCACCAAGCTCATGGTCTACAGAGCAGTGGTGATATCCGCCCTACTATATTCTTCAGACACATGGACTGTGTACAGCGGACACCTCAAAGCACTGGAGGTACCACCAACGCTGCCTCCGCAAAATCCTGCAAATCCATTGGCAGGATAGGCGCACCAACATCAACGATCTCTCTCAGGCCAACATCCCCAGCATCGAAGCATTGACCACACTCGATCAGCTCCGACGGACGGGCCACATTGTCCGCATGCCCGATACTAGACTCCCAAAACAAGCACCCTACTCAGAGCCCCGTCACGGCAAGCAAGCCCCAGAAGGGCAGAGAAAACACTTCACAAAGACACCCTCAAAGCCTCCTTGAAAAAAATGCAACATCCCCACCGACACCTGGGAATCCCGGGCCCAAGACCACTCAATGTGGTGGAGCAGCATCCGGGAAGGCGCCGAACACCTCGAGCCTCTTCGCCGGGAGCGCGCGGAAGCCAAGCGCAAACAGCAGAAGGAACGCACGGCAACCCAAGCCCCCCCCACCCACCCGTCCCTCCAACCACCGTCTGCCCCACCTGGGACAGAGACTGTAGATCCCGCATTAGACTCATCCGTCACCCGAGAACTCATTTTAGCACGGAAGCAAGTTATCCTCGACCCCGAGGGACTACCCAAGAAGACTTCGTTGGCTGTAAAGCATGTTGGGACATCGTGAGGTCGTGAAAGGCGCTATAGAAATGCAAGTCTTTCTGTGTATTGCCACACTGCGAGTGAGCAATATACTGAAGAGAAATGTACTTTATTCTATTTTATCACTTCAGATAGTTATTTATGTATGTTATTTTAGTTAATCATTATTTAGATATTTTATATTGATTAAAAGAACATACCATGATTGCCAAGACCACGAACTTATATTATAGTTTGCACATAAAACTGGACAGAATCATGGAGTTGATCTTTAATGTACTGGTACAATTCCCAGAACAACAACATGTACTAAACAAGAATTGATTTATTAAGTCACTCTAAATCAGAGTTCCTGATACTACATTGACCCAGATTCCACGGTCAGATTCCATGAACAAACTGCACCAGCCATTCATTACACTCGAGTCCCACGCCAGAGACTTGAGCTCAAAAATCTAGGCTGACACTCCGGTGCAGTGCTGAGGGAGTGCCGCACTGTCGGAGGTGTCGTCTTTTGGATGAGATGTTAAACCGAGGCCCTCTCAGGTGGATGCAAAAGATCACATGGCACTATTTCGAGGAAGAGCAGGGGAGTTATCCCCAGTGTTCTGGGACCAATATTTACCCCTCAATCAACATAACAAAAGAAAACAGATTATCTGGTCATTATCACATTGATGTTTGTGGGGGCTTGCTGTGCGCACATTGGCTGCCGCGTTTCCCACATTACAACAGTGACTACACTTCAAAAAGTACCTAATTGGCTGGAGCGGAGCTGATCTACAGGACAAACGGAAAACTGTTCAACCTTTGTTGCCTCCCGTCCAGATCCAAGGTTGTTCCACTCTCTGTCATTGAATTTCAGCATGCAACCCCAACACTGCACGAGGTAGAAAAAGCCATAAGACAGCTTAAAAACAAGGCTACGGGTGCGGACGGAATCCCTGCTGAGGCATTGAAGTATGGCGGAGAGGCACTGCTGGCGCGAATACACGACCTCATCTCTCTCATCTGGAGGGAGGAGAGCATGCCAGGGGATCTGAGATGCAGTGATCGTGACCATCTTTAAAAAAGGGGACAAGTCCAACTGCGACAATTGCAGGGGAATCTCCCTGCTATCAGCCACTGGGAAAGTCGCCGCTAGAGTCCTCCTCAACCATCTTCTCCCTGTGGCCAAGGAGCTCCTCCCGGAGTCACAGTGCAGATTTAGTTCCCTACGGGGCACAATGGACATGATTTTTGCAGCGCGATAGCTGCAGGAAAAATGCAGGGAGCAGCGCCAGCCCTTATACATGGTCTTTTTCGACCTTACAAAGGCCGTTTCTGATGCCCCCAAAAGTTTGTCACCATCCTCCTGCTCCACGATGACATGCAGGCTGTGATCCTTACCAACGGGTCCATCACAGACCCGATCCACGTCCGGACCGGGGTCAAACAGGGCTGCGTTATCGCTCCAACCCTCTTCTCAATCTTTCTTGCCACCATGCTCCAACTCAAGGTCAACAAGCTCCCCGCTGGAGTGGAACTAAACTACAGAACCAGTGGGAACCCATTCAACCTGCGCTGTCTCCAGGCCAGGTCCAAGACCACCCCAACCTCTGTCGTCGAGTTACAGTACACGGACAACGCCTGCGTCTGCGCACACACAGAGGCTGCACTCCAGGACAGTTGACGCATTTACTGAGGCAGACGAAAGCGTGGGCCTTACGCTAAACATCCGTAAGACAAAGGTCCTCCACCAGCCTGTCCTCACTGCACAGCACTGCCCCCCAGTCATCAAGATCCACGGCATGGCCCTGGACACCATGGACCACTTCCCATATCTCAGGAGCCTATCGACGACGAGATCCAACACCGCCTCCAGTGCGCCAGTGCAGCCTTCGGCCGCCTGAGGAAAAGTGTGTTTGAAGACCAGGCCCTCAAAACTGCTACCAAGCGCATGGTCTACAGGTCTGTAGTAATATACGCCCTCCTGTACAGCTCAGAGACATGGACCATGTACAGTAGACACCTCAAGTTGCTGGAGAAATATCACCAACGATGTCTCTACAAGATCCTACAAATCCCCTGGGAGGACAGGCGCACCAACGTTAGTGTCCTCGACCAGGCCAACATCCCCAGCTGACCACACTCGATCAGCTCCGCTGGGCGGGCCACATAGTCCGCATGCCAGACACGAGACTCCCAAAGCAAGCGCTCTACTCTGAGCACTTTCACGGCAAACGAGCCAAAGGTGGGCAGCGGAAATGCTACAAGGACACCCTCAAAGCCTCCCCGATAAAGTGCAACATCCCCACTAACTCCTGGGAGTCCCTGGCTAAAGACCGCCTTAAGTGGATGAGGTGCATCCGAGAGGGCGCTGAGCACCTCGAGTCTCAACGCCGAGAGCATGCAGAAATCAAACGCAGGCAGCGGCAAGAGCGTGTGGCAAACCAGTCCCTCCCACCCCTTCCCTCAACGACTATCTGCCCCCCTGTGACAGGGTCTGTGGCTCTTGTAATTGGACTGTTCAGCCACCAAAGAACTCACTTCAGGAGTGGAAGCAAGTCTTCCTCGATTCTGAGGGACTGCCTATGATGACGATGCAAACGATGCTTGCGTTTGCTTACACTCGGAGGCTGAACTCCAAACCATCGTTGACACCTTCACCGAAGTGTACGAGAGTAAGTATGGGCCTTACATGAACAGCCGTAAGACAAAGGTTCTCTACCAACCTACCCCGGCTATACAGCACTGCCCCCCGATTATCAAGATCCATGATGAGGCCTTGGACAACGTTGACCATTTTCCATACCTCGGCAGCCTACTGTCAACAAAGGCAGATGTCGATGACAAAGTCCAACACCACCTTCAGTATATCAGTTCAGTCTTCGGTCGCTTGAGGAAGAGTGTTCGAAGACCAGGATCTCAAACCCAGCACCAAGCTCATGGTCTACAGAGCAGTGGTGATACACGCCCCTCCTATATGCCTCAGAGACATGGACTATGTACTGCAGGGCACCTCAAAGCACTGAAGTATCACCAACGCTGCCTCCGCAAAATCCTGCAAATCCATTGGCAGGAAAGACGCACCAACGTCAGTGTCCTCGCTCAGGCCAACATCCCCAGCATCGAGCCATTGACCACACTTGATCAGCTTCGATGGACGGGCCACATTGTTCACATGCCCGATACTAGACTCCCGAAACAAGCATTCTACTCCGAGCTACGTCACGGCAGGCGAGTCCCAGGAGGGCAGAGAAAACACTTCAGAAAGACACCCTCAAAGCCTCCTTGAAAAAATGCAACATCCCCACCGACTCTTGGAAATCCCTGGCCCAAGGCCGCTCAAAGTGGAGGAGAATCATCTGGGAAGGCGCTGAGCACCTCGAACCTCTTCTCCGGGAGCACACGGAAGCCAAGCGCAAACAGCGGAAGGAGCGTATAACAATCCAAGCCCCCCACCTACCCGTCCCTCCAACCATCGTGTGCCCCACCTGTGACAGAGACTGTAGGTCCCACATCGGTCTCATCAGTCACCTGAGATCTCATTTAAGTGTGGAAGCAAGTCATCCTTGATTCCGGGGGACTGCCCAAGAAGACGACGACTTCATTGGCTGTAAAGCGTGTTAGGACATCGTGAGGTCGTGAAAGGCGCTCAAGGGGTATGGTGAGAAAGCAGGAATGGGGTACTGAAGTTGCATGTTCAGCCATGAACTCATTGAATGGCGGTGCAGGCTAGAAGGGCCGAATGGCCTACTCCTGCACCTATTTTCTATGTTTCTATAAATACAAATCTTTCTTCTCTTTTTACTCATGGCCACAGAATCTCTGAACACTGCGGTTTACAGCCAAAGCAGCATGCCGCCCTGTACAGGGGAACTGGGATCTGTGTGATCAGGGAAAGCAACCATCTTCATTTTAATTGTTTAATCTTTTAATATGTCAAACAATTAAAATCTGAAGGAATGAGACTGTCTCTTCCGCGGCAACAGGAATCGAGTTTCTTTGAAAACAAGATGGAGACTGAATTTTAAAACAAAAAAGTGATTTGAAGTTTCAGATTTAATTTTTTTTTGAAAAGAGACGTGTATTTATATAGCGCCTTTCACAACCTCAGGACAGCCAATTAATCACTTTTTTTTTGGAGTGTAGTCACTGTTGTAATGTGGGAAACGCAGCAGCCAATTTGCGCACAGCAAGCTCCAACAAACAGCAACATGATAACAACCACATAACCTGTTTTTTAGCGATGTTTGATTGAGGGATAAATATTGGCCCCAGGATACCTGGGGTATCTCTCCTGTAAGGGTCGCAGCTCTGACATAGCAGAATAATTTGTTTCGGATATATGGCTTGACACTCTTGTTCTTATAAAACAATGCATCCTCCAACTGACTATGAAAAATCCATTAGTGCAATAAATGAGCGCCTAGGGGTATATTTATAACAAGATAATATAAGATAATGAGGGGGCTCAACAAGGTGGATGCAGAGAGGATATTTCCACTGATAAGGGAAACTAAAACTAGGGGACATAGTCTCAGAATAAGGGGCCGCCCATTTAAAACTGAGATGAGGAGGAATTTCTTCTCTCGGAGGGTTGTAAATCTGTGGAATTCTCTGCCCCAGAGAGCTGTGAAGGCTGGGTCATTGAATATATTTAAGGCAGAGACAGACAGATTTTTGAGCGATAAGGGAGTCAAGGGTTATGGGGAGCGGGCGGGGAAGTGGAGCTGAGTCCATGATCAGATCAGCCATGATCTTATTGAATGACAGAGCAGGCTCGAGGGGCCAAATGGCCGACTCCTGCTCCGATTTCTTATGTTCTTATATGGGCACAAATCGTTGAGGGTGGTAAGGCATGTTGAGAAAGCGGTTAAAAAGGCTTACGGGATCCTGGGCTTCATAAGTAGAGGTATATAGAGTACAAAAGTGTGGAAATGATGACAAACCTGTATAAAACACTGGTTCAGCCCCAACTGGAGCAGTGTGTCCAATTCTGGGCAACGTACTTTAGGAAGGATGTGACGGCCTTAGAGAAGATGCAGAAAAGATTTATGAGAATGTTTCCAGAGATAAAGGACTTGAGTGCCGTGGATAGACTGGAGAAGCCGGGGGTGTTCTCCTTGGAGCAGAGAAGGTTGAGAGGACATCTGATCGAGGTGTTCAAAATCAAGAGGGGTCTGGACATAGAGAGAGAAACTGTTCCCATTGGCGGAAGGGTCGGGTACCAGAGGACACAGATTTAAGGCGATTGGCAAAAGAACCAAAAGTGACATAAGAGAAAAAAAACTTTAACGCAGCGAGTGGTTAGGATCTGGAATGCGCTGCCCGAGAGGGTGGTGGAGGCAAACTCAATCGCGGCTTTCAAAAGGGAGTTGGATAAGTGCCTGAAGGGATTTTCCCGATGCGGAAAGGGCGGGGGAGTGTGGCTAGCTGAGAGGCAGCATGGGCTCAACGGGCGGCATGGTTTTCTTCTGTGCTGTAACCGTTCTATGATTGAAAGTGCACAGTTAGGCTTTAAAGCTTTGACCATTTGATTCTTTTGCAACATCATATCCTGACTTTTATTGTGGTCGTTCTTGCTTGGAAGATTATGTTTCATTGCTGAAAGCCACATCACAAGAAAATCAGGTTTTGTCTCGAGTATTGCTCAGTGAAAGTGCAGACAGAAGTGAAGGCCTGATAGTTGATCAAATATAGCAACCCTCACAAAAAATTCTTGCTGCAGAATAAAAACAATTGCATTTTTATTGCACATCCAGCATAGGATAATATTGCAAGGCACTTCACGGCTGTGTAATCAGACACCAAGCAGAAAGAAAGACTTGGATTTATATAGCGCCTTTCACGTCCCAAAGTGCTTTACAGCCAATGAAGTACGTTTTTGAAGTGTAGTCACTGTTGTATTGGAGGCGACTAAAAGTTTGGCCAAAGAGGTGGGATTTAAGGAGCGCCTTAAAAGGAGCAGAGAGGCGGAGAGGTTGAGGGAGGGAATTCCAGAGCTTAGGGCTCAGGCAGCTGAAGGCACAGCCACCGACGGTGGAGTGATTATAATCGAGGATGCTCAAGAGGCCAGAATTGAATGAGCGCAGATATCGGAGACTCGAAGGGCTGGAGAAGGTTACAGAGATAGGGAGGGGCGAGCCCATGGAGGGATTTGACAACGAGGATAAGCATTTTAAACTTGAGGCATTGGGGGGGACCGGGAGCCAATAGAAATTATCGAGCAGAGATGACAGATGATTCTTTAAAAAAAACATTTGTTTAGGATGTGGGCGTCGCTGGCAAGATCGTTATTTATTGCCCATCCCTAATTGCCCTCGAGAAGGTGGTGGTGAGCCGCCTTCTTGAACCGCAGCAGTCCGTGTGGTGAAGGTGCTCCCACAGTGCTGTTAGGGAGGGAGTTCCAGGATTTTGACCCAGCGACGATGAAGGAATGGCCGATATATTTCCAAGTCAGGATGGTGTGTGACTTGGAGGGGATCGTGGAGATGGTGGTGTTCCCATGCAACTGCTGCCCTTGTCCTTCTAGGCGGTAGAGGTCGCGGGTTTGGGAGGTGCTGCCAAAGAAGCCTTGGCGAGTTGCTGCAGTGCATCTTGTAGATGGTACACACTGCAGCCACGGTGCGCCGGTGGTGGAGGGAGTGAGTGTTGAAGGTGATGGATGGGGTGCTGATCAAGCGGGCTGCTTTGTCCTGGATGGTGTCGAGCTTCTTGAGTGTTGTTGGAGCTGCACTTATCCAGGCAAGTGGAGAGTGTTCCATCACACTCCTGACTTGTGCCTTGTAGATGGTGGAAAGGCTTTGGGGAGTCAGGTGGTGAGACACTCACCACAGAATACCCAGCCTCTGACCTGCTCTTGTAGCCACAGTATTTATGTGACTGGTCCAGTTAAGCTTCAGGTCAATGGTGACCCCCAGGATGTTGATAGTGTGGGATTTGGCGATGGTAATGTCATTGAATGTCAACGGGCAGTGGTTAGACTCTCACTTGTTGGAGATGGTCATTGCCTGGCACTTGTGTGGTGCGAATGTTACTTGTCACTTATCAGCCCAAGCCTGAATGTTGTCCAGGTCTTGCTGCATGTGGGCACTGACTGCTTCATTATCTGAGGAATTGCAAATGGAACTGAACACTGTGCAATCATCAGCGAACATCCCCACTTCTGACCTTATGATGGAGGGAAGGTCATTGATGAAGCAGCTGAAGATGGTTGGACCTAGGACTCTGCCCCGAGGAACTGCTGCAGCGATATCCTGGGGCTGGGATGATTGGGCTCTAACCACCAGAACCATCTTCCTTTGTGCTGTTCAGAAGTTCAGAAGGATGAGGGGTGATCTTATTGAAACATTTAAAATAATGAAAGGGATAGACAAGATAGAGGCAGAGAGGTTGTTTCCACTGGTCGGGGAGACTAGAACTAGGGGGCACAGCCTCAAAATACGGGGGAGCCAATTTAAAACCAAGTTGAGAAGGAATTTCTTCTCCCAGAGGGTTGTGAATCTGTGGAATTCTCTGCCCAAGGAAGCAGTTGAGGCTAGCTCATTGAATGTATTCAAATCACAGATAGATAGATTTTTAACCAATAAGGGAATTAAGGGTTACGGGGAGCGGGCGGGTAAGTGGAGCCGAGTACACAGCCAGATCAGCCATGATCTTGTTGAATAGCGGAGCAGGCTCGAGGGGCTAGATGGCCTACTCCTGTTCCTAATTCTTATGTTCTTATGCTAGGTATGACTCCAACCAGTGGAGAGTTTTCCCCAATTCCCATTGACTTTAGTTTTACTAGGGCTCCTTGATGCCACAGTCTTGCTGCCTTGATATTACGGGCAGTCACTCTCACCTCACCTCTGGAATTTAGCTCTTTTGTCCTTGTTTGGACCAAGACTATAATGAGGTCTGGAGCCGAGTGGTCCCAGCGGAAACCAAACTGAGCATCGGTGAGCAGGTTATTGGTAAGTGTCGCTCAATAGCACTGTTGACGACACCTTCCATCACTTTGCTGATGATTGAGAGTAGACTGATGGGGCGGTAATTGGCCGGATTGGATTTGACCTGCTTTTTATGGAAAGGATATACCTGGACAGTTTCCCACATTGTCAAGTAGATGCCAGTATTGTAGCTATACTGGAACAGCTTGTGGCTAGAGGCGCAGCGAGTTTTGGAGCACAAGTCTTCAGCACGACAGCCGCGATGTTGTCAGAGCCCATAGCCTTTGCTGTATCCAGTGCACTCAGCCATTTTTTGATAACACGTGGAGTGAATCGAATTGGCTGAAGACTGGCTTCTGTGATGATGGGGACCTCAGGAGGAGGCCGAGATGGATCATCCACTCGGCATTTCTGGCAGAAGATGGTTGCAATGCTTCAGCCTTGGCTTTAGCACTCCTGTACAGGGCTCTGCCATCATTGAGGATGGGGGTGTTCATGGAGCCTTCTCTCCAGTTAGTTGTTTAATTGTCTGTCCGCCATTCACGACTGGAGGTGGCAGGACTGCAGAGCTTTCATCTGATCCGCTGATTGTGGGATCGCTTAGCTCTGTCTATAGCATGCATGTAGTCCTGTGTTGCAGCTTCCCCAGGTTGGCACCTCATTTGATTGAAGACACTATCTCATCCTAGTCAGAATTCACTTTCAACCTATCATTTCTATCGAAGTGGTTGTACATGAAAGTTGCAGCTCACCGGCTCCCTCAAGTGGCCATTCCCGACAGCTGAACCAAGTGGCTGGTGTCCTTGGAGACCTTGGTTGACAAAGCACTCAAAACGACAGGGAAAAAAATAGGAGATGGAATAATTGCTCAGTCAGTCACTCCCCAAATGTCAACAATATACGGGGTGCTTAATTAAAATAAATTCTGCTTTTTGAGAATAACCTGGCTCCCCAGCCTCTCGGTCCCCAGACAATAGCCAATATATTACAGCATTTGCAGCACAGGAACAGGCCCATTCGGCCCAACTGCTCCGTGCCGGTGTTTATGCTCCACTCGATCCTCCTCCCACCCCATCAACATATCCTTCTATTCCCTTCTCCCTCCTGGACCTATCCAGCTTCCTCTTAAATGCATCCATGCTATTCATCTCAACACTCCCTGTGGTAACGAGTCGCACATGCTCTCCGCTCTCCAGGCTGGATTTTCCGGTCCTTTACAACAGGGGGTTTCGTCCCCCGGAGCGAAGTGAAACGGGGCGGCGAGTTTTCCCGCGTCCGGTCGCGATCCTCGAGTCGGGTTTTGCGGCGGTGCTGAGCGGCACGGCCCGGGAAGAACCGCACCGGGTGTGCAATGCCTCTGGTCGCGACACCCGTCCGCGTTCTGACTGGAACCCGACCCGCCCGCCTGGAATCGTGCCTCGCAACGACCGCCTGGGCAGCCAGAGCGCTCGCGCCATGCCGGGGACGGTAAAGTGCTGTAACGGTAAGTGCGAGTGTTCGTGTTTTTAATGTGTTTAGTGGTTTGTTTTGTGGTGGCGAAGGCAATGTTTTGGGAATGTTTTGGGGTTTTGTTTTTAAGGTTCCCCTCCACCCCCGCCCCGCCAGGCCTCTCTCGCCTCAACGGCCCGGCACATTAGTTCATGAGTTTCCCATTTTTGCCACAAGAGGTGTACATCACCTCCCTTCGCGCTGCGCCCCAACACATGGTCCAGATGTCCAAACTTCCTTATCAAAGCGCAAACTATTCCCGGCCGGCAACTTTCCTGCCCCGCCTCCGTTTTCGCCCCGAAAACAGAATCGCCTAAAATCCAGCCCAATAGTTAAAGGGGTTTCTCCTGAGTTCCCTGTTGGAGTTATAAGATATTTATGACTTCTAGTTCTGGTCTCCCCCACAAGTAGAAACATCTTCTCTACGACTACCCTTTCAAACATTTTCATTATCTTATAGACCTCTATCAGGTCACCTCTTGGTCTTCTCTTTGGGTATAACCGCTCAGTTCTGGTATCTTCCTTGTGAATCTTTATTGCACCTTCTACAGTGCCTCTATGTCCTTTTTTTTAATAATATGGAGACCAGAACTGTGCACAGTACTCCAAGTGCGATCTAACCAACTTGACTTAAATATGATTTCTTATCCACTCCCAACTTTGTGCTTTAAAACATCTGTTGGGAGTGCCTGCTTGGTAAACGTGAGGTCATCATAAACTTGGCTGCCGTGTCCTAACTCGCACCAAGTCCTGCTCACCCATCACCCCTGTGCTCGATGACCCACACTGGCTCTTCAAATCCCTCAATGGCCTTGCCCCTCCCCAAATCTGTGATGTCCTCCAGCTGCCCCCCCCCCCACCGACCCAAGATGTCTGCGTTCCTCTAAATCTGCCTTCTTGGGTATCCCTGATTTTAATCGCTCAACCATTGGTGGCCATGCCTTCTGTTGCCTGGGCTCTAAGCTCTGAAATTCCCTGCCTAAACCTCTCTGCTTCTTTACCTCGACCTCTCTTTCCCCCTTCAAGACGTTCCTTAAAACCTGCCTCTTTGGCAAGCTTTTGGTCACCTGCGCTTATTTCCCCTTATGTGGCTCGGTGTCAAAATGTTTGTCATATAATACTCCTGTGAAGCGCATTGCGACGTTTTGCTACATTAAAATTAGAGGGGAGACGAGGAAACATTTCTTCCCCCAGAGGGTGGTGGGGGTCTGGAACTCACTGCCTGAAAGGGTGGTAGAGGCAGAAACCCTTGTCACCATTTAAAAAGTACTTGGATGTGCACTTGAAGACAGGGCTATGGACCGAGAGCTGGAAAATGGGATTCGGCTGGATAGCTCTTTATTGACCGGCGTGGACACGATGGGCCAAATGGCGGCCTCCTGTGCTGTAAAATTTCTATGCTGCAATGAAAGGTGCTATATATAAATACAAGTTGTTGTTGTTTTACCGCTTGTTCACAGTCATAAAGAGAAGCCCTGCCAGATGTCTTGCTAGGCACGTTGGAGTAGCAATGTGCTCAGCTGTCTGCCACAGGGAAAGTCATCGCAAGAATCCTCCTCAATCACCACCTCCCTGTGGCTGAAGAGCTCCTCCGAGTCGCAATTTAGATTCTGCCTACTAAGGGGCACAATGGACATGATAGTCACCACACGGCAAATCCAAGAGAAATGTAGGGAACAGCACCAACCCTTGTACATGGCCGCCTTTGACTTCACAAAGATCTTTGACACTGTCAACTATGATGGATTATGGAGCGTCCTCCTCAAATTCGGCTGCCCTCAAAAGTTTGTCACCATCCTTCGCCTGCTTCACAATGACATGCAAGCCGTGATCCTGACCAACGGATCCACCACAGATCCAATTCACGTTGGGAACGGGGTCAAGCAAGGCTGTGTCGTTGCACCAATGCTCCTCTCAATCATCCTTGATGCAATGCTCCATCTCATCCTCAGTAAGTTCCCGCTGGAGTGGAGCTAATCGACAGAACAAACGGGAAAGTGTTCAACCTCCGACAACTCCAGGCCAGATCCAAGGTCGTCCCATCTTCTGTCATTAAGCTACAGTCTGCAGACGATGTCTGAACTCCAAGCCATCATTAACACCTTCACTGAAGCATACAACAGCATGGTCCTTACACTAAACATCCGTAAGACAAAGGTCCTCTTCCAACCTGACCCCACCACAAAGCACTGCTCCTCGAATAGCAAAATCTACGAGGAGGCCTTGGACAACGTTGACCATTTTCCATACCTCGGGAGCCGACTGTCAACAAGGGCAGACGTCGATGACCAAGTCCCAAAACCGCCTTCAGTGTGCCAGTGCAGCCTTCAGTTGCCTGAAGAGAGTGTTTGAAGACCAGGACCTCAAACCTGTCATCAAGCTCATGGTCTACAGAGCAGTAGTGATACCCAACCTCCGATATGCTTCTGAGACATCGACTATGTACAGCAGGCATCTCAAAGCACTGGAGAAGTACCACCAACGCTGCTTCCGCAAGATCCTGCAAATCCATTGTCAGGATAGGCGCATCAGCATCAGTGTTATCTCTCAGGCCAATATCCCCAGTGTCGAAGCATTGACCATGCTCGATTAGCTCCACGTAGTTCACATGCTGATATTCGACTCCTGAAACACGCGCTCTGCTCAGGACTAGGACACAGCAAACGAGCCCCAGGAAGGCAGAGAAAACGCTTCAAGGTCGACCTGAAAGCCTCCTTGAAAAAATGCAACATCCCCACCAACTCGTGGGAATCCCTGGCCTAAGACTGCTCAAAGTGGAGGAGAAGCATCCGGGAAGGCACCGAACACCTCGAGTCTCTTCGCCGGGAGCACACGGAAGCCAAGTACAAACAGCGGAAGGAGCGTACGACAAATCAAGCACCCCACCCACCCACCCCTCCAACCCCCGTCTGCCCCACCTGTGACAGAGTCTGTTGATCCCACATTTGGCTGATCAGTCACCTTAGAACTCATTTTAGTGTGGAAACAAGTCTTCCTCGACTCCGGGGGACTGCCTAAAAAGATTATTGCTCTAGAGAGTGTACAGAGGAGATTTACGAGGATATTGCTAGAACTAGAGAATTTTAGATGAGGAAAGATTGGATAGGCTGGGGTTGTTTTCTTTGCAACAGAGGAGGCCGAGGGGAGAATTAAGTGAGGTGTATAAAATTAGCAGAGAGGGTCACTAACCAGGGGGCATAGAGTTAAAGTCGTTGGTAGAAGGATTAGAGGTGAGACGAGGAAACATTTTTTTTACCGAGAGGGTGGTGGGGGTCTGGAACTCACTGCTTGAAAGGGTGAAAGAGACAGAAGCCCTCATTGCATTTAAAAAGACTTGGATGTGCATCGGAAGTGCTGTAACCTGCAGGGCTACGGATCAAGAGCTGGAAAGTGGGATTAGACTGGATAGCTCTTTATCGGCCGGCACTGACACGATGGGCTGAATGGCCTCCTTTGTGCCGTAAATTTCAATGATTCTATGATGTGGGCGTTGCTGGCCAGGCCAGCATTTATTGGCCAATACTAATTGCCCTTGAGAAGGTGGTGGCTCGTTGCCTTGTTGAACCTCTGCAGTCCGTGTGGTGAAAGTGTTCCCAACAGCAGTGCAATCGGTAAGAATCTATTCCCACAGTTTGAACCGTAAACTTCTCATAAGAAACCCTTTAGTAAATAGCTGTCCCATAGCACCAC
Source organism: Pristiophorus japonicus (assembly GCF_044704955.1). NCBI lineage: Eukaryota > Metazoa > Chordata > Chondrichthyes > Pristiophoridae > Pristiophorus > Pristiophorus japonicus. The sequence continues at coordinate 6,126,815 of NC_091981.1, forward strand.
ACTCCGTGTGTTGGCATATTCAAGGTGAAGGCTGCTGTATGTGCAGTTTTTATTCATGACTTGTTCTGTGCTGTTAACTCACAATACAGTGCCAGCCGTGGCTCAGTGGGTAACACTCTCACCTCAGAGTCAGAAAGTTGTGGGTTCAAGTCCCAATCTGGAAACTTAAGCACACAAATCTAGGCTGATGCATGCAGTGCTGAGGGAGTGCTGCATTGTTGGAGGTGCCGTCTTTCGCATTGGCCATTAAACCGAGACACCGCCTGCTCCCTCAGGTGGACACAAAATATCCCACGGCACTATTTCGAAGAAGAGCAGGGGAGTTATCCCCGGTATCCTGGTCTATATTTACCTCTCAACCAACATCACTAAAACAGATGATCTGGTCATTACATAAATAGGACATCATCAGATAGACGGCACAGAAACAGACCATTCTGCCCAACCAGTCCATGCCGACGAAAAATGCTCCACTCAAGCCTCCTCCAGTCTTTCCTCATCTAAATCTATCAGCATAACCCTCTATTCCCTTCTCCCCCATTGGCTTGTCCAGCCTCCCCTTAAATGCCTCGATACTATTCGCCTCAACCACTCCCTGTGGCAGCGAGTTCCACATTCTCACCGCTCTCTAGGTAAAGAATTGTTTTCAGAGTTTCCAATTGAATTTCTGGGTGACTATCTTATATTGATGGCCTCTAGTTATGCTCTTCCCCCAAGTGGAAAAATTATCTCTGTATCTACTCTATCAAAACCTTTCATAACTTTAAAGATCTTATTTAGGTCACCCCTCAGCCTTCGTTTTTCAACAGAAAAGAGACCCAGCCTGTTCATCCTTTCCTGATATGTATACCCTCGCTTGTAATTCTTCTCTGCACCCTCTCCAGTGCCTCTATGTCCTTTTTATAATATGGCGACCAGAACTGTACGCAGTGCTCAGAGTGTGGTCTAACCAAGGTTCGATACAGGTTTAGTATAATGTATTATAATTGCACAGGTATCAGGTTAAATATTTCAATCAATATTGTGATTGAAATAGTTGTTCTGGCGAGAAAAGCTGTAAATTTGTGGTTAAATTTGGATTTTTTACAATTTGTCAAATTTTCTTTTGCATCATAGGGGTGCAACCTGATGTCTGTGCCAGTTTTTCACATTTATGCAAGTTTGGCCAACTTGCATTTCTCCTCGGACGGCGTCTGTGACCACGCCCAAAAAACCTTCTGGGCACTTAAGAAAAGCCAGCGCACATCAAAAATTCGGCGCAGAAAGACGCCATTGTTTTTATTCAAAGTTTTGGAGGGCGTCAAGAACACATTAAATATGCATCATGAAGCTTAATTTTTTTCAAACTTAAAACGCAGAAAATGGAAATTTAATGCAATTCTTTAATTTTGTTTTTTTTTTCCCCCCAAAGTGCCACGTCACCACTGAACGTCTCCAAACCGGGCTCGAGGGTCGGCCGGCAGAATTGCTCCCTCGCCCGGACAGAGGCTTGGCTTCAAAAGAAGCCGGGGGTCGGGTGGAAGCCGAACTGAAGGGATGAGAACCCTTACACTCTGCAGCAGCCCAGGGGTGTTTCCTGATCTAAACAAGTCTCCTGGGTGTGGCCCATACTCGGACATCGACTTTGGGGAGAGGGGAGAGCTGTCCTGCTGGTTTGAGCTTCTTGCCAATATACAATTTAATCATGGGGGCAACACTGACAATGCCATACTGCGTGCAAGCCTGCTGCATAATAGTGCTGTGGAGCAGACAATTGATTCGACGGTATTGCATGAGGAACCTCAGAGCACGAAGGATGATGGGCAGGAGGCCTTACTCACGCGGTTATATCGAGACAGGCGTTCGTACCCGCACCCGAGTAATGCAAACTGTGTCAGAAGGCTGCATTTCCGCAAAAAAGTTGTAACCAAGATCTGTGAGTTAGTAAAAGCAGACCTGTAACCTAGGAGGACTGCTTTGTCAGGTGAAGTGAAGGTTACAGTTGCACTTTCATTTATGCATCTGGATCATTCCAGGCCACAACTGGGGATGTCTGCGCCAATTCTCAACATGCAACACATACCTGCATTCGGCAGGTGACTGCTGCACTATATGCCCAGAAGAATGACTACATAAAGTTCCCCATGACCGCCCAGGCAATGCATGAAAGGACTGTGGACTTCTCCAGGATTGCTGGCTCCCAAAGGTAAAGGGCTGCATTGATTGTACCCACAATCGCCTTGCAAGCACCTTTGGAGGATTCAGAATGTACAGGAACAGAAAAGGCTTCCACTCCATTAATATGCAGCTCATGTGCGATGACATGCATTGCATCATGGCAGTTGATGCGAGATACCCTGGGAGCACCCATGATGCGTTCATCCTGCGCCGAGAGCGTTATATCTGCCATGTTTTAGCAGCAGCCAGAAAGGCAGAGCTGGCTACTGGGAGACAAAGGGTACGGCCTCACCACCTGGCTCATGACGCCCCTAATCGTAACCTGGACGGAAGCTAACTGGGAATACAACCTGTCGCACATTGTGACGTGAAGCATAATAGAGGGGACCATTGGCATCTTGAAACAGCGATTCCAATGCCTGGACCATTCCGGAGGCTATTTGCAATACTCCAGATATTGTTGGTCAGTTCACTGTTGTGCATAGAAACATAGAAAATAGGTGCAGGAATAGGCCATTCAGCCCTTCGAGCCTGCACCACCATTCAATGAGTTCATGGCTGAACACGCAACTTCAGTACCCCATTCCTGCTTTCTCGCCATACCCCTTGATCCCCCTAGCAGTAAGGACTACATCTAACTCCTTTTTGAATATATTTAGTGAATTGGCCTCAACTTTCTGTGGTAGAGAATTCCACAGGTTCACCACTTTCTGGGTGAAGAAGTTTCTCCTCATCTCGGTCCTAAATGGCTTTCCCCTTATCCTTAGACTGTGACCCCTGGTTCTGGATTTCCCCAACATTGGGAACATTCTTCCTGCATCTAACCTGTCTAAACCCATCAGAATTTTAAACGTTTCTATGAGATCCACTCTCATTCTTCTGAACTCCAGTGAATACAAGCCCAGTTGATCCAGTCTTTCTTGATATGTCAGTCCCGCCATCCCGGGAATCAGTCTGGTGAACCTTCGCTGCAGTCCCTCAATAGCAAGAATGTCCTTCCTCAAGTTAGGAGACCAAAACTGTACACAATACTCCAGGTGTGGCCTCACCAAGGCCCTGTACAACTGTAGCAACACCTCCCTGCCCCTGTACTCAAATCCCCTCGCTATGAAGGCCAACATGCCATTTGCTTTCTTAACCGCCTGCTGCATGCCAACCTTCAATGACTGATGTACCATGACACCCAGGTCTCGCTGCACTTCCCCTTTTCCTAATCTGTCACCATTCAGATAATAGTCTGTCTCTCTGTTTTTACCACCAAAGTGGATAACCTCACATTTATCCACATTATGCATTATCCACATATACATTATGCATGCTGCATAAACTTAGCCATCATGAGGCAGCAGCAGCTGGTAGTAGAAGACCCACCTGAGGTGAGAGTGGATGATGATGGGGAGAAAGATGCAGATGACAAGGAGGTGGAGGACAAGGAAGCCATGCAACTACCTGAACCTGGAGCACGATGGCGGAAGAGTGCGGGCGCCTTGCACCAGCAGCTCATCCGTGAACGCTTTGCTGCCTGAAGGCTCAGCGGCAACTATTCGAAATTGACCATGTTTACTGTTTGGACCTGTTCCATAATGTTGTGTTGTGTTAATGGAACAAATAATGTAAATGATTCAGTAACAATTTAAAATATTTTATTCAAAAGTTTCACACATATTTGTTTGTATTTAATATTCTTGTATCAAACTTTAAAGTTTTCAGTTAAGATCACTTCCAAACTTTTAAACTTGTAAATTTACATAACTTACAAAAAACTTTTGATTTGAGAAGTTACAACAGTAACAGTAATAACAGCAGCAGCAAAGAAAGGCTGCAGCCATCTCTCCTCCACCTTATTCTAAAGACCGCCCGCTGCGCTTGGTCTTGGTGACTCCACCCCTGCCCGCAGGCGGTGGCACAGCATTTCTTGGGTTAGTACCAAGCTTATTCTTTTGAACATCTTGGATAATACAAACTTCTTGATGGTGAGGGGGGGGGCAGGCGGTAATGTGGAGGCTTGAGCCTCTTCAGAGGCCGGTCTGGGGATTGGAGTGGGAGTGGCAGTTGATTCTGTCAATGGACGTGGGGTCTGGGCGTGTTCCCTTATTGCAGCAGCTAACTCCAACATTCCCTCCCTCATGTTCACCGACAGTATATCAGCTGCCTGTGACATTCCCTCCCTCATGTTCACCAACAGTGTATCAGCTGCCTGAGACATTCCCTCCCTCATGTTCACCGACAGTGTATCAGCTGCCTGAGACATTCCCTCCCTCATGTTCACCAACAGTGTATCAGCTGCCTGAGACATTCCCTCCCTCATGTTCACCGACAGTGTATCAGCTACCTGCGACATTCCTTCCCTCACGTTCACCAACAGTGTATCAGCTGCCTGAGACATTCCCTCCCTCATGTTCACCGACAGTGTATCAGCTGCCTGAGACATTCCCTCCCTCATGTTCCCGGACAGTGTTCCCATTTCTCGTGAGAGTGCTGTTACTTCTCCCGACAGTCCCGATACCTCATCACCCATCTCACTGATGATGTCCAGGAGTGATCGGGTAAGGTCGATGCTCTCCACACTCATTGCCATCATCTGAACCACATGTGTTAGATCCTGCACCCCAGGAGCGCGCTGTCGAGCTCTCCTTCCCCTCCTCACGCTGGGTGTGGATCGTTGCATCCCACTGGGCCCCGCAGCCTTGGACAGTGGGGCCCTGGGTGTGGCATCTGCACTTTCTCCAGAGTGAGTACAACTGTGGGGGTTTCATCCATCACCTCCTCCTCACCCTCTGGAAGGTGGCATTGGAAGATATTCTCCTCTTCAGGCTTGTCCGCATCTGAATAATCTTCTGCATCGGCTTCTGCCTTGTCAGGGCTGGTCTCAAGTTCTTCAAAATATAACAGAACAGCAAAGGAGGGGGCAGGGTGGCATGAGTAAGCGCTCTCAGCACAGGCAGCAGGCTGATTTGAAGGACCATGATGAATGATAGCACATTGCATCAACCGAAGCGTAGCTGATGGAGACATCCCCATGAACCGAAGCATGGCTAGCCCGCGCAGTACTTAACATTTAGCAAAGCCAGACTGTGGAATTTGCAGGACTTACCCTCTCCCTCGAGTGTGGGCTCAGCTTGTGCAGTGGTGGTTGCTTTTCTCCAGGCCGGACCAATCAAAGCCACGACCCTCTCTTCCAAGGGTGTCAGTGGCTGCAGATTTGTCGGGCCTCCTCCTGTTCGAGCTCTCTATCGTGTGTGCCACCTTCCTCTGCAAAGATGAAAACAGAACTTTTTAGAGAAGGTGTCTTGCTGCTGGGTGGGACATACAGATGGTCACATTTACAATTGCAATTCCAGTGAATAAATGAAAATATTACTTACACTAACTACTTGACCAACGTCCTGCCACTTCTTTTTGCACTGGCCTCCAGACCTCGAGGTGGTCACCATTGCACAGTAATCTTCTGCAAGTTTCTTCATTTCTTTTGGTGAAACTTTTATGTGACCTCTGCTGGTGTCCAGCTCGTGCCATCAATTACAGTAACCAGTGCCTCCACTTTATCCTGTAAGAAACTCTTGGTCCTTGAGTCGCGTTGCATTTTGTATTGCAACTCTGATTTTTCCAATGAGAATTAAAGTTCGCACATACGATTGGCTCTTTAAAAATGGCTGAATGCAGACCGGGAGCTGTACTGGGCATGCGTGCCCATAGCAATCACGTCAAAAACTTGCTTTTTTTTCAGGCATGCGCAGAAGGGGGCATCATTTTTTCGGCGCAGACATTAGGCTCCATCCCGCGAAGCTGAAGGACAAGCTGCGCAGCGCCAGTTTGAAAAAATAGAACGGGGAAACTTGCCAGTTATGTCTTTTGGAATAGTCGGGGCCAAAAAAAAAAAAGCTGTAACTTTTGGCATTGGGGAAAATTGAGGCCAATGTCCCTGAAAATCAATTTACCTCTGTAAGGCATCCACTTTCGTATCAGTAAAAATAAATATAGCTGTGCCCAAGCCCACTAGGTGGCAGCAGATACCACAAGTTAACGACTGTTCCTGTGAATCATCGTTCAGATGGGTACAGAATAGTCCTGCAGTCGCACAAATCGGGTAATAGCAAACCAGCCGACCGTTTTACACTCCAGCACAATTTTCTTTTCCGTTGTGTCTACTTAAAATTAGATTAATACCGCTCTTTATAAAAATAATTTTATGCAAAGGTACCAAGATAATTGTGGAACCTAGTATCAAGGCAACAATCTCCAAAACACTAATCACCACCTCTGCAATTTATCTGTGTATGTGCAACCTGAAAATATTCAATAGATTTTTTTTTAAACATAGGTTGGAGTTTGTTTATGTTTAAATCGAATGATTCAGTTCTTCAGAGCGACGCAAGTTTAATTATTAGAGTTTAAAGGCATCCAGGATGCGCTGCATTGGCAATACCAACTGGGATTCATATTCACAGAAATTCATGACACAGGAGGCCATTCGGCATTTTGTGTCTGTGCTGGCCAACAAAGCGCTTTTTAAATGTGGTGAGGGTTTCTGCCTCTACCGCCCTTTCAGGCCGTGAGTTCCAGACCCCCACCACCCTCTGGGTGAAAAAGGTTCTCCTCAACTCCACTCTAATCCTTCGACCAATTACTTTAAATCTATGCCCCTCTGGTTATTAAGGTCTCTGCTAAGGGAAATAGGTCCTTCCTATCCAGGCCCCTCATAATTTTATACACCTCAATCAAGTCTCGCCTCAGTCTCCCCTGTTCCAAAGAAAACAACCCCAGCCTGTCCAATCTTTCCTCGTAGCTAAAATTCTCCAGTCCAGGCAACATCCTCGTAAATCTCCTCTGTACCCTCTCTAGTGTAATCACATCCTTCCTGTAATGTGGTAACCAGAACTGCATGCAGTACTCTAGCTGTGATCTAACCAGTGTTTTATACAGTTCAACCATAACCTCCCTGCTCTCATATTCTATGCTTCGGCTAATAAAGGAAAGTATCCCGTGTGCCTTCTTAACCACCTTATCTACCTGGTCTGCTACTTTCGGGGATCTGTAGACCTGCATTTCAAGGTACCTCTGTTCCTCTACACTTCTCAGTGTCCTACCATTTAATGTGTATTCCCTTGCCTTGTTAGCCTTCCCCAAATGCATTACCTTACACTTTTCCGGATTGAATTCCATTTGCCATTGTTCTGCCCACCTGACCAGTTCATTGAGATCTTCCTGCAGTCTACAGCACTTTTCTTCATCAACCACATGGCTAATTTTTGTATCATCTGCAAACTTAATTATGCCCCCTACATTCAAGTCTAAATCATTGATGTATAATTCATGATTCATCATTTAGATGAATGTGCAATTATGCCATCTCCTAAATTAACAATCATACATGACCTATTAATCGTCGAGGCAGTGATAACAAGGCGTATTTATTTTTTCACAATTACTTTGACAATTATTGTATCCCAGTTGGACACATATTTAACAATCTGAATACAAATCATTTCCGGTTAAGCAACTCTCGATTTCAAAATTCTCATCCTTGTTTTCAAATTCCTCCATGGCCTCGCCCCTCCAACTCCACAACCCCACGTCCCCCCAAGATATAAGCGCTCCTCTAATTCTGCCCTCTTGAGCATCCCTGATTTTAATCGCTCAGCCATTGGTGGCCGTGTCTTCAGCTGCCTGGGCCCTAAGCTCTGGAATTGCCTCCCTAAACCTCTCCGCCTCTTTTTTCTCCTTTATGACGCTCCTTAAAATCTACCTCTTTGACCAAGCTTTTGGTCACCTGTCCTAATTTCCTTTGTGGCTCGGTGTCAACTTTTTGTCTTAAAGCACTCCTGTGAAGCGCCCTGGGACGTTTCACTACGTTAAAGGCGCTATATAAATACAAGTCGTTGTTGATTAGTAAAATGTTAGTATTTAGTCCTATTAAACTGCATCTAAGAAATATTGGATCACAAATGTTTTAGCATTATGTTGTCTGTTGATTCTTTTTAAAAATCCATTGGAAGCCTGTGTGTTTTCCTTAAAGCTGCTTAGTTGCCCACAATTAGTTATTTTATCTCAACTCCCGCACCCATGTACTGGCCTCTCCTTAAATCTTAATCTAGCCCAACGCAGGAACAGATCTGCCATTGACAGACTTTATCTCCAAATTATCGTCCTCTTTGTCCAATGGCTTGGCTGAAATCAGTGAGAAAATGGACAGCAGCAAGTTCTCAATCGCGGATAGCCCACTCCGAAATGGAGTCTGGTGAAGTCAGAAGTAATACTGGAGTTGGCATCCAGAACCCACAGTAATTTCGATCGAAGTTACCGCCAAGAAATAATCAGCCTGGCTTATTCATTTGATGCACAAGCAATTTAACAGCGTTAGTGCCATAAAAAGACCCCATAATCATATCTTTTCATCCTTCTCTCTGACCTGTGGTTTTAAGAGATTTTTTTAACATTTTAAATAACCTGAAACAATTTAGATTTAAAAATGCAATTAAAAGTAAAATAAAGTATTTCAGAATCACTTGCTTCCACGTTGGCCTGAAACTTGCCAAATACAACAAAAAGAATCTTGAACTATTGAAGGATTTGGAGATGTGCACTTTTCCTGCCTCTTCAGTGAGAAACAGCAACACTAATCAAAGAAAGTCAAACAAAACTTAATAGAAAATTGAAAGCGAAGTAAATAATTTTTAAAAATAGGGAAGTAGGAGATTGAAAAAAAAGAGTGGTTTCTTGTGGAACAACTGTTGAAATGTGATTGATCACTGCTGCTGCGATCACGTAAAGCAATTTATCCTGCCACTGTTTAGTTTGGATTGCCGAAGAATGGTGTCAATGAGCTGGCTTCCTGTATTTACACGAACAAATACAGCTCCCTTATCCTAACAATCACATGCCTACAAAAAAAACTTAGCAACATTATTGAGGTTTGCTTGACTGCCTCCAATCTGGGATGTTGGGGGTGTCCAGAACCAGGGGTCACAATCTAAGGATAAGGGGTAAGCCATTTAGGACCGAGATGAGGAGAAACTTCTTTACTCAGAGAGTGGTGAACCTGTGGAATTCTCTACCACAGAAAGTTGTTGAGGCCAGTTCGTTGGATATATTCAAAAGGGAGTTAGATTCACGTGGCCCTTACGGCTGAAGGGATCAAGGGGTATGGAGAGAAAGCAGGAATGGGGTACTTAGGTGAATGATAAGCCATGATCTTATTGAATGGTGATGCAGGCTCGAAGGGCCGAATAGCCTACTCCTGCACCTACTTTCTATGTTTCTATGTAACTTGTCATCAGTGTTCAAATACTGTTTTCCAGAACTGCCATGGAGGTGGATGGGTCAGGCCCCCCACACACCTCCGTGGAGGTGGATGGGTCAAGCCACCCCACCCACCTCCTATTTCCAAAAAAGCAAGCATATACCTTCCTGATCCAGGGAGAACCACCTTGGGGTTATGGTGGTTACTCCCCTGTCAGGTCAGTTACGCATGATCTTAGCCAAAAGGCCGAGTTCCGAGCAGGGAGCCTCCCAGGTGCAGAGTTGGCAGAGATGGCCATTAGCGTCACTGGGTTAATTACCCACCGAGTCGTCTCACGCCTGATCACTTTCCACCAGCCCCTTGCTGGATTGCCGAACATGCCAATGTCGAGCAAGGTCACGGAGCGGGGCTGGCTGCAACGATGCCCATACTCAAATAACTTGCCACCACTTAGCAAATTAGGAAACTCTTCTACACGTGGTAAAAGTTTGGAACTCTCTTCCGCAAATGGCAATTGATGCTAGATCAATTGTTAATTTTAAATCTGAGACTGATAGATTTCTGTCAACCAAAGGTATTAAGGGATACGAGGCACAGACGGGTATATGGAGTTAGGTTCACAGACGGGTATATGGAGTTAGGTTCACAGATCAGCCACAATCTCATTAAACAGAGGAACAGGCTCATGGGGCTAAATATCCTCCACCTGTTCCTATGTTCCTAGTGATGAGGAGTCGGAGGTCAGTCGGAGCCCTGGGTATTTTTCCCTTTCCTGAAACGGGTGTGAGGCTAATTCTAGCACCTAGCTGAGATCAGCAAGCTCAGCCTACACCAGGAACCAAACCATACTTGATGAAATATATTTCATTGAATATATTTAAGGTGGAGATAGACAGATATTTGAATGATAAGGGAGTCAAGGGTAATGGGGAGCGGGCGGGGAAGTGGAGTTGAGGCCAAGATCAGATCAGCCACGATCTTATTGAATGGTGGAGCAGGCTTGAGGGGCCAAATGGCCGACTCCTGCTCCTAATTCTTATGCTCTTATGTACTCACCAGATTATAAAAAACGACAAATGCTGGAAACACAGAGATCAGTCAGCAGCTGCAGAGAGATGGGACAAGTTAACATTTCCATTTTAGGTATGCGATGTTAGAATTAAGCACATCTAGGTTAGGTCTCAGTAACCACAGAACAAAACTCCCTCTGCAATCTATGTTAACAGTGCATCTTAGCAAGACTGGGAAAATTATATTCATACCCAATCTTCGATTTCCCACATACATCAATTTAAAAAAAAAATTTGTTCATGGGATGTGGGTGTCGCTGACAAGGCCGGCATTTATTGCCCGTCCCCAATTACTATTGAGAAGCTGGTGGCGAGCTGCCTTCTTGAACCGCTGCAGTCCGTGTGGTGAAGGTGCTCCCACAGTGCTGTTAGGGAGGGAGTTCCAGGATTGTGACCCAGCGACGATGAAGGAACGGCCGATATATTTCCAAGTTAGGGTGGTGTGTGACTTGGAGGGCAATTTGGAGGTAGTGGTGTTCCCAGGCACCTGCTGCCCTTGTCCTTCTAGGTGGTAGAGGTCGCGGGTTTGGGAGGTGCTGCCGAAGAAGCTTTGGTGAGTTGCTGCAGTGCATCTTGTAGATGGTACACACTGCAGCCACGGTGCGCCGGTGGTGGAGGGAGTGAATGTTTAATGTGGGGCTAATCAAGTGGGCTGCTTTATCCTGGATGGTGTCAAGCTTCTTGAGTACTGTTGGAGCTGCACTCATGCAGGCAAGTGGAGAGCATTCCATCACATTCCTGACATGTAGACGATGACGCAGCCTAAAACTACAAACATGCGCTGAATTACAAGCAGTTTTAAAGAATGCACCTTTACCTGCGAGCAGCACTGTTCCGACTGCTAATCCAGTCTCCCAGGTAAACGAGCTTTTTAATTTTTGAACCCAGACTCTATTGGAGCCCCTTGGTGGTGTCACCTCTCATTAAAAATCAACCATACAGGCTTATTTAAATTGTAGATTTATTTTAAACAAAAATGTATTAACATATCTGTTCAGGAGTCCTTTGTATATAATTTTATTTCCTTGTGACAACGTCGGTGCAGTTGTGCTGGTGAATGGCAGAAGAAATGGAAGAGCTGAAATTCAGGTGTGAAAACAGGCCAGCTGACAAAAAACAGAGTGGACCCTTGAACGAGAAGCCACGGCCAGGCAGTAATCGCACCGATATCCAGTCACTCATTACCTTCTGAAAGTTGCAACTAGGGGAATTAAAACATTTTTTTTTTTTAAAAAGCCCCCTCTCTTTATTCTTTCCCGGATACAGGACTCTGCAGGTGGAACATTGTGTTTATCAATATACAACATTTAAACTATTTACAAATAATCTGTGAATCAACTGTTCTCTCAGAGAAGATTAGTAAATCTCGGTGACTATGTCACATTAACGAGTTTGCAACTCCTAGGAGTTAGTCTTTAAAGTCTACAAATTTCTATGACTTTCGCTTTAAAAAGCCATGATTTTAGAAATACCACATTTAGAGCATCAACTAGAATCAATCAATCATTCATAATACTTAAGCTTTTCTGTTTTTTTAAAACAAATACTCAATAGTTTAAGAAAACTGACTGCTTGCAATATAATAAGTGTCCTCACCTTGTACAAATGATATGCTATAGGAAAACTGATGTTAATCTGTTATTTGTATCTTAATTAGTTAATCAATAACAACAGAACAAACTAGATTAAAAAAATGGCAGCACGTCAGTGTGTGTTTAACTGGCGGGACAGGGGTGAGGAAAGAGAAGGGTTTAGAAGGTGGGATAAAATCTCTTGATATCTGAACAGTCTCAATTTAAAAGTATAGTTCCTCGAGCAAATAATGCTCAAATTCACTAAAAGCAACTGTTTTCCTCCTGGTCATAGAGGTGTATCATAGCAGTCTGGGAGCTGGTCCAGTTGATACTGGCGCTGCTGCTGCTCCTGGTGTTGTTTCATTATCTCCTTCACTTCTTCCTCCAGTTCCGGGGGGATTATGAATTGGTCGTCTGGGTCGGGCTGGGCAGGGGCGGCAAAGTAGCCGCCACTCTTTTTCATCGGCGCGTCGGCTGCCACCTCAATCAAGTTGTGGCTCTTCTCCGAGGGCGCAACAGAACCATTTCCGCGCCTCCGACCAATAGTCCCCGTCGTGGAGTATTCAAACTTGTTCTGGTCATTTCCCAGCCAGTCGTTTTCACCGTGAACTTTAAGGAGGAGCACCTTTTCAGAGTTTTCATCCTCATTTGCGCTGATAACTATTCCTTCGTCGCACGCATCGGAAGTTGAATGCAGAGACATCTTTTCCTTTAACTGCATGGAGTGAATGTCCGCCTCGACCTCCACTCTGCTGCCATTGGAAAAGACGCCCTCGATGGGCTCCTCGTCTTCGCTGTCCAGCCCGTTGTCCGAAAACGCGCTGGAGAAGGTGGCGCTGGAGAGCTGCCGCTGGAACGAGTTGGTCAGGCAGACTGGGTGCAGCATGCATCGCTGCTCGCCGTGGAAGATGGGGCCTCCGTCATTCATGGTGACCTGGGGGGGCTCGTCGGAGGCCGTCGAGCCCACTTCGCTGCTCATCTCGGAGGTGGAGATTTCGCTACTGATCTCGGAGGCGACGCCGCTGCTGGAGGATGGCATCCCCAAGGTATCTGCCGGCCTGTCCTTTAGAACCACGTTTACCGACGGAGGGAAAATGCCCGGGCTGGGAGGTGGCATGCCATTCATGTCGCAGCAGCAGAAGCAGTCCTCGCTCACATTCAGCTGGACAACCACGGCACTAATGCTGTCATTGCACCCGTAGCTCTGGGCCAGGCTACACAGCTTCTTGGCAGCAGCCTGCGCATCAGGCACATTTCTCACAGATTCCACAGCTTCAACGTAGGAGATGCTGTCCCAAAGACCCTTACTGCCCAGAATGAAGAACTCGTCCTGTGGCGTGAGGGTCACAGACTGAACATGAGGCCGAGGCACAACGTACGGATGAAGGAATGTATAGCCCAAAATCCTTGTAGAATCAGTCACTCCATTGATTTTATTGTCCTGCAATAAAAAAGGTAAAATATTAATATCAGAGCAAGAATGCGAGCGGCAGATAAAAGAGGTGTAGCAATTACACAGATTGCTATTAACTAAAACAAAGTACTTTATTGTAACCAATACGAAAACAGAAAAATAAAACACAGCTAAATCCCAATAGGAAAGCAAAATACTGCGGTGGTAGGAAAGCAAAATACTGCGGTGGTTGGAAATCTGAAATAAGAACAGAAAACGCTGGAAAGGTTCAGCAGGTCAGTCAGCATCTGTGCAGTGAGATGACCTTTCATCAGAACATCAGCCTGAAAGGTTAACTCTGTTTCTCTCTCCCTCTCTCCACCTGCTGAGTATTTTCAGCATTTTATGTTTTTATCACAGCTAAATCCTAACTGCAGTTATTTATCTCCTAAATTGGGATATACAGCGAGTGGGTATTTTGGAAATTAGCAGCAACAGTAACTTCTTAATGTATCATTTGCTTGGAAATCAGTACATGAAAATATCAGTCTAATTAATAAGGAGAATTTCCAGATTGTCATTTTTTGTGTGAATTATTGGGGGTAATTTTAAGCTAACTTTGGGGGGGGGGGGCGGGGGAACGGACAGGAAACCCACAGGATCGGGTGGAACACTGGTTCTACACCCTGCCCAATATTAATCTCCATTGAATTTAACAGCGAGTAAAACCAATGTGCAAAACAAGCGATTCACCCGAATCTCGACAGGTTCCTAACTAGCAGATTAAGTTAAAATAAGCCCAATTATGTTCCTTTGGATGGGGGAAAAAAAAAATCACCACCACATAATGGATTGTTTTCTGCAGACGTTGCTGATAATCCAGCATTCACCTCTATCCATCTGCTTCCCCCTGTACATTGAGCAACAGGAGGGTGCGTGTATTAAAGGACTCCTCAAAAGAAAAACAGGGCAAACATAAGTTGCCCAGAACCTGAAACCGGTTCGGATTTTGGCATCATTAAAAATCAATGCGGGGACATCACAACAGGTACATTAAGAAGCTCTCCTACTCTCTATCGGATGAAACCAGCTCCAATTGGAGAACGAAGAGAAAAAATTCCTCTCGCCCACTTGAACAAAGTATCTCGGCATCACTTGTTTCAGGCGGAGGGAGAAGATGCTAAGGTTTTTTTTTGTTGCACCACCTCCTGCTGTCCATCTGGCCAGGCGAGCCCAGCTGCAATGATTTTGCTTCTGATGGCACGTAAGGACACCTGCGTTGCCGTGCTCCACTATGCCTTGAGATGGAAACTAAGGGTCCTGGATCAGCCAAGCCAGAAATGCCATTGAGGAGAATTGAAGCTGAATGTTTTTAACATCGGATATATGGCACAGAAACAGGCCATTTGGCCTAGCCAGTCCATGCCAGCGTTTATGCTCCAATTGAGCCTCCTCCCGTCTTTCCTCATCTAAATCTATCAGCATAACCCTTCTCCCTCATATCCTTATCCAGCCTGCCCTTAAATGCATCGCTACTATTCGCTTCAACCACTCCCTGTGGTAGCAAGTTCCACATTCTCACCACTCTCTGGATAAAGAAGTCTCTCCTGAATTTTCTATTTCATTTCATGGTGACTATCTTATATCAATGACCTCTAGTTATGCTCTTCCCCACAAGTGGAAACATTCTCTCGGTTTCTACTCTATCAAAACCTTTCATAATTTTTTTAAGACCTCAATTAGGTCACCCCTCAGCCATCTTTTTTCAAAGAGAAAAGAGACCCAGCCTGTTCATCCTTTCCTGATATTTATACCCTCGCATTTCTGGGATCGTCCTTGTAAATCTTCTCTGCACCCTCTCCAGTGCCTCTATATGCTTTTTATAATATGGCGACCAGAATTATATGCAGTAGTCCAATTGTGGTCTAACCAAGCTTCGATACAGTGGAACAGCTTATTTCTGGTAAAAGAAAGTATCAACAGCATCTGCTGAAGTTCAGGCAGAAAACGTCCCGGTTTTTGTACTCTATTTTGATTTGATAGTGGTGTTTAAAATCATGAAGGATTTAGATAGAGTAAATAAAGAGAAATTGTTTCCAATGGCTAAAGGGTCAATAACCAGAGGGCACAGATTTAAGGTGATTGGCAAAAGAACCCGAGGGGACATGATGACAAACTTTTTTTACGCAACGAGTGGTTAGGATTTGAAATGTGCTGACTGATAGGGTGGTGGAAACAGATTCAATAGTAGCCTTCAAAAGGGAATTGGATGTATACTTGAAGGAGCTATAGGGAAAGAACAGGGCAGTGGAACGAACTGGATTGTTCTTCGAAAGAGCCGAATGGGTCGAATGGCCTCCTTCTGTGCTGTGCTATTCTATGATTCAAGGGACTGCCTATGATTCTAAAGCAGTTGAACTTTCACAGCATGTTCACTTGATTTGCTGTTCGAGCAGCAACGACGAGCCTGGACAGCGTGGCAGCATACTTCTTCAGGGGGCAGCACGAGCTGGTGCAAGAGGGCGACTGGAGTGGACGTCACCAAGGTCCAGGTCGCTGATTGGAGCGTGGGCAGGTGCAGCAGGAGCGGCGAGGTCGGGGCGCAGGAGCGGTGACTGATCGTGGAGCGATGTGATCGGGGCCCAGGAGAGGCGTAAGTTCAGGGCTCAAAGGAGGTGAGGGCCCAGGGGCAGCACTGGCCATCCACACTGCGATATGTGTGCGCACTAGGTCAGTGCAGCAGAGCATGTCTCCAGTCGTCCTGGTTAACCTTTGCCACTGGACCAAGACCTAGCTCTGTCAAGCCCGTGTGGTGGCTGATGTGCCACGGTCACAAGTTTAAAAAATGCACGCACAGGCATCTTCCACCCCTTCAACTGGAGTTCAGGACTGGAACATCGGATCCTTCACTGAAACATCTGTGAACCCATGTGGAAGAAAGTCATCCTCGTTCGAGGGACCGCATATTCTATGATTCTAAAACAGTTGAACTTTCACAGCATGTTCACTTGATTTGCTGTTCTAGTAGCTGCATTTAGAAAATTCATTTTGAATTGTTACAACTCTGCACATTGGTTTGGCACTGAGTGATAGGAGAATCTTAGTTCGTCCTCCATTTCCTCATCAGCATCCTCTTCCTGCTGAAGAATAGGAGAACTTCACTTTGCCTTTCAGCAAAATATTTGCTTGTCTTTGGTACGCAGTGTTGAACCACACTAAGATCTGCACTGGTATTTGTGTCAAGGACCTCTGGGGATGGTCCTACTGGGACACTTGCTGTGGCAGCAGCTAGATTCGCAAGGCTGCAATATGCTTCCAATGACTGAGCCCTTGAGGAGTGAAGGAGAAGGGAAGGGGAGGGGAGAAGTTGCTTTGAAGAAAGGAGGGCAAGGGAAGAAGCGAGGAGAGGCTTCCTTGACCTTATTTTTCTGTTTCCCATAGTTGAACCCATGTCTGGCTCCACTTGCTGGAATCAACCCCAATTGATGACAGTCTAGGAGCTAAAATGACTATTTCACGTACTGCAACAATTTGGCAATGCAACTTTGCACAAGTCAGGTACAGAGATGCTCTGGTCGTTCGGTCAGTGCCAGTGTTGTCCATACCAACCTGGGAGCTGACCCCAAAGCTTTCTGGAACACTATGGCTTGACTGGTGCAGTTGCCTCCCTATTCACTCTTGGATCCAAGGTCTGGGAATGGAAGAGTGACCCGCCATAATGGAACCTCAAATTCTCTGCGCCAAGGTGAATTGGGCTCAGAAATGAAAGGGCCAGTAGTCCTTTCCAGTGAATAATTTAAGATCATGTGCTGGATCTGGGACAGGTTTCAGGCGGCGGCGGGAGATGTTGGAGCCAGGAAGGTTCCCCAACGTTCGATACAAATTCTGAAACCAGGTGCAGACATTTAATCGCAGGGCTGACATCATTCGGAGTCAACCTGATCAAGGCAGGTCTGAGAAGACCAAGGTTCAAGTTGGCGTTGGTAGAAAAGCAAACAGCTACAAGTGAAACTATATGACATTGAGGAATTTAAGAGTCTTCCCCTTTAACATCCAGGTACTAAAAGGAGAGACCTAAAATTCCGAATTCCAATTATGACGGGGCACTCTTCCATTCCCAGAAATGAATAAAAAAACAACTGGAAACAACAGATCTAACCAGTAACAGGAAGAAAAGACTGAAGTCTGACAGAGGACAGAGTTAGGAGGTGTCACACAGCAGATTGAGGGCTGATAAAGAGACAGTTATCCCAGGTGATTTGTCACTGTTGGGCAGTTCCTATTTGACTATGTAGGACAAAAGAATGAGCAAGAATCGAAGTTTACAAAGTCAAAGAACTGTAATCCAGTCCACTACACTATCCATGGCCTCAAGCCTGTGTTTATTTTGAAATCAATTCCAAACATTTCCTCCCCCCGCTCTTGTTTTTCAAATACAATTTAACATGGCCACATTCCTCATGAGGGCAATTTTAAAAACAATTACTTAATTGTTTCCAAGTACAAAATCAATTCCTTATTCCTGCCAATTCCAAATGGGATTACAGAAAATTGCCCGGATAGGAGAGCGATGAAAAGCACATGCTCTTCTTCGGCATCGAGTAATTTTATATGATTCTGTATGCACTTCTCCCTGGGTCAGCTGAAATGAGGGATATGATATTCAGTCTATGGTGTTCCTCACTGCACAGAAAACTGAGCCACGCTGGATCAGAGTAGATATGCACAGCCACAGCTGCTCAGCCTTAGAGGGGATTGAGAATACTAATTAATTTGCTTTCGAATTTAACGCGATTAAAAAAAAGAAACAGAATTTATTTGTTAATTTCACGTATTAGTGATCCTACCACCCACACTGCCAATTAAAGCCCATCACTCCTTTAACAGTGAAGAGATGCAAGTTGCCTCTTCATTCATTACACGAGACTATTGCAGCCATTATTCCTTTTATCACATTAAGGTGCAAAATCAGTTTTTGTAACATCATCGTTTCCATGAATTATTTCCGTGTTTATAAATTGCCCTCTTGAAAGCTGCTGCATTGGTCATTTCACAGCAAGACAACCAGTAGGTCCAGCCATAAACACAGCATTACTCTACTAGATGCGTTAAAGAATTAAAAACCTAGTCACATGAAATTTAATTACAAGCTACAAAATGTATCCATATTAATATAATCTGGAAGTAATTGAAAACTACTGAAAGACTGAACAGTTTGCAGTAATTTGGTCATTTGGAAAACTGCCCGTGTAGTACTTTAGCTTCATAGGAGCAGAGTACTGGGATATTTTACCTCCGTGACAATAGCTTTGTACTGTTTAACCCTCTCCAATTCTTCATCACAGCGGACGGTGTACAGCTTGGAGAGAGGCAACGGTTTACCATCTCGGCACAGGATGGCTTGACACTTTCCAACATTGGCTGCAGTCAGCATGAAACAGCCATTGGGATCCAGAGGATCGTGTTTTATGTGGCAAAGTACAGCGGAGCCTCCCAGCTTTTGTCCGGCAGTTCCAAGTTTCCTGGAAAAAAATAAAACCATTAACAGAACAATGGACTGAATTGTTGAGGCGTCAAATAGCTAAGAGGTAGTAATAAAACATTTCCAAAAAGTTAGCCTGAAAGACCCCATACATCACAAGCACATCTATGTTTTCTTACACAAGAAATGCAATGTTACCACAAGCTGCAGAATAACTCTCCAATTAAAGTCAGCCATGGCTCAGTGGGTAGCACTCTCACTTCTGAGTCAGAAGGTTGTGGATTCAAGTTCCACTCGAGACTTGAGCACAAAAATCTTGGCTGACACTCGAGGGCAGTACTGAAGGGGTGCTGCACAGTCGGAGGTGCTGTCTTTCGGATGAGATGTTAAACCGAGATCCCGTCTACTCTCTCAGGTGGATATGAAAGAACCCACTGCACTATTTTGAAGAGCAGAGGAGTTATCCCCGGTGTCCCGGGCCAATATTTATCCCTCAACCGACATTACGAAAACAGATGATCTGGTCATTATCACTTTGCTGTTTGTGGGAGCTTGCTGTGCGCAAATTGGCTGCCGTGTCTCCTACATTACAACAGTGACTACACTCCAAGAAGTACTTCATTACGTGCTTTGGGACATCCGGTGGTCGTTAAAGACGCTATATATATGCAAGTCTTTCTTTCTATCTGTGGAGACTAGTAGAGAAATTGTATACTATTTTGCTTTAAATAGCTCGCAACAAAAATCTTCCTCAATGTATAGTGACACACAAGGAAGAACTAAAGTGTCGATGAATCCTAGGTTTCAGAATGTGTGGTTATGAGAATATCACTAAACATGCACACACAAATAAAACTGTGAAGATAATAATTCTGTTTTCTGAGTGGGAAAAATAGCTGCAGTTCTTGTCAATGTTAAAATTATGATTTAAGCAAGCAATACAATCTCTCAGTTATGAACCACTACTTATGTCTCTATAAATCGCCAATGATGGTGTTGTGACTGTAATTCTGCTGTTTGAACATCATTGCAAATTAACAATACAGACCCAGCTGCCAATGCTCATACTGACACCTGCTGAGGGTGTAAATACAAACTCACAACTAAATAAACCCATCTTATAAAGTTCAGAGTGCAAAATTATACGTACTCCAGAGTCCATTCAAGACTGTAATCTAATCGAGGGATTCAAATTACTATTACAGCAAAAATCCTTGAGCTTTGCGTTCATGGTTTATGCCATTTGAAACCCTTGATTAGATTACTTGCTTGTAATTACTTCCAGCCAAAACTGACTCTGTATAACCTCTTTATAGAAATCCTCCTCAGCAAAAGATGTTTGCATCTCCGAGCTCTATCTATAAACTTTCTTCCATTCTGTAGAGCTACATAGATTAAGTTCAGGGTTGATGACAAATACATGTTTGAAATATAAATACAGAATTTGTTAAATATTCCTAACATTTGCCAGTTTCTTGCCTCAAACAGATGCACAGGATTCCCCTTTGAAGACAGATCAGTGTGTGTGGAGGTGCAATTACTGGTTCACTCTTACCCCTACTTCAACCTGGAAGTCGATCTTCAGGAGCCACGTGTTTAACTAAATCTGCTAATTATTTTATGAAGCTCTCAAGGTGCAACACACAAAGTTTTCAAAACAGCAAAGAAGAACTGAAGAATACATGCTTGGTCCCCAGCTTGTGTTGAATTAGATGAATTCAGCTGATGGCAACAGGGGCATTACACATACCACGGGGGAAGATAAATTTATCAGATAGTGACCCCTGCTGGAGGGGTAGTGAGGAATAGGATCAGGCGTGATGCCCCCAGTAGTCAAACAGCTTCCCTACACACAGTGTCTTGGCTGACATAGGAAGAATGGCCAATTGGGTGAGGAAGTTGGGCTCTGTGGAACTGTACTTCATTAGGAACCGGCATGTTCAGGAAAGAGGGGAGATATTTCGTTCAAAAAAGAGAAAAGGACATCTGTTACGTCATCTTCTAATCAGTGTTACAAATTTCATTATAGCAGGAAAACGTTACTGAAATCCTCACAGGATCAAATTATCACACATTCAACTCCAGTGCACCTGTAATTACTGTTAATTGTACTTGAGAGGTGTGTAAGAATTGAGTGTCAATTGTATGCAGGTGGTGGGATTTAATTGGGGACACCCCTGCTCTTGTAGGTTGAGGAAGGGTTAAGAACATAAGAAATAGGAACAGGAGTAGGCCATATGGCCCCTCGAGCCTGCTCCGCCATTCAATAAGATCTTGGCTGATCTGATCATGGACTCAGCTCCACTTCCCTGCCCGCTCCCCATAACCTCTTATCGATTAAGAAACTGTCTATTTCTGTCTTAAATTTATTCAATGTCCCAGCTTCCACAGCTCTCTGAGCTAGCGAATTCCACAGATTTATAACTCTCAGAGAAGAAATTTCTCTTCATCTCTGTTTTAAATGGGCGGCCCCTTATTCTAAGATTATGCCCTCGAGTTCTAGTCTCCCCCATTAGTGGAAACATCCTCTCTGCATCCACCTTGTCAAGCCCCCTCATAATCTTACACGTTTCGATAAGATCACCTCTCATTCTTCTGAATTCCAATGAGTAGAGGCCCAACCTACTCAACCTTTCCTCATAAGTCAACTCCCTCATCCCCGAATCAACCTAGTGAACCTTCTTTGAACTGCCTCCAAAGCAAGTATATCCTTTCGTAAATATGGCAACCAAAATTGCATGCACCAATGCCTTATATAGCTGTAGCAAGACTTCCCTGCTTTTATACTCCATCCCCTTTGCAATAAAGGCCAAGATACCATTGGCCTTCCTGATCACTTGCTGTACCTGCATACTATCCATCTGTGTTTCATGCACAAGTACCCCCAGGTCCCGCTGTACTACAGCACTTTGCAATCTTTCTCCATTTAAATAGCAACTTGCTCTTTGACTTTTTTTCTGCCAAAGTGCATGACCTCACACTTTCCAACATTATACTCCATCTGCCAAATTTTTGGCCACTCACTTAGCCTGTCTATGTCCTTTTGCAGATTTTGTGTGTCCTCCTTATCTTGGGGGGCAAGCTTATCTTGCCGGGGGTGGGGGGCGGCGGCGCACAGCAATGCTCCCTGTAATTTTTTGGGGGCCCGCGCTGCCCCTTTAACTGACTGCGCAAACCATTCAAAATTCCACACACGCGTGGTTTTTCTATCTAACAGCCGGATCACTGACTGCGTGGGACCCACAGACACCGTGTGGCCGAGCAGTTTAAAGGGAACACCGGTACAGTATGTACTGCGTATCTCTGTGAATAAAGGCTTGTGAGCAAATAAAGACTGGGCTCTAATACTCTATCCTCCACCACCTGGCTATCTGACTTTTTGTAATTACCAGCGAGTGCCCGTGCCCAGTATATAGCACTCCAAACCTGGGTAGAGAACTAAAGGACAAACTCAAAGGTCAAGTTTGTGAAACCTTCCACCCAACCCATTATTTTAGTACAACTATACATAGAAAGTGCATTGTTAAGAGAGGTTTATACGCTAGAATATTAAATATCGTCAAGAGCGCTGTTAACTAATGAGAAGCTTTATTTGCTTGAATCAGAAAAGACACTGGGACAACGGCCAGGAACATACACTCATTGTCTTTGGTTTCCATGACAACAGAGGAGCAAGTGTTCAGTGCTACAGTTCGAGTACAAATGCTTACTTTCTCGAGTGTGCAATTAAAAGTTTTTCATTTTTCCCCACTAATTTTAAGCAAAGGAGTGAAGCAAGTGCTTGAGAACTGATGAAAGCAAGGAGGGGGGGGGGAAGAGATAGATTCCTTCTGTACACTATTTCTCGAACAATTGTTCTTTATACACAACGCTCTTTATAGAGAACAGCGGAAATCTTTCCCACGGTTAAGGTGGCGCTGCTGTTCAAATACATATTGCCAAAGAATAGCACCTGCAATCGCCGTGAAAGCAGAGGTGTGGATATCAGCTGTGTCGGTGTGAAGACAGACCAATTGAAGGTCAAATGCCTCCCCACGGTGAAGAGCTGGAGAAAATATTCTCTATTCCCAAACGGCATTCCCAAGCTGCTCTGGTGCATCACTTGGCAGACAGATTTTAGTAATTGCCCACGAATGAGCACCTGCCCACCCTCTCCACCAGGTGCAAAGTGCAAGACGGTCCAATTGAAAATAACGTATGTCACAGCTGGACTTTGGATCCTGCCCTTTTTCATATTAGCTTCCATACAAGGATACGAGTCAGGCACAACCAACATGCATCTTGTCGTCTTTCAAGGACTAGGTTACAGCGACAATGCATAAGAATAGCACTTTTTTTTGGTTGTTGCCTTAGTTCAGTTTTTGAGGCAATACTGTCCAAAGACAAATCAGTGATCTTCCAGGTATTGGCCAGTACAACGATGCATTTATCGGTTAGGGTGAAACTGCCTCTGATTGCCCACCTTCCTTCTGGGGATGCACTTGCCCCCGATTCATTGCCTCCCTGTTTGGGGCCATGGACTCTCATGCACAATTACAGGTGAAAATGAATTATATGACTCCATGGCATCGTCTGCAGTGAGGCAGTATACTATTTCTGTGTTGCCACCTTGAATATAAATCAACTCTTCAAAACATTATTGAGTGAGGAACTCAATAAGCTTCCAAACTATTTTCCTTAGCAAGAAACGCTTGCTCTGACAGGGTGGATGCAAAGAGAATGTTTCTACTGTTGGGGGAGACTCGAGCGAGAGGGCATAGTCTTAGAGTAAGGGGCCGCCTATTTAAAACTGAGATGAGGAGAAATTTCTTTTCTCGGAGGGTTGTAAATCTGTGGAATTCGCTGCCTCAGAGATCTGTGGAAGCTGGGACATTGAATACATTTAAGACAGAAAGAGACAGTTTCTTAAACGATAAGGGGTTATGGGGAGCGGGCGGGGAAGTGGAGCTGAGTCCATGATCAGATCAGCCATGATCTTATTGAATGGCGGAGCAGGCTCGAGGGGCCATATGGCCTACTCCTGCTCCTATTTCTTATGTTCTTATTTACCAATAGTCAAAACAAATTGAAACTCGGTGTTTCAGTTTTACATTTTTTCCGATTTAAAAAAAAACATAGTTGATTATAGGCACAAACGGAATATACAGCAAGACATCACGTCATTGAGGTACCCTCTGAGCCAACCAATACCAGTCAACTGAATTTCTCTATTCAAATAAGATGGTATTAAATTGCAACTCTATAGCTATCTAGGAACAGCAGCACATCATCATGTAACAGATTCCCAATAAATTTACTAACCTCTGCATGACCAGGAAAGTATTAGTCATGTATTCCTCATCGCTCTTTGATTTCTGAAGTTCCTCTGCCAAAACATCGCTCATGGTGCATTGCAGGAGGTAGGGCACTTCTACATTCCGATCACCATCAAATACTCCGTACAGAGCCTCTCTGTTATCACAAAAGTTATTCACCGACAAGGCAGCCACACACAACCTGGGTTTGAAATAAATAAAATCAGATTACCGTTACCATTCCCCACAATTTATTTCTTTAAAAAAAATAATTTTCCGATATTTCTGACTCAAGCAAGTGTTCTAAATCTCTCCGTGATTAAATTTACATAGCATGGCTTTACAAAAATAATTGCACCATCTCAAAATATTGGCTTGGGTCACCTTTACAAAGTTTAAGAACCGGTTTAATTGCAATGCATAAAAACTTGTTCTGAAGCCTTTGGAAGAGAAAGAGTACTATTCTACATCCCTTCAGAATAAATGCTCCAATTATTTAAAACAACCCGATAGTTAAAACTAATGTAGCTGTCATTTTTAAATTAAGAATACAGTTTGTTTTGGAACTGCCATGGTCACTAAAATTCTATTATATGGCTTGAATTCCCTTGAATATTCATATTCTGCGGCTGCTCTCATTTCTGTCTGTCTTCTTTTCAATTCTTCTCTAAACTAGCTTCAGTGCAGGATAAAGAAGCTTTTGAATTTGCAAAGATCCATTAAGACACTAGCTCTTTACTTCTGAAGACACAAGGATCTTATATAGATGTAATGTGTCAGTTATTTTCTGCTTCCCAGCAACTGCACCGACAAAGGAAAGAATCTTCTGCACAGACCGGACCAGATCATGACAGACAAACCTAGCTTCCAGGATTGGTTTCTTCAGTAATTTGCAAACTTCTTTTAACTGATTTTCACATGAGAACCTCTTGGAGTAGATGAAGAGTGTGCTTTACGTAGCACTGATTCCTTTTTGCTGCAATCACAACATAAACATACCTGTTTTTCACTCCAGAGACTTCAGTATATCCGTGACTCCACACAGCCGGTGCACCCGGAGACTCACCGACAGAAAAAGATGTAGAGGACTGATCTATCTTGAAGCAACGGATGTTACTGGGAAGAATAAGGAGAAAGGGCATGGCGGGGGGGGGGTGGTGTTTGAGGGGAAAGAAAAAAAATTAATTAGACCACTTTATATACTTAGAAAGACATTGTGCAGTATTTAAAAAACTATTTTATCAAGCATTTCAAACTATTTGATTTTCTTTAAAAAAAATTGTATCCATACTTCCAGTGGAAGCATTTTATGAGCAGGATTCTGAAAGAGGTTTCTATAATGAGCACAATGATGGACAATGTTAATATAGAAATTCTAAAGAACCTGGCACACAAGGATCAATTCTCCTGAACTGTTCTACTTTATATCATCCGTATGCAATATTTTTTAGGGCTTCAACTTTACAACAGAGAGGTCCCAATCATTTATTTATAGTTTCTATGAGAGAGTTGCAGAATTAAATGATTTTCTGAGGACATCAAGCAGTTCAATTAGCCAGTCAGCCGTACTGATCTGTCGATTAGCGTGTAAGGCAAGTGCTTTGTTTTTCAAACATTTATACCATATCTGAACTTTCCTTTGTCGCAGTGACTATCACGATGTTGTGCAGATTTTAAAAAAACAAATAAAGGTTATTATTCAGGTGAATTTTTAAAAATACAATTTGATTCTTTTTTAGTCAACTATGATGACACCTCTTGCTCCATTTTGATACTGCAAAAGCAATTCAGCATTTAAAATGGGTTTTTTTTTAAACCCAGTTGTCAGCTGTGGCTCAGTGGGTAGCACTCTTGCCTCAGAGACAGAAGGTTGTGGGTTCAAGTCCCACTCCAGGACAAAAATCTAGGTCCAGTGCAGTGCTGAGGGTGTGCTGCACTGCTGGAGGTGCCCTCTTTCGGATGAGACGTAAAACAAAGGCCTCATCTGTTCTCTCAGGTAGACGCAAAAGATTGAATGGCACCATTCCGAAAAAGAGCAGGGGAGTTTAATCCCGGTGTCCTGGCCAATATTTATCCCTCAATGAACATCATTAAAACATCTTATTTGGTAACTTTCTTACTTGTCTGCTAATTGAATGAAGTT
This sequence comes from Pristiophorus japonicus, assembly GCF_044704955.1. Taxonomy (NCBI): domain Eukaryota; kingdom Metazoa; phylum Chordata; class Chondrichthyes; family Pristiophoridae; genus Pristiophorus; species Pristiophorus japonicus. The sequence continues at coordinate 6,153,168 of NC_091981.1, forward strand.
CTGTTCATGTAGATCTATAAAGTTAATTAATTCACCTTCAATGCAAGCATCCGACTTTATATATATATATATATTTATTTTCAGTCAAACATTCTGTCCTGGGAAAATACATTATTTTTCTCATGCTTCAGTGAGAATAAGTAATTTAAACGCTCAGTGAAATCTAAAGTTCAAAGACAGCATTTGCCACAGGCCACAGAACGAGACTGATTGCTGACACAATATTAAACGGGAAGGGTGATTGCTTACTTCAGCAGCTCCAGAGTTTTGTGATCCAGGACCAGCCTGGGGTTTCCAGTCAGGTCTAGTTCCTGCAGTTTCAGTGGCAGATTTTCAGGCACTGTGATCTCGTTCAGCTCATTACAGCTCAGGTCAACGCACTGCAGAAAGTAGTACACAGGCAATGAGTTTGGCTGGATTCCACTTCATCAACCTCCTGCTTCCCATACTTACTGAGTTATGCAAGATTCTGTTAGCTACTGCCTCGGCAAGAATCCAGGAGATTTATGAATTGTACTCCTGCACAAATTGAATGCAACTAAGCTTTCTTTCCCTCTTCTTTTTCTTCCCATTGTGCAAATGGGGCAACAATTTTAATTCTGGTTGAACAGACTGGTAAAATGCCATTTATTACAAAAAAGGGAGGAGAGAGTCGCACATTTCTGAGTTAAAGCTTTTAATTGTACATGCCAATCCCCTCAGTGGAACTAACTGATTTTGACCTAGTTTCTGAGTATTGTCTTACTATTACACTTATACAGAAAATTCCTACTACTGCTGCAGCTACAGAGTCCTGAGCTTATGATTTACAGATTGGAGATGAGAAGTATGATTCAGTTTGTGAAATTAGTTAAAATATAGAAATCACACACAGTTTAAAAAAAAACTTAGTTCCGTTACAAAGAAATCCATAATGAACTTGACCCTTCATTTAATTCTCCCAAGCAACAAATTTGTTTTGTATAAAAAGGATATCCGATTCAAATGCAACATGGACTTATTAATGGTCTCCCTGACAGCTACTAAAGAATAATGTTCTTATAACAGCTGGTTTTATTTATTTGAAAAATGCAAATCTCTGTGTCTAATCCTGTGAGTGACCTACATCAGCTTCAACTACAGTTACTATTGCTGGATGCAGAGATTACAGAAATGTAAAAAGTGAGCGCTTCTATGAAATTAATATCCAACTCCATTCAGATTCTTTTTGAAATGGCGTATATCAAAAAACCCATTTAAGCAATCTAGCTCAGATAAAACTCTCAATCTCGGATTGCAATGATGGTTAAGAATTGATTTTTTAAAACCTATACCTCTTAACGCTAGTCCGTAGTCAATTCATTACGCTGAGACTCCACAACATAATCCAGGCTCAATATTTCAAATCTGTGTAGACAGATTGAATTGAGCTGCCCAAATTATACTCTCAATGTAACAGATGTTATTACTTTTTCTACGCATGTACACACACGGGTAAGAATATTCTTTTCTCGTTTTACGGTCTAAATTGAAACAGCGACAAAAGAAACTGGCAAACATAAGAGAGAAGCAGTGCATGAAACAGGGTTGGATTAGGTCGTTCCTGGAGGCTGGAGGTACGAGACAGATTTAGGCCCAGGAAAATTGCTGTAGCAATGGGTTCAAATACCACTGGTTATTACCACTTAAACAATGAGGAAGCTAGGATTAAGAAGGGAAGTCTGGCCGATCCTTTTCATTCAGGGGTAATGGAGCTAGTTATCAGGGAAGGCCACTAACACAGACAGTATACACGGGCTCAACGCGCAATTGGAAGTGTTTCTGGAGAGAGAAAAGATTGAAGGATACGATGAGAAGGAGGGTAAAAGTTAGGTTGAGTCACTAAAAAGGGATTGGCTTGTTGGGCTGAATAACATTTTTCTCCATTCATATTTTATCTTTCAGCCATATTATATTGCCATGAACCAGACTCTGCTCCAGAGAATTCACACAATAATGAACATATAAGTCATCCAAAACAATTATGGATAACACCAGCTTTTCTCTGACTTCTTCAAACACAGAATAATCCATGGTGTTAGGTATACTAGCCCGAAGATAAATGAGACATCTGCTTTCGAGGAAACCGGGATAAGTAAATCAGTATTTTCATAGTTATAGTTATAATGACATTGGTTTTGTTGTGCAGATAAAGGGGGTTGGGGAATATTTTCTTGCCTTAATTTCAAAGAGTTGCATCACTTCAGGGAAGACTTCAATGCAGTTGGAATGTGCAATAACAGTGTGCATCCGCCTGCAATTCATAATGGTGGTTGGAATGGTTTTCAGTTTGTTCCCACTTAGATCAATTTCTTCCAATTCTTCAAGTTTTGCCATTTTACTGCAAAAAAAGTGAGAAATATTGATTTAAACTTCAGCTCTCATACTGAGAGGAAAAGCAAGTATCTTACTTATAATTAGCAGTTCGCGCCCTGACCTGCAAGAGGAGATTAGAAATACTGCTCCGATATCAGTGATCGGACAGCAATGGATTAAAACCTGAATGGATAAAACTCGCTTAAGGAAGCTCCAACAACAACTTGTAATTATATAGTACCTTTAACGTAGCAAAAAGTCCCAAGGTGCTCCACAGGAGTGTTATAAAGCAAAATCTGACACCGAGCCACATGAGGAGAAATTAGGGCAGATGACCAAAACCAAGTAGTGGGTTTTAAGGAGAGTCCTAAAGGAGGACAGAGGAGTTGAGAGGCTTCGGGAGGAAATTCCAGAGCTTCGGGCCTTGGTAGCTGATGGCAGGGCCACCAATGGTTGAGTAATTAAAATCAAAAATGTTCAAGGGGCCAGAATTAGAGGAGCACAGATATCTCAGGGGGTTGTAGGGCTGGAGGAAATTACAGATAGGGAGGGGCGAGGCCATGAAGGCATATTTGAAAACAAGGAGCAGTACAAGTGTAGGTGCTGTTCATTTCCAAAGGGTTGGGGGGGAAATTCATACTCACTCTCCCCTAATATCTGCCCCAAACCTACATCTGGTCAATTTGCTTTGGTCTAACAAGTAACCATTGCGAGATAGTCTGCAGCACATGACTGGGACAGTGAAAAAACAAACACTTTCATTGGCTGTATGGTTTAAATGAACCGGTTAATGTCCAGAAGTTTAACTTTGAAACTCTAATCAGATTTGTTATATTAACATAGAGTTGCTGTTTATTCTGCTGGTAGGAGATAGACAAATGTGTACAGAGCAAATGACACTCATCAACAGAACACTTACCGTCCGCCTATCCATTATCTCTAGCATCACTCAGTGATTTGCTTTCATAAGCCATTATGTGAGGCATAATGTCAAACTACCCTCTTGTTTACTTCAGTCAGTCATTGTGTTCGTGAAAATCATTCTGGTTCATAACTCGATGCAACAATATTTGACCAAAACCTTAGATATGTCCATACAACAACTACAGCTTTCGCCAACACAACTCTCAAAGGATAGAATCACACAGAGGGGGGGGGGGTTCTGTATGTGTGTTGTTTGGTAAGAGGATGGCTGGGCAATCTCACCTGGCTGGAAAGCTCTGGAGTCGGTTGTAGGCGAGATGTAGAACCTTAAGACAAGTGTGACCTGTGAGTAATGGCACACATTTATCGGTGAGATAATTATTTGTTAGGTACAGCTCCTGTAACACGCTGTGGCTTTCCTCAGACAGACAGGAGGGAGGAAGTATCTCCAGTTTATTTGCTGAAGCATTGAGACATCGCAAACTGTTGGGGAGAAAAAAAAAGTGCTTCCAATTAATCGTCAAATTTTAATGATTTAAATTTTTTGTAAAATTATCTGACTTAACCAACACTAAAAGTGCTGCAGTCGGTCACTGAATATGTAAATACTGAACTGATTGACCTATTTACCACACCGAAGTAACAATGAATATCAGCACGTTTTATAATGGCTTTGTAAATTAATTTTTGGATATTCATTTCTCTACAGTTGAAACAGTAGTGGGCAATACAGGCCTCCTGCAATGTATTTAGTAGTATGAGGTCTTAAATATTCAGGTCTTGGGCTTAATGTCACACTATCATTTAGAATTACACAAGAATTTAGTGATCACTTCAAAAAGTACTTAATTGGCTGTAAAGCACTTTGGGATGTCCGGTGGTCGTGAAAGGCGCGAGCCATTTTTTACCTGTGCTCAAGTCTCGATTTGAGCTTAAACCTACGACCTTCTGACTCAAAGGCAAGCGTGCTATCACTGCTCCAAGGCTTATGCTCAAAAATACTTCAGGATTCATTTAGAGTAGCTTCTGATCGTTGTTTCATTGCTGCTAAATACCCTAGTCCGTTACCATGGATACTAGCCTCCTGAAAATTGTCAGATGAAATAAAGTACAAGAATAATTTGTGGTAAGTTTAGTAGTTATTACCAGTCAGCTTTTAGGAAAAGGTTTGAGGGCAACTCAGTCAGGTGGTTGTGCTGGATGTCAATAACCTCTGCTTGTGTCCGCTCAAATCGTTGTGGAAGTCTCCGGAGCTGGTTGTGACCTGCCAGCAGTTTGCGTAAACTACCATTGCAGAACAGCCTGACAAAGCAAAAACACAATATTGAGCATCCCGAAAATATCAAGTTCAATTCTGATCAGTGAAGTGCTCAACTCTGTCAAAAGCAGTCAAGGAAAGAGACAAACTATAGGTACAGCAAACCCAACATATGCAAAAGGCAGTGCATGTACACCCTTGGTTCTTTTGTCTTGATCAATTACATCTGCAATAACACAATTACTGAATTTGCACTATTTCGTTACGTAGGCTGCAAAACTGAAGGCTAAAGGAACCGCAAACATTTTATACAATAATGCACAAAAAGCAGTTTTTTTTCCTGGATTTTCTATACAAAGCCATCTCTAAGAAAATTGGAGTGCCCTCTGTTGGGCAATCTCATTGGCTAGTATTATGAACTTTCAAATCTTTGTGACTCCTTTGAGCAAAGCTAATTGCCCTGTAGTGATCATATGACTGTTCTGTGTCATTTTCTAGTAAAATCATTGACTGCAGCTGATCATACAACCAGCAAGATTGTATTTACTGACAGAACTCCGGACCAATGCCAGTAAAGGCATGCCGACTGTGGAAGGCACTTGGCAGCGTTCTGTGCGGTCCACGCTAACCATGATTGTTTCTGTGGCAACTACTTCTTACTGGGTTTTTTGGCACCATGACCAGTGGGAAGCATATAAATAAAAAATCACATCCATCATTGATTTGTGCTAACCATTGCTCATCGATCTCTTGTACCTTTGGACTGTAACAATCAAGAATATCACAATAACAAACTGACAATGCACAGCAGTTTCAACTTTATAGGGCAATAAAAAAAAAATTCCTTTCAAAAATGTATTACTGTGGGCTATAAACAGAAGATAAATTGGGACGGGAATGTTCAATATGATCGTCCTATTGGCGCTTCAACATGTTGCTCTTCTGCATCACCGTTTATAAAATAAATACCACATCAAATCTGCAGCGATAAGATATGAAAAGGCTTTTCAAGGTGAAGTTTCTATTAAAAAAATCCTTAACCGAGTAAAACAAGCTTTTTCTATTGCAGTTTTCCTTCACGGCATGTAATTTAAATGGCGAGGACAGCAGTAGGATTAAGTATATATACGTTGCTACGTCACATCCTAAATACATGGATGTGATTTCAGTGAAAATTGTTCGTGTTTCATCTCTACAGGAAGCTCATTATCAATTTATAAAAATTGAAGATTGCCGTGCATCTGACACCTGGTCCCCACTCTGTTCAAACCCATATTGTTGAAAACCTTGGATCAACCCCTCTTGGTTAAGCTCTGGCCTTCCAACCATTCTCAGATTACAAACATAATTCCTTGAGGTCTAACTGTCCAATCAAATTCGAACTTTACTAACCATGAGCTAGTCAGTGGAATTTAATAGCAGATCACCAGGTCAACTGCATGAAGCATACTGATTAATTAGTAACTGAATGGTCTAAAAATACAGCATGAAATTGCCTCGGCCTTCTCTGATCTCTCCTTTCTTCGCCTAAATTCCTAGCTCTCTGCTCTGCCCGATTCCCGAATAAATTTCCAAATCCCCACATTTTGCAATTTCTCCGCATCTACCGCCTCGCTGAACTCATCTTGTCTAATGAAGCTGTTCCCTTAATCCCTTACCATATCAACTTGGCCTACTCAACAACATGCTCACTAATGTCTTCAACCTGTCTTTGGCCTCTTACAAAACTGTTATTACTATCCCCCCTCAAAAATGCCCAGCTCAACCCTTTATCCGCTCCAACTCCAATTGCTCCTATTATTCTCGCCTAAACTTCAATCTGGCTTCCATCTGACCAAAAGTCACCAACAATACCTTGTGCAACAGTGAGCATGGCTTGTTGCCTTTCATTATCCTCCTTCATCTCTCCATTACTTGAAACAGTATTGACCACTCCATCCTCCTGCAATGTCTCTTCTGGACAGTTTATCTGCATGGCCCTATACTCTCGTGGTTTTATTAATCGTTCATGGGATGTGGGAATCACTGGCACAGCCAGCATTTATTGCCCATCCCTAATTGCCCTCAAGGTGGTGGTGATGAGCTGCCTTCTTAAAAACAACAGAGTGTCTTGCTAGGCCATTTCAGAGGGCAGTTAAAAGTCAAAGTCAACCACATTACTGTGGGTCTGGGGTCACATATAGGCCAGACCGGTTAAGGACGGCAGATTTCCTTCTCGAAAGGACATTAGTGTATCAGATGGGTTTTTACGACAATCCAGTAGTTTCATGGTCACCATTACTGAAACTAGATTTTTATTCCAGATTTATTTGAATTCCCCAGTGAGATTTGAACTCTTGCCTTTGGATCATTAGTGCAGTAACATAACCACTATGCTACCATTCCCCTGGTTCTATTCATACTGGTCACAATTAGGACATAACACACCATCCAGTGGATTTTCCATGCATTTCTATAGTCATCTCCAGTGTACCCCAAGGCACCATCCTCGTTATTATTTATTCAGCTTATACATGCAGGCCGCTGGAAACCCTACTTTACCCCTCTGCCTTCTCCATTGAAAGGCTATTACTACACTGATGACCTGATATTGCGCATGGATGTTTGGAAATTTCCTCCAGCTAGCTATTGGCAAAACATCAGCCACCTTCTTTGGTTTCCACCAGCACCTACATGCCCCTGGTCTTGACTTCATGAACTTGTCCAGTAATCACCTCACGCCGAGGGGCTCGGAACATTGATCCCTTAGTAACATGGCCGATCTGCACGCTTTTATCACCTATGATGAATGAACTTTAATTTAAATATGCCTTGCATGCCCTTAGGAAATCCCAAAGCATTTTACAACCAATGGATTACTCTTGTAGTGCAAGTTCATTCACCATGGCATAAATAACTTGACCCAAACATAAAATGCCATCCCACATTTTAAAAGAAAATGCACTATAGAAATTAGTTATCCATGGCCACATTTCACCCAAAGAACAGCACATTTCAGCAGTTAAATCACTGGCCATTATATATTTTTGTTTCATGTTTTTGGTTTATTGACAAAACTCATCAAATAATTAGGTAGGTTGCTGTGGAAAAAATAATAAATCACGTGTTTTTTTTAAAATCAGCAGTTTACAGAAATCTCAATCCAAGCATAACATTTATTGACTAGCCAATGACAGGTTCTTACGGATCCATCTATATATTATATTGTTCAGTTGTTTTTAATGAATTTTCCCTTTGCTGTTGCCATACAAAACCAATACTTACTTTGCAGGTAGCTCACAGATCTGATTGTGGCTGATGTCCAAGGCCTCCAGCTTTTTACCTTCACACACCCATGCAGGTAAGCTCTCCAGTCTGTTTCTGCACAAGCAAAGCAATGCAAATACAGTAAGTAACAAATGATTAAAATACTGGCATTTATACCTTTAATAATGCCTCACTGGTTAACTGCGGTGTTGCTTTTCAGCAGTGCTCCAGTTTCCTTTGAAACTCTGATGCCACTGTGTAAGTGGAGCAGTCTAAACCTGCTCAAGCACAGTTGCACTCCAAGTTTTGGAGGCAGCCAGAGCACTTCTGTCTGTACGGTTCAATCTATTTACCAATGCAAGCCTACTCGCCCAGGGAAAAACATCAGACTAGGTTGAACTGGAGTTCATTCGCATTATATTAGCTCCAACCATTAAACCAGAGTTGATGCAGCATGAATGTGTTCAAATCCTCGTTTTTTTTTTAAAGTTTGAAGGAACTGCAACAAAAGAAATCAGTAGATCCTAATGCCATACGACTAAGTTTGGCACCAGACTTACTTTGACACTGCTGCAAATCCAAATGCACAAGCAGCATAAATGCAGCTTCTCTCCTACCCCTGGTCTCCTCCAAAAAACAAAATTTCCCTTTTACAGGCTGAACTGAATAGAAATATTTCCTAACTAACTTGACTTAAAGGCTATCCTGTTATAAATTACCTACCTTGATACATCCATTGAAGTGAGATTGTTGGGGACTGGATAAGCATCAATGTATACAAGTTCTGAAATTAAGAATAATTCAATTAGTTTTTTTTTAAAATTGGAAGATCCTTGTATGATATTTTCACATCCATTTTTTTTCTTGTGTTTTTATGTTTAAGGGTATGTTAACCATTTAATTTTCTCCTCTTCTGATCTTTCTGTACTATACACCTCCTGCAAATCATTCTCCCCCTCCAGGGTCCTGCAAACACCAGTCTGAACCAGGCCACTGAGAGGTGTGTAACAGCAGCTCAGTGATGAATATTCCTTTGGCTATCTCTTAAGTAATTGGTTGAAGGATTAGAGGGAAGTTGAGGAGAATTTGTTTCACCCAGAGGGTGGTGGGGGTCTGAAATTCACTGACAAAGGGTGGTAGGGGCAGAAACTCTCATTGCATTTAAAAAGTACTTGGATGTGTACTTGAAGTGCCGTAACCTACATGGCTATGGACCTAGAGCTGGAAAGTGGGATTAGGCTGGATAGCTCTTTTTCAGCTGGCACAGACACGATGGGCCGAATGGCCTCCTTGTGTGTCTTATTCTATGATTCGTCACGATTTGCTGCTGCTCATTATCTCCTTACAGCAGCATGGCTGGGCTCGGGAATTACAACACTCAATGTTACTTCTTGCTCGTGATCCAACACGCTGCACTGCTTTTTCCACAAATACATTATCAGTTCAACCCTAACTCATTTATCCAACTTGTGGCTTGCCCTTCCATGTTAGCAATTGGTTCGTGTCACCAAATTTCTCAAACAGACGCCAGATTAATTACTTTCGACTGCAATTATCCTCACTGTACTTTCCTCCATAGGGAATTATGGATTAGGTAAGATTTGATAAACAAAATTATGGGGGGGGGGGGGGGGAGACGGACAATTATAGATTTAAGCATGACTTATTTCCACAAAATTGATGCAAAAATAATGGAAAATTAAATGCAAAATGTCGCATTATTTTCTTTGATTATACTGCCTCATACCATCATCCATTTATTATGGCATCACTTCAAATCACTTAGCCACTTCATTTATACATGGGTTTCACCTTGTTTCATGTCACACCAGATCATTCTTTATGACACAATGGGGTAAACGTTACAACCGAGCCTTGCTCGATCAGAGAACTGATTAGAAAATTGGGCCTGGAGGTCAGTGCCTAATTCTCTGGCTATCAAAATTAATAACCAAAAAATGAGGAAGGCTGCAAATCAGGTGCAAAGACCGATTTGTAAAATTTACCCCAATGTTTCTAAATTGAAGCATAGATTAATGAGCCTGGTGTATTGCAAACTGATCCCTCTGTACACATACAATCTATTCACACTACCCTGCTCTCCATCCTTTTACATGCTGTAATTCTCTATTACTTATCTAATTACTATCTATTATTAATTTTCTATTTCTGATCTTCCTATTACTTATTGGTTCTCCTTACTCTCCTTACAAACACTTTGAACATGGGTTGTGAATTATTTTTATTTAATTCCTTTATGGCGAGACCAGCATTTATTGCCCATCCCTAAATGCCCTCGAGAAGGTGGTGAGGAGCTGCCTTCTTGAACCGTGTGGTGAAAGTACTCCCAACAGTGTTGTTAGGCAGGGAATTCCAGGATTTTGATCAAGGAATAGCGATATATTTCCAAGTCAGAATAGCAATCAGCAGCAGGTAAACTGGTTAGTTTTCTCCCACCCACTAAACCATGGGCACCCAGGCCAATTACAGCATTCATACTGCTTTCCTGGCAGAGATCGACTAACTTAGCTTAGAAAGGGCATTGAATACAACCCCTTTCTAGTCTATATGGCACAGCTACTCACTGAGCCAAATGGGTAAGCTCTCTTTAATTTCTTGACAGCCAAGATCAAGGTCCCAAAATTCAAGCTTGACCCCAAAGATTCGATATGCAGCCACACATCGCCCACTTATGAGGTTCTTTCATTCACATGGAAGTCCACCGTGACTCATCTGCATCTACATCTACAACATGAGCCAAGACATCTCTCATTAAATGCCTGCCATACCACGCTCACCAGCGAGTTATCCTCTACATTGCTCAGGTGCGTAGATCAGCAATTGTCAAGACACCAAAGTCAACCTTCAATATATTTTCCTCGGTTTGACTTAAGGATAATATTGTATTTTCACTCCAATTAATTTTTTTTTTTTTTAAAAAGTGTGAAGAAGGTAAAATGATCCTGTGGCCTTCCTGGTCAGTATGGTTTAGTACCACACCAAAAAAGCGCACTCATCAATGAAGTCGTTGGTAGAGCTATCTGTTCAATGTATTTCTGGAATTATGTTTTAGATAAGGTGGGGAAGAATATATTTGAAGTGGATCAAAATGAGACCGCTATTGAGATCCTACAAGTGCTGCAAAATACACAAGCCATCATTTTGTGCCCACAAAAAATACTCATGTAAGCTAAATTGAATGTCAAGTTTATATTTCATGTTTTTAAGTATAGCTCTAGGAAATATAAACATACCGTTTGAAGCAGCATAAAGATTCTTCAGAAAAAAGCCACTGATTTTAAGACTGGTCAGTTGGTTTCGTTCACAGTGTAAAACTTCAATATCCCCAAATACGGTGGCATCAAGGGTACTCAGTTTATTGTCACGTAGATCCAGATGTGTAACGTGTTGCAGGAAATCCATATCTGCTACATCCAACTTGCTGATGCGATTGAGTCTAAATTCAATTGGACAACAGATTATTGAAAAAAAAATAAACTTTCCAAAGAGAGTTTTGATTTGTCAGATGCTTATTCCTACATTTCAAACATGTTGCTTCATAAAAGACTACTTTTTAAACAAACCATAACAGGTAACAAGATTTAATGAATAAATATAGAAGAAAAATCATAAAATGAAGACAATTTAATGAGGAAGATTGAGCAAGTAACAGTGGATTCTACATTTAGAATTGCAATGAGATAAATTGAGAAGACTGCTATGAAGTGCAGAAGCAGTGTGATATAGAAAATGGCATGTGGTATAGGAAATGAGTCAATTTGTTTGGGCAAGGGCGTTCAAGCTTTTGCAGCTGGGGCCAAATGCAGGTGTGAAAACAAATAGGTGGGCTGTCTGTAACTGCTTGGAAATTGGAGCACCCATACACAAGAATGCAAGATCCCACCCGTACGTGCAAGAAAAGACGCTTAAAAGCCAAACCCTATTCACAAAAGACAAGCCCCATCCATATACAAAGCACGACCTCCATGCACAGAAAATGTGAGACACTCCATCCATTCTCATTCCCCCATCCTTTCCTCTAATCCTCTTCTTCCCAAAGCATGAAACCTTGGAAGCTTCTGGTCTTTAAGTTCCAGGTGTCTCAAAAGCTGGTCCCTGATTGGTTGAGATTCATCAATCAGGGAGCAGCCTCATCCAGTCTTCCAGACTTCCAGACTTGGGAGCTGCCGTCAAAATTGGTTTTGCACAAAATATCCCAAAGAAAGAAAGGAAGAAACAGCAAGGATTTTCATAGGCCAGATCCAAAGGAGCTTGCAGGATGCATTGGTCTTGAACACTCTGCTATTAGGGTACCTAGTTGTTACTGAATCAGCATGTTCCAAATGCAGCTTGTAATACGGTGTTGTTACTAGCAGCAACTAAGAGATATACTAAACCGTGCAACTAGTACAGAAAATCCCAGCATAAAGAGGACATGTTGAAAACAGATATTGTACAATCTTGTGAATGTTTCTGCAAAAAACTCCTCAGTGAAACAAATTAGAAATGTTTAGTCAGAAAAGCCTGAAGGATTAAATACTGGATCGTATCTGTAACACTTTCACACGTGAGGAGTCAACACTAATGTATATATAGGATCTCAAATAAAGTCACAAATCACTACATTTAATGTTAACAACTGAGAATAATACATGTTGAAATTCATTCATAAAAGCAACCTTTTGGCACATACAAAAAGCTATCAATGGAGACAGAAAGGTCTATGTTAACGCAATCTAGTGTTCAAACCAACATGTCAGATCACTCTACTGATTCGGATACATGCAGATACATTAGATGTTAGTTGCCTTTGTTTCACTCAGAATAGGAAAATAGATTTGTATTGTGACGAATCCTCTAAATTCATTAACCCAGTCGAATTTGCAAAAGAAACTACCTTAAATCCACTTGTTTGATGTGAGATATTCTGCACAAACTTTGCAGGCACAACGTCTCCAAGTAGTTGCCCGACATACAAAGTTTCTCCACAGCGGTCAGATTCTCCAGAACCACCGGAATGTTTCTGAATTCATTGAAGGAAAGGCCCAGGTAGCTCAGCTGCTGCAGGCTCCCCAGCTCCGGGGGCAGAGAACAGAGATAGTTGCCATCCAGTAAAAACGTCTGCAGGCTGAATTTCAAAATAAAGGAGGGGAGGGAAAAGGACAGCCATCAGTCTTTTTGTCCAGCGTCGAAGCTTATTTGGAAGCTCTTGCTTTGCAAGGTCTTTCTATTTCCCCCTTCAAGAGGAAGATGCTACACGCAATGTGAAACCAATTAATCATTATACCTGTACATAAAAACGTGTGTCAAATTTTTGCATTGGACCCCAGTACTTACCTATCCATGTTGCTAACTGCTGATGGGATAAATCGCAGGGCGTTACAGGAAAGGTTGAGTTCCGAAAGGTTTGGAATATCACAAACAGCAAGTGGAAATTCTCCCATGTGATTATTGGACAGATTTAAACTTTTCAGCTTCAAGAACCTGCAGCACAAATTTAAGACGACCCGGGAGGGGGGGGGGGGGTGGAAGGAAAGAGAGAAAATGTAAAATTGAAACAACAATTTGGCTTCACAGGTCATAGGTCAAACAGTATAGCACTGGGCTGAATATTACTTGGAACTTTTTTTTGACAGTTATTTTCAAGACTTTTCCTTTCCCTTAATTTTGGATCTCTATATACAATGCTCACCATTCCTCAGTTGAGGGGGCTGGCAGCTCACCTATTTCCAGCACCTCTGGGAGGTGGAAAGGGATGTGCACCACCTGTTCACTGATATCCCAGCATTTGAGACCCGGTTCTACATTATTCACTGTCTTTTCAAATAAGGCTCGTTGAAAATAGAAAATCAACTAATTATAGCAACTAAGGTACTTTGCAAACTGGGCCACTGCCAAACCATACTCAGGACTATATGACACAACTGTCATCCTACACACTGCGGCTTGGGCTTAGACACATCCAGATATACAGCTCGCGTGCTTACACTCTAGCCACAGCTTTGCGATTAATTTCTCAGTGGAACACTCTGCAAAAATTTATTTTTTGGTCTATTCATCACTTGAAGGTTATAAAAATTGCTTTTTACATTACATGCGTTTAGGTATTCAGCTTTTAATGAATTTTGTTTGATTTATTTCTATAAACAGCAGCTTCACAATTTCACAGTATTTGAAGGTTCAATGAAACATTCCCAATGCTGCTCGGTACAAATTAAGTTGGTGATGAAAGCAATTCTTTCGAGATATATCTATGTAGGAAACCGCATCATTACATTTGATGAAAAACATTTTTTTTTTTAAATCTCTACTGTAAATAGTGTAAAACGGCAGGAGAATATTGCAACTATATGAAAAACAATAAATCTATCCACCCATCTCAATCCAGGAAAGATTGATGTTCAGCCCTCCTGATGGGATGGTTGATTATAACACAGCTTGAGCAGTTATGGACAATCTTGAAGTCTGAAACTATTAACAGAAAACGAAAAACCATTTCTGAACAAAACTGCACTGAATCGATGAACCCATGGACAACCATGGAACAGCAGTATTACAGAAGCAAAGCAGTGGAGCCCTCACGTAAATATACAATGTGCAAAGTACGAACAGGATTCCGTCTCATCTCGGGAGCAACTGAGAAAATATATGATCCCACAATAAAGGATTGCAAAAACAGGTTAAGAGAATACACATTCCTATAAAATACCACAAAAATAGTCTTCATGTCAGCAGTATTTTAAAGAAAAAAAAACCTTTCTGCAATAAAGCATGGTTTACTGTGAAGTCAGTAAGATACAATAAGTCGCTCCTTAAAACCTACGTCTTTGACCAAGCTTTTGTTCGTCTGTCACAATATCTCTATGCAGTTCGGAGTCAAATTTTGCCTGATAATGTTTCTTGAAGCGTCTTGGGACGTTTTCAGTAGGTTAAAGGCACTATGTACAGTAAATGCAAGTTATTGTTTCTCAAAGGGGAAAATTATCAGTGTCTAACATTTCTGACTGAGTGAACCATATCTTATGGAGTTGCATTGTATTATTACATCTATTTAGTATTTTTCTTTTGAAGAAAATGACATTCATGTGATTGGGGACTTTTCAAACAATGTTAGGAAATGTGTATGTAGGGTTTATTCTACTAAGAATAAGCCCTTGTAGAAAACTTACAAAAGTTACATTGCACAGCCAGAACTCCACAGATGCAAACAGTTTTTTGTTTTGTTGTGATCAATGTTCCTTCAATTTCCAAATATAGGGTGTAATCAGTGAGGTTTCTAAACACAGTAATACATGGTGGTATGCTTAAAGTATTGAAAACATGAACATCGTCAGCAGCGAACTGATACGGTTTTACAGCATTTTAGACGGAGTGCAAAATAACATTTGAAAAAGTCACTGATAAATATTTCACAGCAGGTGAAATTGCTCAGCCTAAACATGGTGTTAGAGCAACATTCAGAAACAGCACCCCAGTGAAGAGAATATCAACTACAGTGGCTCTTCAATCACTTACTGCTTCATCCAGTTCAAGGTCCTCAACAGCAAACAGCAGAAAGTTTTCTCTTCCCTCGAACCATGCATGTCACAAAGCAAATTAACTTCCTTTCCCACCTCCACCTTACAATATCTGAAAACAGCCAGCACATAATTCTACACGGCTGATTTGGATAAGCCTTCACATACAACCTTTATAATGTGGAAAGCCATTTATATTTTGCTAACTGTGAATCTAAAGTTTTGACCCAGTTCTAAAGTGTACCTTTATATTACTTAAGTGTCAGGCCCCATCTGCCCGCTCAGGTGGAGGTAAGCGATCCCACTCAACTATTTTGAAGAGGAGCAGTGGAGTTCTCCCCGGTGTCCTGGGCCAATATTTATCCCTCAATCAACATGACTAAAACAGATTATCTGGTCAATATCACATTGCTGTTTGTGGGAACTTCCTGTGCACAAATTGGCTGCCGCATTTCCTGCATTACAAGTGGCTACACTTCAAAAAGTACTTCATTGGCTGTAAAGTGCTTTGGGACGTCCCGTGGTCCTGAAAGGCGCTATATAAATGCAAGCCTTCCTTTCTGACTGCAATAATCTGGAATACTTTTCTCTATTTGCTTGTGTTGTGATGTGGAGCAACGCAACATAATTCTGGCAACATCGGAGACTCCATTTGAATATAACAGCACAAGAGCACAACATTTAAAAAAGATAAATAAGTAACATTATATTTGAATTTAAAAAAAAACTAAAAACATATTCACTATGAGCTCTTTCAGGTTCAAAATTTCTAACAGTCTACACACTACCCCTAACCAAAATCACGTCAAAATATTTTGATCCATCTTTCTCACCCCCTCCTCAAAATAAATGAATGCTGAAATAAACCAATGCCAACATTGCAGAGACTCTTAATTATTGAACTTCTCAGCTTTCTTTTAATTTGTACTATGGCAAGAATTTTAAACGCTAGCTCCAAAATGTCTGTTTAGATAGGACGAGTAAATACGGGGAATTTACAGGAGAATGGAGCTTAGACTTTCAGTTTGATTGACCAGTGCAGTGAAAAAGTTGTGCTCAGTGATAAAGTCTACTGACACTCACTGTTTGGGGATCACACAAAGAATGGCCACTCGGATAGGGTACTGGAGGGTGCCTATGGAACAGTAACCCCAGCAAGGTGGTGCTTTCAGAAGAATATAATTAAAGAACTTGCATTTATATAGTGCCTTTCATGACTTTAGGACGTCCGAAAGTGCTTCACTGACAATGAAGGCAGTCCCTCGAAACGAGGATGACTTGCTTCCACGCCAAAAAAGGATGAGTTCACAGGTGTTTCAATGAAGGACCTAATATTCCAGATCCTGAACTACATCCTGAAGGATAGAAGATGCCTGTGCGTGGATTTTTTTTAAACGTGTGGTGGCCGTTGCACACCAGCCACCACACGGGGCTTGACAGAGCTAGGTCTTGATCCAGTGGCAAGGGTTATCCAAGACGACTGGAGACCTGCTCTGCTGCATGGACCTAGTGCACACATATATCGCAGACATAGTCACTGTTGAAATGTAGGGAAATGTAGTGGCCAATTTGCACACAGCAAGCTGCCACAAACAGCAATGAAATAAATGACTAGATCATCTGTTTTAGGTCATGTTTGAGGGATAAATATTGGCCAGGGCTCAGGGAAGAACTCCTCTGCTCTTCTTCGAAATAGTGCCGTGGGACTTTTAATGGCCACGAGAGGACAGACAGCACCTCGGTTTAACATCTCATACGAAAGACGGCAGTGCAACACTTCCTCAGTACTGCACTCAGCTGCCAGCCTAGATTATGTGCTCAAGTCTCAGGAGTGGGACTTTAACCCATGACCAGACTGCTGCCACTGAGCCACAGCTGATATCTATAAGGGACAAAGATGGTGTTTGGAAGGTGGAAAGGAAATTGGCAAAGAAAAATGTAGTTAAATCACATCTACCAATATAGTTTTCAGTGCAGGATACTATAAGCAGTGTCATTTTTTGGTAATTTGAGACCTTATAGTTATAAAAAAAAACTTTGTTATGCACCAAATTATGATAGAACTGTATAAAATATATATTAATAATTCTGATTAAGTTGAAAGATGATGCAAGGATGTAAAACGTGGCTTGTGAAAATCTAAGATCAAAATGCAATTGTCAAGCTTTGATCATAACTAGAGCAGGAGTACAATTGCTGTCAGTTCTGTGCTGAATTTATTCGTTGGTACATATCAGCCATAGTTGCATTTTTCAATGTTCTCCGTGTTGGGAATGAGGTGCTACTTTCCTAAAGCACAACTGCAATCTGCTTTCATGGAGGAAATTAATGAAGAGAACAGAAAGAGAGAGTCTTAAAACTAATTAAAATATCAGGATTATTGAATATAAAAGTCACTAATAGCCACCGTCATTAGAAGGGCCCGGGGCTAAATCAAAGCAGGCCAGAGAGCTTCCACTGAAAATAGTGAGCCCAACAGATTAAGATAAATGAGAAGAAATTCAGAGGAACAAAATCCCTTCAGCAAAAAAGTCAAAATAGCCTCTATCATGAAGTAAGTGTTACTAGTTGTGCGCCTGTGTGAAACAGCGCTCCAAAATGAAAATCTTCCCCTCCCCCAACTGACCTCAACCGATCGGTTAAGACTACATCACTAGCAGAATTGACTTATAAAGGAAAAATGCCAAAACATGACTGATGTACAGCAGAGTGAAGATTCTATCATATAATCAATCATTGGAATAACTGCATGACCCATCTGTTCGTCAAAGCCTGGATTTTTAATTTTCATCTCCGATCGTTTTCTCTTGTTCTTCCTCTCCCTCCTCCAAACCCCCAACCCTATTTCACACAAGAGCTATTCCTCCCTCTGGTTGCATTCAAGCATAACCCACTGAGCTGAAGTCACAAAGGTGGGTTCTTAGCAGAAGGGATGTGTGGGAGATTGTAAGGTACACACACTGGAGAAAGGGAGGATAGAAAATCATGGGCATCTCGGGCAACAAATTTAATATTTTCTATCATATTTTTAGAATCCAATACTTTTCCCACAGACTCAGGATAAGGGGTCGGTCATTTAAGACTGAGATGTGGAGGGATTTCTTCACTTAGAGGGTTGTGAATCTTTGCAATTCTCTACCCCAGAGGGCTGTGGGTGCTGAATTGTTGAGTATACTCAAGGGTGAAATAGATAGATTTATAGACTCCAGGGGAATCGAGGGATATGGGGATCGGGCGGGAAGATGGAGTTGATGTTGAAGATCAGCCGTGATCTTACTGACCGGCAGAGCAGGCTCCTCCGATGGCCTACTTCTGCTCCTAATTCTTGTGTTCATACAGAAACAAATACTGGGAATAGAAAATACTGCCCTTAGATATTTTTCTCTGATTGACAGTTTTTCTCCCTTCCTTGGTATTAATCCATTTCCTTTGCAAAGGAACTAGTGGGGTACCGCAAGGTTCTGTGCTGGGGCCCCAGCTGTTTACATTGTACATTAATGATTTAGACGAGGGGATTAAATGTAGTATCTCCAAATTTGCGGATGACAGTGTGAGCTGCGAGGAGGATGCTATGAGGCTGCAGAGCGACTTGGATAGGTTAGGTGAGTGGGCAAATGCATGGCAGATGAAGTATAATGTGGATAAATGTGAGGTTATCCACTTTGGTGGTAAAAACAGAGAGACAGACTATTATCTGAATGGTGACAGATTCGGAAAAGGGGAGGTGCAACGAGACCTGGGTGTCATGGTACATCAGTCATTGAAGGTCGGCATGCAGGTACAGCAGGCGGTTAAGAAAGCAAATAGCATGTTGGCCTTTATAGCAAGGGGATTTGAGTACAGGGGCAGGGAGGTGTTGCTACAGTTGTACAGGGCATTGGTGAGGCCACACCTGGAGTATTGTGTACAGTTTTGGTCTCCTAACCCGAGGAAGGACATTCTTGCTATTGAGGGAGTGCAGCGAAGGTTCACCAGACTGATTCCCGGGATGGCGGGACTGACCTATCAAGAAAGACTGGATCAACTGGGCTTGTATTCACTGGAGTTCAGAAGAATGAGAGGGGACCTCATAGAAACGTTTAAAATTCTGACGGGGTTAGACAGGTTAGATGCAGGAAGAATGTTCCCAATGTTGGGGAAGTCCAGAACCAGGGGACACAGTATAAGGATAAGGGGTAAGCCATTTAGGACCGAGATGAGGAGAAACTTCTTCACCCAGAGAGTGGTGAACCTGTGGAATTCTCTGCCACAGAAAGTTGTTGAGGCCAATTCACTAAATATATTCAAAAAGGAGTTAGATGAAGTCCTTACTACTCGGGGGATCAAGTGGTATGGCGAGAAAGCAGGAATGGGGTACTGAAGTTGCATGTTCAGCCATGAACTCATTGAATGGCGGTGCAGGCTAGAAGGGCCGAATGGCCTACTCCTGCACCTATTTTCTATGTTTCTATGTATAGAGTGAACCAGAGCTAACAATTTTTGGGGGCAATTTTTGTTGCATGTCCCTGTTCAGAGTTCAAATTCTGACTTACTCACGGGGTGCATAGTTAAGGCACTATGTGCAAGTGAAAATGTTGCATTTAAAAGGAGGTGCTGAGCATATCTGCAATGAGACAATTCATTGCAACACTTTGGACTGCCCTGGGAGTGGCTGCAGAGCCACCTCAATGTTCTGCCAGCAGGGTACTGCTGCTTCTTCTGCTGGTGCAGAACTTTGATGACGGTCAGCCTAAGTCAGCTCCTGCAAAGCACCAGGTCCCCACTGCGGTGAATGGTGTTACTCCTGGATACGCACAGCCTCTTCCTGTAAGATACATCATTGGAGAAGCGGAGGAGGGCATGGTGCTCCGACATTTGTCGGACAGCTAAATTAAGAATGTTTTTAAAATCATTTTTATAATTATACACTTCACCATTGAGATAGGTGGAGTATTTTGAATCAGAAGCACTCCATCTAGACTTTCCATCCCTTTTAAACACAATACTTAAATATTCAAAATGATGATGGTTTAAAATATTAACAAGGCCATTCAAAGACATTTTAAAAAAACAAAATGGTTACCTTTGAAGGTCACTCAGGCCTCCATTTACTCCAGGCCCTGGAGTCTGCTTGAGAAAATTCTGTTTGAGGTTCAGGTGAGTTAGGTCCTGGCTATAGAAGAGGTTACTTGGGAGATTCTCCAAGCTGCAGCACGATAAATCCACCGAGCTAATTCGCTGGGACACAATCTGAAAGAGAACAATATGCGTGTAAGGTTCTCCATTTTTAAATCACACTTCTCTGACCCAACACGTGGCACCTTCTGAAATCAAATGCTGTAGGAAAATCCACAGCAGATAGATCTTTTAAAACAGAGTCTAGATATTATGCTAGGGAGCAATCAATAGAAAAAAAGGACTTAACACTGGACTTTATGAAACAAGAAAGAATGACAAATTTGATATGCATACAGGGTAGATGTGCACGCATTAAAGAAAAGATTTAACAACTGCATCAGCCATTCATTGCTGTGGGGAGCTTTAATAATTAAACTCTTGCTGTACTGATTCTTGAAAACAAAGAGTATTAGGATGTATTGCTAGGACGATCCAATATAATGACAAAAAGAAAAATACCCTCCTTGTATGAGACATTGGTTAGACTTCAACTAGAATACTTTGCCTAGTTTTGGACTCCTCAGTGGGAAAGGTTTGGGGAGGGAGGGGCTTAACACTGGATTGATATCCAGCGAGTTACCACAAAAGGCTTTAAGCATTGTAATTGAGTATTTTAACATAATGAAGGGACTAGATTATGTCCATGTGGATAGACTATTTGAATTAAATAGCTTAGAAAGAAGCAGGGGTCATGCGTATAAGCTACACAAGCATAGAACTGGTTTGGATCACAGGTGGGTTTTCTTTTCAGAGATCCATCAAATTTGGAACTAGTTATCAGCTTGTGCAGTGAGTGTAGATTCAATGCAAGCATTCAGAAGGAGCTGGATGAGTTCCTGGTTGTAGGTGATATCACTGCATACAAAAAGATAGGTGGGGTATTGGGTACATGTCTGGTAATTAATGTGACTATGAGGACCGCTGGTTAAGCCGCAAAAGAGCCCGCAAATATGGCGCTTACCGCCCCTGTGTTACGCCCAACTATTGGTCGCAACGGGACCCATTTTCAGCCTCCCATTTTTTTGGTTCTTCCAGAAGATGGAAGGCCGGTACATGGGAATGAGATCCGACAAAAACTGGGATGAGGATATAGAGCTGATGACCTTTACTTGTTGCTGGTACATAACAAAAATCTGTCTTGGCAGTCAGTCTGTCAATTTTTTTCTCTCTCACTGGTTGAGTGATGAAATCTTGGGGGAAATGTTATCAGTGAGCAGGTGGGAGTGGGTTTTGGGAGGTGGTTTAAATGGCCCAAAAGTGCAAGTGTGTCAAGAAGCTGGCAGCAACCTGCCGTCTTCTTGGTTTTACTGAGGCGGGACAAGGACTGGCCAGCCAACCTGCTTCCAGAAGGCAGCTTGGCATTTTAAATATGTTCACGAGGCTGGCAGCCTCGGATTTAACCTTTGTAGGTTTTACTGTGGCCGGCCGGTTTTGGGAAACCTGGCAGCTCCAGCAAGGCGAGGGAGCACTCTTTGTGGGCCAGGAGAAGGAGTGCTTCCTTCCGGCTCCCCAAGCTCCTCCACCATCAGCCCGCCCCCCCCAGTGATCGGACCCCACCTGGGCCTGCAGCCTCCAATGTATTTGCTTCATGGCTTCTTTGCTTAAGAAATCAGAGCAATACATTGCCATTAAGAACTAGTTGGTTTACTAACATCAGCATCTCCTGGACAACCGAAGCAGCATAAGCCTGGAGCAGCTGGAGGGAGATTTAAACATCAGCGTCTCCCTGACAACTGAGGCAGCCAGAGTCTGGAGCAGCTGGAGGGAGAGTTAAACATCAGTGTCTCCCTGACAATGGAGGCAGCTCGAGTCTG
The DNA here is from genome assembly GCF_044704955.1 of Pristiophorus japonicus. NCBI lineage: Eukaryota > Metazoa > Chordata > Chondrichthyes > Pristiophoridae > Pristiophorus > Pristiophorus japonicus. The sequence goes on from NC_091981.1 coordinate 6,175,418, forward strand.
GAGCAGCTGGAGGGAGATTTAGACATCAGCATCTCCCTGACAACAGAGGCAGCTCGAGCCTGGAGCAGCTGGAGGGAGATTTAAACATCAACGTCTCCCTGACAACGGAGGCAGCTCGAGCCTGAAGCTATTACTGGTCCTATCAAGGGGACAAAAGGAGAAATAAAACATAATAAAAATTTGACATCACAAGGATGGGGGACAGTGATTGGTTCTTCCAGATTAATTGAATCACTGGACAGGGAAAGAAAGCTAATAACTGATTTAATTTGATTCAATTGCTGATTTTCTCATTTTAATTTAATTTGTAATTATGGTATATATTATTTAATTTTAATTATAATTAATCTTTATATACTGATTTTACTATTGCATACTCCTTATTGTATTGTTTTAAAAAAAAATTCACATTACATTATAAAGTTTTTACGCCTGTGTCTATCTGCGTGCTTATTTTGGCTGCTGCTTCAGACCCCAGCCTTTAACCTCTTCTTACATTTCCTTCCCATGTTTTTTCTCTCTCTCCCTCAATGGTCAATATCTAGATTAATATTGTTGTGAAGCGCCTTGGGACGTTTTACTATGTTAAAGACACTATATAAATAAAACAGTTATTATTATTAACAAAGGTTTAACAATCACACGACACGTGCATCCACTAGGTTAACAACTGCATACCTCATTGTGGATGAACCAAATCTAAGTGACTGGAGTTTTACTGAGTCTTATGAACATCACGTGACTGGCTAAGCCACTCACAATGCAACAGCTCTACAAATATTTTAGATAGAACTTTTAAATCAAATGATCCCTTTTTGTAAGGGCACTAGAACCCATAAATCCAAATTAACTTGGGAACTTTATCAAATTAAATTAAAATCCTGTTGCAACAGCGCTACAACTATTTTTGTTGTATCTGTAAAAAAAAATCTAAATCATATGCCCCCTTATTAAAGGGGCACTAAAACAAATTAAACTTTAAACTTTAAATGGTCAAATTAAAATTTGGTTGCCGGTGGGTCCCTCCGGCGCCCATCTCTTGCAAAAGCTCTACAAAGCTGTGAGCATCCTCACAGGTGCATACATTACAGCCTCCTCTCTGCCCAACTGGAAGCCAAGCCTATCAATCATGCAAGACACATGCTTTGGAGTTCAATCTCCATAGCATGTGGGGAAACTCAGACTTCCGGGTTTCGTGCCGCTATCAAAACTGCTCCCCACATCCTGGATCCCAGCGTGTCGGGAAGTAAAAATTCCCTTCGTCTTTTTTTCTCCAAATTTTTCTTTATTTTTTTAGTTACCTTTGCTTTTAGAAACAATAGCAGACAGAGGGGCCAGAATTAAAGAAGAGAAAAGAAAAGTAAAAAGAAACAAGGAAACAGGCAAGTAAGCAGAGGGGGAAAAAAGTGAAGGAAAAAAGTAAAGTGGAGAAAAATAGTGTACAGGAGTCCATTTCTGATGATTGAACTCCCAACTTTACTCCAGCAATGCTTTAACTCAGGGAATAGGGTGAGGGAGGGAGATTTTTTTTTAAAAAGAGATGGGGAAGCTATTTTGGATATTAAGGGAATCAAAGGATATGGAAACAGTACAGGAAAGTGGACTTGAAGTAGACAATCAGCCATGATCTTATTGAATGGCGGCGCAAGCTTGAGGGGCCAAATGGCCTACTCCTGCTCCTAATTATTATGTTCTTATAAGACATTGCTGCTGTGGGAGAAGGTGCTGAGGGAGACTTAGACGAGGGAAAAATAATTCAAAGTTTCTGCTCATGAAGTCTGTTTCAATGCTGTCATGTCTCTGATCTGTTCGCTGTGAAAGGAATTATCTGCAGCTTATGTCATCTTGTCACAGTTGTAACTTTAATCTGGGGACAAGTTTTCTTCTTAGATTATTTTCTTTGAAGAAATCCTTGATGCCAAAGTCACTGACAGCTTCTTCCCACTGACAAACAGAAGCCTCACACTGACATTTAGAATTAAGAACGCAAGAATTTGGAACAGGAGTAGGCCATACGGATCCTTAAACCTGCTTCGCCATTCATTAAGATCACGGCTGATCTTCAACCTCAACTCCACTTTCCTGCCCGATCCCCATATCCCTTGATTCCCCTAGAGTCCAAAAATCTATCTAACTTAGCCTTGAATATACTCAACGACTCAGCATCCACAGCTCTCTGAGGCAGAGAATTCCAAAGATTCAAAACCCTCTGAGTGAAGAAATTCCTCCTCATCTCAGTCTTAAATGGCCAACCTCTTATCCTGAGACTGTGACCCCTGGGTCTAGACTCTCTAGCCAAGGGAAACAACCTCTCAGCATCTACCCTGTCAATCCCCCTCAGAATCTTATGTTTCAATGAAATCTCCTCTCGTTCTTTTAAACTCCAGAGAGTATAGGTCCAATCTACTCAATCTCTCCTCATAGGACAACCCTCTCATCCCAGGGATCAATCTAGTGAACCTTTGTTGCACCGCCTTTAAGGCAAGTATATCCTTTCTCAGATAAGGAGGCCAAAACTGTGCACAATATTTCAGGTGTAGTCTCACTGAAGCCCTGTACAATTGTAGTAAGACTTCCTTACTCTTGTACTCCAACTCCCTTGCAATAAAGGCCATCATGCCATTTACCTTCTGAATAGCTAGCTGTACCTGCATGCTAACTTTGTTTTTCCTGTACGAGGACACCTAAATCTCTCTGAACACCAACATGCAATAGTTTCTCACCATTTAAAAAATATTCTGTTTTTCTATTCTTCCTACCAAGTGAATAACCTCACATTATACTCCACCTGCCACCTTATTGCCCACTCAATTCTGGACTTTCATTCAATGCCTCGCCGAGCCCTTGTGCTTTCTTCTGTCGGATAAAGTCCATAATGGCCTTGCCTCTTTACCACTCTCATAAGCCACAGAAGGAGCATTGCATTCAGAATGGATATTCACAGCTTCCTCCCGATTCCTTTGAGAAATTTCACTGCACATTTTGTCTATTTTGGCCCCTCCGGCTACAAACTGCGACATTCTTTTGTTATCCATTGTTCTTCAGTCTCTTACAAATGTCTCTAACCTCATCTCAAGGAGCATTATTTTCTCTTCCTTTTGTATTCCATGGGTGGAATAGATGAAAGCAACACAAGCATGACGACTAAGAGGAAGAATACAAGTGACTTTCTATTGCTAGCAGATAAGCCCCAGTGAGGTGGTGTGTGTCTGGCAAGGCAGCATTCAAAATATAGACAGTCTTTCTTCAGTATGCTGGGGCTTGGTAATAACTTTATGACCAAATTGCATTTGCTAATGAGCAAATTTTCAGTTTATCGACAAAGAGACTGACGCTTCTGATGCAGCACAAATGACAGATCTAAACTGGTACCTTCCAATCAGTTTGGGAGAGCAATTCTGGTAAGGATTCCTTTTATTTGATTTCACCCTTTGACGTTAGGGTGACTGGTTGTGGAAGTAAGAAAATGGCTTTTTAAGAACAGCTCAAACTTTCCCCGATGGCCTACTGAGTTTATTCATGGAGTACAAGAGCCAAACAGACCCAAAAAAGGTCTCCTTGGTTTGATCTGTTAGCAGTAGAATGACAGATCTCAAATCTCCTAGTTTAGCTACGATAAAATGATCCAGTGATGAAAGTACACACGTGTGGACGTTAGGTTAAGACATGATTGTGGTTAACTGCAATACCCTCCACAGTCAAATACTTACAGACCCTCATTATCCAAACTCACACATGAATAATAGCCACGTTGGTGAAATACCAGAGGATATTTGGTACCCATGGACTTATACTTTGAGGAGAAAAGAAAATCTGCTAATAAAAAATTGGTCAAATCTCACCCTGATGATCCAGTGGACAAATACACCACATGATGTGATACACTGGCCAAAAAAAAAGTTATACATTCTATTCTTGGACTGTTATGATTAGTGGATCTCAGGGCAGCCTCTGGGATATAAAAACTGACTGCAGCCTCTGGAAGTCTAGGGGGCATGGTTGGGAAATCAGCCAGGGTTCCTGCCCCAAATCACTAGCCAGTTACCCTGGCTGAAAGCGCATCTGTAGATGTTGAGTGAGAACACGAACAAGTTCAGCTGTGAAATACTCCCTTGGTGGATAAATGCACCAGTAATGGAATAGCCTGTGGAGGTTGAAAAATGAGGAACTGTTATTTAGACAAGTTACCCACAGGCTTGCTGGTGCCCATGGCATCGAGTTGCACGAGTCACCATCTAAGCAAGAGGACGGGAGAAATGGCGAACAAAAAAGAAATGCCAAACCTGCACGTATGCAGGGCCAATGTCCCCTGTAACTTTAGGAAGGCCTATTTAACGGGCTGCGCAGCCCATTCAAAATATCGCGCATGTGCATTTTTTTCTATTTAAAAGCCGGCTGCGCGGGACCCCGGTGCACTGCACGGCCAAGTAACTTAAAGGAAACATTGGGCAGGACTGATTTACATTCCAGTCAATGCTCCCTTTCAACAGACTCTTGATGTCAGACTTGGAGATTTCTCTCTTTTGCCTCTCCCAAGAAAGCATCACGACCATCACACTGAAAAGGTTAGTGAGACTGGTGCTGTGGAACGACAAAAATGTTTAAGAAAAGCCAAGGATTCAAGAGATTATAAATTCATGGATTAGTATGGATTTATTTTAGATTGAGAGAATACTTTAAGGACGTCAGTCAGATATGGAATGTGAAACCCAAAACGGAAAAAATAAATTTACAATTATCTGTGGGATCCATCAGTTTTAGTCTTTCCAGATAATAAAATAGCCAGTTCCTGACCACAGACTGTACGTTTTTAAAATCTACTGATGATTTGCATACTCAAATGGTTGCTTTGCCCCAACTGCAAAACGTGCTTCGTAAAAAAGTGAATAGATTCGGAATTTTATTTGACAATAATTACGAGAAATCTCTATCAATACAATGTTATGAATTTGTGGGATTTTTTACAAAAAGAACATAAGAACATCGAAATAGGAGCAGGAGTAGGTCATTTCACCCCTCGAATCTGCTCTGCCATTCAATAAGATCATGGCTGATCTGATCTTGGCCTCAGCTCCACTTCCCTGCCCGCTCCCCATAACCCTCGACTCCCTTATCATTCAAAAATCTGTCGATCTCCACCTTAAATATATTCAATGACTTAGCCTCTACAGCTCTCTGGGGTAGAGAATTCCAAATAAAAAGGAGGTAGAATTCAGAATTACAACTCTATTGCAGTAATAAATGAGCAACTTGAATAAACCACTTGCTGTGCTTCGAAGGATCCTTTAGTGTGTGTTTTTTTTAGCTGTACAAACAAGGTCCAACCTGCAATGAATGGAAATGCACCAGGTAGACCTCTGTTTTGGAATGAACTGAAGAACAAGGCAACATTGGAAAAACAGAACAAAGACACAATATGTAGACTGTTGCTATTAAATTAAATCAAGAGCAACGTATTTGTTGTACTGCCTAACCGCTTAAAACGGAGACGCAATTAAATGTTTCATTAGCATTTCCTGCAACTGATGCTTACTAACATGGGGGGGCGGGAAGAGGAGGAAAGAGTCGATTTGAAAGCATGGCGAATTTTTCTATTTGCTTCTCTCTCTTCAAATGATTCCTCCGAGCATAGTCTGCCAATTTAGTGCTTTAGTCCAGAACAAGCTGAATTCTCTCAAACCAGACTTCAAATAATACCCTTCATGAAATATAAATAGATAAAAGGATCACTGCTTAAGAACTTCATCACAATTAAATCTTTGCAGACCAGAGTTTTTGGGTTCAGTCAAAACAAACAATATGACGACTCAACCAAAACCATTCTAGCACTTCAGAACAATGCAAGCTTTTTACGGTTTTTTGAGGGAACAAATCCAAATTGATCCGAGGCACAGAAACACACCATAATATTTCTTCTCCCCATCACTTCTGAAACTTTGGACTTGTATAGTCCCGCAAGTGCAGCCTGTCTTTTGGCACTTCACCCACGTATGCATCAGCTTAATCTGTGAGCGTTTACAGACTGGTTGACAACAGACATCAGAGAACAGTCTAATCTTATTCTCACTGTCATTTATACATACACATTAGCACAGGCCGCTGGATAGTAATCAGCAGCAGGACCCCTGGCTGAATTTTCTCCTCCATTTTTCAAGGTGCTGCAGTCATTTGTAAGTCCACTATGTTCGCTGGAGTGGAACTAAATTACAGAACCAGTGGGAAGCTGTTCAACCTTGACCGTCTCCAGGCCAGGTCCAAGACCACTCCAACCTCTGTCGTCGAGCTACAGTACACGGACGATGCCTGCATCTGTGCACACACAGAGGCTGAACTCCAGGACACAGTCGATGTATTTACCAAGGCGTATGAAAGCATGGGCCTTGCGCTAAACATTAGAAAGACAAAGGTCCTCCACCAGCCTGTCCTTGCCGCACAGCACTGCCCCCCAAACATCAAGATCCACGGCGTGGCCCTGGACCACTTCCCCTATCAACAAGAGCAGGCATTGATGATGAGCTCCAACACCGCCTCCAGTGCAGCCTTCGGCCGCCTGAGGAAGTGTGTTTGAAGATCAATCCCTCAAAACTGTCACCAAGCTCATGGTCTACAGGGCCATAGTAATACCCGCACTACTGTATGGCTCAGAGACGTGGACCATGTACAGTAGACACCAAGTCGCTGGAGAAATACCACCAGCGATGTCTCCGCAAGATCCTGCAAATCCCCTGGAGGACAGACGCACAAACATTAGCATCCTTGTCCAGGCCAACATCCCCAGCATTGAAGCACTGACCACACTTGATCAGCTCCGCTGGGCAGGCCACATAGTTCGCATGCCAGACACGAGATTCCCAAAGCAAGCGCTCTACTCGGAACTCGTCCACGGCAAACAAGCCAAAGGCGGACAGAGGAAATGTTACAAGGGCACCCTCAAAACTTCCCTGATAAAGTGCGACATCCCCACTGACTCCTTGGCCATAGACCACCCTAAGTGGAGGAAGTGCATTCGGGAGGGCGCTGAGCTCCTTGAGTATTGTCGCCGAGAGCATGCAGAAATCAAGCGCGGGCAGTGGAAGGAGTGTGCGGCAAACCAGGCTCCCTGCCCACCCTTTCCCTCAACGATTATCTGTCCTACCTGTGACAGAGACTGTGGTTCTCGTATTGGACTGTACAGCTACCTAAGAACTCATGCTAAGAGTGGAAGCAAGCCTTCCTCGATTCCGAGGGACTGCCTATGATGTTGATGATGACTTCTGTTCTGGTGGAGATCAGCTAACAAAGCATTGATCAAGGATTAAACGTTAAGTTACATTGTGCCGTTAACAACTGAGCCATCACAGATCACCAAAATAATTACAGAATTTTTTCTCATTAGATAACAAAATTGTTTTTTCTATCTTTTTTTCTCCTCATATGCCACTGATATCGCCTCCCCACACACAAGCATCTTGTTTCAGGTGAGGAGAGTGCGATACTTTCTGGGTCACGAGCCTTGCCATGATCATCTGTCACCAGCTGTAAAACGGAACAAATCTCCTTTCAACTGGCACATTGTCCAGGAGCAGGTCTGAGAAACAGTTAACTGGACTGAGCATATCTTAGCAAACAGATAGCTCAGTGGCTTGAACCCGTGATCAATGCTCGCTACTGAACAGTTTAATGAACACTTTAAATTCTCTTAAATTTTCGGCACTGAGTTTATCAGGAAAGCACGGAATCAGAAAACAAAAACACAAATAAGCAGGAAAGGATAATAACTGGGTGTCATTCAATTATAAAAAGAGTTTTGCAATACAGACCACTAGAACACTGCAGATTTGAGATTTCCATTCTAAGGAACTGCAAGCAATTACATATCAGATAGTGTGGGGGAAAAGATAAAATATATACATATATATGCATATAGATAAATAATCTAGTCAAAACAAAGGGTCATAAAAGATTTAGTATCCCAAATCATTTAGCAAAATGGTTTTCTACACATAGATGCAATCTCACACACAGAATCTATTATTGTGCTGTGTTACCTAATGATTAAGTTGCTAACAATTAGCTGAGTGGCTGTGTTGACAATTTGAATGAACCGTCAAAAAACCACTAGGCGATGACGAGGATATCAACTGTATCCACAAGCAGCTGGATAAGCTGCATATTTTCTGTTCTAGGGTCTCCCGTTCAGCATTTACCGTTAGAAAATACTGTCATCCTACTAGAATAGTAATCAAAAATGTTAAAAATCTCTGAAGCTTTACCTGACCCGCTAACTTATAGTTTGAGCAGTTTAAAACTAAGTTTCTGTAACATGCTAGTGCTGTTCCTCCCCTCTCTGGAAGTTTGTACAATCACAGAGCTTCTCTCTCTCTGTGGTTTAATTGACAGTGAGTGGTAGTGGACTGTGAATGAGTGGGAGTCTGTGTATAGTAATGATAAAAGGATGGAGCCTCTGTGGAAATAATAGCACAGTTCAGCATCTAAGCATACTTTTATGTGTTGAAGAGCTGGGAGAGGGAGACTATGTCCATGTCTCTCACTCTCTCAATATATATGTGGGGGCAGGAGAAACCAGCAATTATACATTTTATTGTTGCTACATCAGTGTGCCTTGTGTACATGAACTTTCTCAAGAACGTTTTTCAAACTGTTTTCATTAAAAATTGCAGATAAAAAAAAGCTGCTACTGAACAAAATGCAGAGGCACCACACACATATACATACACACGCAACTAAGCAGATGGCCCAGTTTCTTTAGTGATAGTTTGTTTGATTCCCAAATGCAATCATCTTTCAAATGGCTTTCCTCATTAGGCAAATAGCAGCTGATCATTCAATCCTCCTGTACAGGAGGGAGGGAGGGAGGGAGGGAGGGAGGGAGGGAGGACAGGGGTAACGGCCAAAACCAGTCCCAATCTAAATGAGTAATGTTTTTTAGAAACTTAGTTTAAGGGCCAGGACCCATAGTTTAGAGCATCATCGAAGCTAAAACAAAAAGAGAAAACACAAAATAATTCAATACATTATCGTCAGGGGATGTTAAATTTAAGTTGTAAAAGCCTTCAGATTGTAGGAAAAAGGGAAACCTGGTTGAAGGGGGAAAAGAGGAGTAAATTATTGAATTATTAAATAAGAAATGACACTGTCAAGAGCCACAAAAGTCCAGTTCAAAGCACCTTGTGCTGCCATTAAAACTATTTATATTGTGCTTTTAATGCAATAAAATGTCCCAAAGCACTTTATAAAGGCAAAAATGGTCACCATGAAATCCCATCATCATCATAGGCAGTCCCTCGGAATCGAGGAAGACTTGCTTCCACTCCTGAAGTAAGTTCTTTGGTGGCTGAACAGTCCAATACGAGAGCCACAGATTCTGTCACAGGTGGGACAGTTGAGGGAAGGGGTGGGTGGGACAGGTTTGCCGCATACTCGGCGTTGTGACTCAAAGTGCTCAGCGCCCTCCCAGATGCACTTTCTCCACTTAGGGCGGTCTTTGGCCAGGGATTCCCAGGTGTCGGTGGGGATGTTGCACTTTATCAGGGAGGCTTTGAGGGTGTCCTTGTAATGTTTCCGCTGCCCACCTTTGGCTTGTTTGCCGTGAAGGAGCTCCGCATAGAGCTCTTGGACCAAGATGAGGAGAAACTTCTTCACTCAGAGTTGTGGGCATGTGGAATTCTCTACCACAGAAAGTTGTTGGGGCCAGTTCGTTAGATATATTCAAAAGGGAGTTAGATGTGGCCCTTACGGCTAAAGAGATCAAGGGGTATGGAGAGAAAGCAGGAATGGGGTAATGAAATGAATGATCAGCCATGATCATATTGAATGGTGGTGCAGGCCAAAGGGCCGAACGGCCTACTTCTGCACCTATTTTCTATGTTTCTTGCTTTGGGAGTATTGTGGCTGGCATGTGAACTATGTGGCCTGTCCAGCGAAGCTGATCGAGTGTGGTCAGTGCTTCAATGCTGGGGATGTTAGCCTGGACGAGGACACTGATGCGCCTGCCCTCCCAGGAGATTTGTAGGGTCTTGCAGAGACATCATTGGTGATATATCTCCAACGACTTGAGCTGTCTACTGTACATGATCCATGCCTCTGAGCCATACAGGAGGGCGAGTATTACTACAGCCCTGTAGACCATGAGCTTGGTGGTAGATTTGAGGGCTTGGTCTTTTCCTCAGGCCGAAGGCTGCACTGGAGGTGGTGTTGAATCTCCTCATCAATGTCTGCTTTTGTTGATAAGAGGCTCCCGAGGTATGGGAAATGGACCACGTTGTCGAGGGTCGCACCGTGGATCTTGATGACTGGGGGGACGGGGGCGGGGGGCGGTGCTGTGTGGCAAGGGCAGGCTGGTGGAGGACCTTTGTCTTACGGATGTTTAGCGTAAGGCCCATGCTTTCGTATGCCTCAGCAAATATGTTGACTATATCCTGGAGTTCAGCCTTAGAATGTGCGCAGACGCCGGGGTCGTCCGTGTACTGTAGCTCAACGACAGAGGTTGGGGTGATCTTGGACCTGGCCTGGAGGCGGCGAAGCTTCCTACTGGAGGAGCTTCCCACTGGTTCTGTAGTTTAGTTCCACTCCAGCGGAAAGCTTGTTGACTATGAGGTGGAGCATGGCAGCGAGGAAGATTGAGAAGAGGATTGGAGCAATGACTCAGCCCTGTTTGACCCTGGTCCGGATGTGAATTGTATCTGTAATGGATCCGTTGGTAAGGATCACGGCCTGCAAGTTGTCGTGAAGCAGGCGAAGGATTTTGACAAACTTTTGGGGGCATCCAAAACGGAGGAGGATGATCCATAGACCCTCGCAGTTGACAGTGTCAAAGGCCTTTGTAAGGTCGAAAAAGGCCATGTATAAGGGCTGGCGCTGCTCCCTGCATTTTTCCTGCAGCTGTCGTGCTGCAAAGATCATGTCCGTTGTGCCCCGTAGGGGACGAAATCTGCACTGTGACTCCGAGGAGGACTCTAGCGACAACTTTCCCAGTGGCTGATAGCAGGGAGATTCTTCTGTAATTGCCGCAGTCAGACTTGTCCTCTTTTTTTTTTAAAAAAAAGATGGTCATGATCACTGCATCTCTCAGATCTCCCAGCATGCTCTCCTCCCTCCAGATGAGAGAGAGGAGCTCATGTATCCACGCCAACAGCACCTCTCTGCCACACTTTAGCGCCTCAGCAGGGATTCCATCCGCTCCTGTAGCCTTGTTGTTCTTTAGCTGTCTTATAGTTTTTCTTACCTCGTGCAACGTTGAGGTTTCGCTGAGGTGGTGGCGGGTCGCATGCTGCAGGATGGAGTCGAGAACACTCGAGTCAAAGACAGAGTCTCGGTTGAGATCTTCAAAGTGCTCCTTCCAGCGGGCCCCGACAGCCTCGGTGTCCTTGATGAGTGTTTCCCCGTTCTTGGCTACAGTGTGGTGGGGCCATGGGAGTTTGGACCGTAGGTGGCCTTGACTGCGATGAAGAATCCTCACACATCATGGCTGTCGGCCAGTTGTTGTATTACCTGTGCTTTCTCCATCCACCACCTGTTCTTTAGGTCCAGGGTTGTTTGTTGGACCTCAGCCTTGAGCCACCTGCAATGTTGCTTTGCTGCTTCCGACTGAGTTAGGTTGTTGCTTGAGGCTCAGAAATGCTCTGCGCTTGCGATCTATTAGTTCTTGGATCTCCTGATCATTCTCATCAAACCAGTCCTGGTGCTTTCTGGTTGAGTGACCAAGTGTCTCTTCACAGGCACTGGTTATGGAGGCCTGGAGGGCAGACCAAGCGCTGTGGGCATTCAGCATCTCAGGGTCATCAAGGTAGCCAGGTTAGCCGTGAGGCACTGGCTGTATAGGGTTCTCTTAGTTGGGTGTTTAAGTGCCCCGGCATTGACTTTTTTGCTTCTGCTGTCCCCTCTGCTTTGGGGCTATGTTAATGTCGATGATGGATCAGATTAGGCAGTGGTCCGTCCAGCAGTCGTCAGCTCCTGTCATGGTGCGGGTGATGCGCACATCCTTGCGATCCGTGGCTCGGACGATGAGATAGTCGAACAGGTGCCGATGTTTGAAGCGAGGGTGTTGCCACGATGCCTTGTATTTGTCCCTCTGGCGGAACAGGGTGTTGATGATGACACTAAACTGGGTGGCAGTGTGAGCTGTGAGGAGGATGCTGAGGCTGTAGGGTGACTTGGACAGGTTAGGCGAGTGGGCAAATGCATGGCAGATGCAGTATAATGTGGATAAATGTGAGGTTATCCATTTTGGAGGCAAAAACACCAAGGCAGATTATCTGAATGGTGGCAGATTAGGAAAAGGGGTGGTGCAACGAGACCTGGGTGTCATGATTCAACAGTTATTGAAAGTTGGCATGCAGGTGCAGCAGGCGGTGAAGGAGGCAAATGGTATGTTGGCCTTCATAGCTAGGGGATTTGAGTAAAGGAGCAGGGAGGTCTTACTGCAGTTGCACAGGGCCTTGGTGAGACCTCACCTGGAATATTGTGTTCAGTTTTGGTCTCCTAATCTGAGGAAGGACGTTCTTGCTATTGAGGGAGTGCAGCGAAGGTTCACCAGACTGATTCCAGGGATGGCTGGACTGACATATGAGGGGAGACTGGATCAACTGGGCCTTTATACATTGGAGTTTAGAAGAATGAGAGGGGATCTCATAGAAACGTATAAGATTCTGACGGGACTGGACAGGTTAGATGCGGGAAGAATGTTCCCGATGTTGGGGAAGTCCAGAACCAGGGAACACAGTCTTAGGATAAAGGGTAGGCCATTTAGGACTGAGATGAGGAGAAACTTCTTCACTCAGAGAGTTGTTAACCTGTGGAATTCCCTGCCGCAGAGAGTTGTTGATGCCAGTTGTTGAATATTGGATATATTCAAGAGGAGTGAGATATGGCCCTTACGGCTAAAGAGATCAAGGGATATGGAGAGATAGCGGGAAAGGGGTACTGAGGGAATGATCAGCCATGATCTTATTGAATGGTGGTGCAGGCTCGAAGGGCCGAATGGCCTACTTCTGCACCTATTTTCTATGTTTCTATGTTCTAGACATTTTGCCAGGAGTAGGGTACAGCTGGAGTTGGCTTTCCCTACCTCCTCTCTGTCAATCACGCCTCCCGAGAGGGCTGTGTCTTTGCCGACCCTAGCGTTGAAGTCACCTAAGAGGATTAGTTTGTTGCCCGCGGGGACGCGGGACAGGGCTGTTTCGAGGTTGGAATAAAAACCCTCTTTGGTCTCATCCGTTGCAAGGAGTGTTGGGGAATACACACTGATGACTGTGGCGCATTGGTTCCGGGATAGAATCGCAGAGTCATGAGGTGTTCATTAACCCCGCAGGGGGAGTCTTTGAGGCGGTCGACAAGCTCATTTTTGATGGCGAAAATCCACAGCACAGGAGACCATTCATCCCATCATGCCAGTGCCAGGTCTTCAACAGCAGCTAACTTCTCTACTCCCACTGCCCTGCCCTTTTCCCCTCTATGTCTCCTTTGCAAATACCTATCGAATTCAATTTTAAATGATATTATAGTCTCTGCCTCAATAGCCGTTTGTAGTAAAGCATTCCCTGCTCTATTAATATCTCTTAACATTCCTCTTCATTGCTCTTCATATTGATTTTCCAACCAATGGATAGAATGACTCATATTTTACTCTTTCAAAATATTTCATAGCTTCAAAAGCTTCAATTGGTGTCCACAGGTCTCACCTGATCTGCTCCAATGAAAAAAATGCCCCAGCTTTTCACGCTTTTGGGAGAAGAGTTAAGAGGAGGTAACTGAACGTACGATGAAAAAGGTAAAGATTTGAGAAGGCATTGGATGAAAGGGAGTGAGGTAGCAAGGCAGATGGTTTTAGGGAGAGAGTGTTCCAAGATGTGACGACAAGACAGTAAAGGTGGGGCAGAGTAATGGGAGATGCAAAGGAGGTTAGATTAGAAGAGGGGACCCATCGACATGTGGAGCTGGAGGTGGTTACCGACGTATGGAGGGGTGCAGCTTCGGAAAGACTTGTGGACAAGAACAAAGGCTTTGAATTCGATGAGTTGGGAGATAGGGAGCCAATGGACATCAGTGTGAACAGAAGTGATAGGGGAACAGGATTTGGTGGTGGGTAGGATTTGGGCATCAGAATTTTGGGCGAGTTGTAGTTTATTTACAGCGAAACTTATGAAGCTAACAAATAAGAGTGTTTGAGTAGAAATGCCGAGAGGAATCAATGACGCATACGAAGTTTCAGTGGAAGCGAGGTAGAGGCAGAGGTGGACAATGCTGTTAGACATAAAGCAGGAATGAGGCAGAAAGAAACGACATGCTATGAAGGCCATTTGCTATCTGTTGTTGCAAGAACATTTTGGAGCACCAGCAAATAACTCTGCCAGAGTAGCATTTTATTTAAATTTAGAAAGAAATCCCATGCCTGGATATCGATTGAAAAGAGGCAATTGTTTTCCTGCCTTAATGTTGCTGACCTGCTCCAAAACGAAGTCTAGCATTGCATCTTTCCATATTGGGCTGACTCAACAAACAGTCCTGAATGCATTTTATAAATCCCTCCCTGTTTAAACTCCTTCAAATTAGTTCTGGATAGTTAAATCCCCCATTATTACTGCCTTATTATTCCTACACACCTCTCAGACGTCTGTAGACATTTCAAACAATTTGTCTGTCTGTAAAGGACACCGCACCCTTTCTCCTTCCTTCATTCAAGCCACTGAAACCCTATTTGTATATTACTACTTGCAAAAGGCCACAGATTTAAGAAAATTGGCAAAAGAACCCGAGAAGAGATGAGGAAAACATTTTTTTATTTTTACACAGCGAGTTATGATCTGGAGCACACTGCCCGAGAGGGTGGTGCAAGCAAATTCAATAGCAGCTTTCAAAAGGGAATTGGATATATATTTGAAAAAGGTAAGCTTGCAGGGCGATGGAGAAAGAGCAGGGGTGTGGGACTAATTGCATAGCTCTGACAAAGAGCCAGCACAGGCACTATGGAACAAATGGCCTTTCTGTGCTTCAACATTTTACGAACATCTTTCCACTCTGATAATGAAACAACTTCATAAATAATACTACGTCCTCCCTTTTTCATTCCCGATCTCTTCTACAATTGTAGAATGCTACTCTGGCAGAGTTATGTACAGACCACCAAACAGTAGTAGTGAGGTTGGGGATGGCATCAAACAGGAAATTAGGGATGCATGCAATAAAGGTACAGCAGTTATCATGGGTGACTTTAATCTACATATAGATTGGGCTAACCAAACTGGTAGCAATACAGTGGAGGAGCATTCCCTGGAGTGTATAAGGGATGGTTTTCTAGACCAATATGTCGAGGAACCAACGAGAGAGCTGGCCATTCTAGACTGGGTCTTGTGTAATGAGAGGATTAATTGGCAATCTTGTGCGAGGTGCCTTGGGGAAGAGTGACCATAATATGGTAGAATTCTTTATTAAGATGGAGAGTGACACAGTTAATTCAGAGACTAGGGTCCTGAACTTAAAGGTAACTTCGATGGTATGAGACGTGAATTGGCTAGGATAGACTGGCGAATGATACTTAAAGGGTTGACGGTGGATAGGCAATGGCAGACATTTAAAGATCACATGGATGAACTTCAACAATTGTACATCCCTGTCTGGCGTAAAAATAAAACGGGGAAGGTGGCTCAACCGTGGCTAACAAGGGAAATTAGGGATAGTATTAAATCCAAGGAAGAGGCATATAAATTGGCCAGAAAAAGCAGCAAACCTGAGGACTGGGAGAAATTTAGAATTCAACAGAGGAGGACAAAGGATTTAATTAGGAGGGGGAAAATAGAGTATGAGACTAAGCTTGCAGGGAACATAAAAACTGACTGCAAAAGCTTCTAAAGATATGCAAAGAGAAGTCAAATGCAGGTCCCTTGTAGTCAGAATCAGGTGAATTTATAATGGGGACAAAGAAGTAGCAGACCAATTGAACAAATACTTTGGTTTTGTCTTCACGAAGGAAGACACAAATAACCTTCCGGAAATACTAGGGGACCGAAGGTCTAGTGAGAAGGAGGAACTGAAGGAAATCCTTATTAATCAGGAAATTGATGGGATTGAAGGCCGATAAATTCCCAGGGCCTGATAGTCTGCATCCCAGAGTACTTAAGGAAGTGGTCCTCGAAATAGTGGATGCATTGATGGTCATTTTCCAACATTCTATAGACTCTGGATCAGTTCCTATGGATTGGAGGGTAGCTAATGTAACACCACTTTTTTAAAAAGTAGGGAGAGAGAAAACAGGGAATTATAGACCGTTTAGCCTGACATCGGTAGCGGGGAAAATGTTGGAATCAATTATTAAAGACGTAATAGCAGCGCATTTGGAAAGCAGCGACAGGATCGGTCCAAGTCAGCATGGATCTATGAAAGGGAAATTATGCTTGACAAATCTTCTAGAATTTTTTGAGGATGTGACGAGTAGAATGGACAAGGGAGAACCAGTGGATGTGGTGTATTTGGACTTTCAAAGGGCTTTTGACAAGGTCCCACACAAGAGATTAGTGTGCAAAAATAAAGCACATGGTATTGGGGGTAATGCATTGACGTGGATAGAGAACTGGTTGGCAGACAGGAAGCAGCGAGTTGGAATAAACGGGTCTTTTTGAGAATGGCAGGCAGTGACTAGTGGGGTACCGCAAGGTTCAGTGCTGGGACCCCAGCTATCTACAATATACATTAATGATTTGGATGAAGGAATTGAATGTAATATCTCCAAGTTTGTAGATGACACTAAGCTGGGTGGCAGTGTGAGCTGTGAGAAGGATGCTAAGAGGCTGCAGGGTGAATTAGACAGGTTAGGTGAGTGGGCAAATGCATGGCAGATGCAGTATAATATAGATAAATGTGAGGCTATCCACTTTGGTGGCAAAAACAGGGAGGCAGATTATCTGAATGGCGGCAGATTAGGAAAAGGGGAGGTGCAACGAGACCTAGGTGTCATGGTATATCAGTTATTGAAAGTTGGTATGCAGGTACAGCAGGCGGTGAAGAAGGCAAATGGCATGTTAGCCTTCATAGCGAGAGGATTTGAGTATAGGAGCAGGGAGGCCTTAATGCAGAACCTTGGTGAGGCCTCACCTGGAATATTGTGTACAGTTTTGGTCCCCTAATCTGAGGAAGGACGTTCTTGCTATTGAGGGAGTTCAGCGAAGGTTCACCAGACTGATTCCCGGGATGGCAGGACTGACATATGAGGAGACTGGATCGACTGGGCCTTTATTCACTGGAGTTTAGAAGAATGAGAGGGGATCTCATAGAAACATATAAAATTCTGACGGGACTTGGACAGGTTAGATGCAGGAAGAATGTTCCCGATGTTGGGGAAGTCCAGAACCAGGGGTCACAGTCTAAGGATAAGGGGTATGCCATTTCGGACCGAGATGAGGAGAAACTTCTTCACTCAGAGTTGTTAACCTGTGGAATTCCCGACCGCAGGGAGTTGTTGATGCCAGTTCATTGGATATATTCAAGAGGGAGTTAGATATGGCCCTTATGGCTAAAGGGATCAAGGGGTATGGAAAGAAAGCAGGAAAGGGGTACTGAGGTGAATGATCAGCCATGACCTTATTGAATGGCAGTGCAGGCTCGAAGGGCCGAATGGCCTACTCTTGCACCTATTTTCTATGTTTCTATCCGCCGCCCCCACTCCATTGTTTCTCTGAAATGTCTTTTATATAGAGAGTTAATATCTTGGGAGCATGAGGTTTGTCAGCTTTGACTTGCTTTGCTTCTCTCTCCCTTCCAACAGAGAGCCAAGAGCTGCATTTATAATTCTGATTCTCGACAAGAGGAGTTCCTAAACTTAGACTTAGGATCAAGGGAAGCTTTAAAATAGAGACCAAGTGCTTCCCCGTGGGAGTGGGAGGGAAAATATTCTAAAACAAGCTGTTCTAGGCCCTGAAAGGGTGGTAGAGGCAGAAACCCTCATCACACTGAAAAAGTACTTGGATATGCACTTGAAGTGCAGTAACCTACAGGGCAACGGACCAAGAGCTGGAAAGTGGGATTAGGCTGGATAGCTTTTTTTCTGATGGCATGGACACAATGGGCTGAGTGGCCTCCTTCTGTGCCGTATATTTCTATGATTCTATCTGATTGTACAGCAGTGTGGTGGAGACTTGTCTGTTTGAATGATGTATGGCCCAGGGAGACATGTAGCAAAACAAAAAAAAGGTAAAAGAAGAGACTCATAGGCAAGATACATGTTTAACACGTGGAAGAAGGTTTTCCTTTAGGCACCCCCCCACCCCAACCTGCTCAGTGCCTGACCAACTGTGTACCCGAGGTGCACTGCACCCGTTTGAGGAGCAATTTTAAAGTAATGATGTGATTGTACGAGAGAGTGTACAGAGGAGATTTACAAGAACGTTGCCAGGACGGGAGAATTTTAGCTATGAGGAAAGATTGGAGAGGCTGGGGTTGTTTACTTTGGAACAGAGGAGACTGATGGGAGACTTAAGTGTATAACATTATGAAGGCCCTGGAAAGAGTGGAGAGAGGTCAATAACCAGGGGGCATAGATTTAAAGTAATTGGTAGAAGGATTAGAAAGGAGTTGAGAACTCTTTTCACCCAGAGATTGGTAGGGGTCTGGAACTCACTGCCTGAAAGGGCGATAGAGGCAGAAACCCTCATTACATTTAAAAAGTACTTGAAGTGCCGTAACCTACAGGGCTACGGACCTGGAGCTGGAAAGTGGGATTAGCTGGATAGCTTTTTTTCTGCCGGCAGATATGATGGGCCAAATGTCCTCAATCTATGCCGTAAAGTTCTACAAATGTAACCGGAAAACTGATCTGTTGGCTGCGAAGACAAGAACATTTCCCCCCAAAAGTGTTCTTTTAAACACACAGCACACCTGCAAATATAGGATTGGTGAGTGGATTTTGCTAATATTTTACAAAAAAAACTGAGTAAACACATCAGTGAAATTTGCCAGAAGCAAATAAACAAGCTTTGAGAAACAGCTCTTGTGGTTCTCTGCTGTGCACAAATAACTATCCAATCTTGAATCACAGCATGCACAGAGTGGCTTGCAATCTTGCCAGAAGCAATAATTAGAAAACACAAAGTCTGGCATTTATGGTTGGAAGCACAGACCCCGCAGTCTCACCTTTGAAGCCTGCCGAAGCCAGCGTAAATACTCGGGAAAGGTGTCAAAGCTGACGTAATAGGTCTGACTCTGTGGTCCTGATGAGGTGAAAGCCAAACAATGCTGGTGCTTTTTCACTTCTTCCACCTATGGAAAAAAAATAAACCCTTTGCATTTATACAGTGTCTCACTATGTCAATGTCTCAGAGTACGTCAAAGTAGTAATTAGTTTGGAGCTGCACTGATCGTTGCATAGACAAAACACAGCAATCATTCCTGCTAGTTCATCTGAGAGGCAGTAATGAGTCTTTTGGAGGAATGTGGGAGGAATAGTCAGGAGGACACTGGGGGACCACTCTGCCCTTATCTGAAAACTACTTTGGGGTCTTTAATGTCAACCTGAAGCACCGGAACATGGAGCTCCATTTTCCCCAGTGATTTGGGCCATTTTTTTGGAGCAGGCTGCATTTTTTGACCTAAGTTACAAAACCACGGTTTCCCCGATCAATTTTCACCATGTAACTCAGTTAGTTACAATTTTTTATCAGATTTTTCTTTTGCCAAAGGGGGCTTAACCTGCCAATCACGCTAATTTTGTCCAGTTAGGCAAGTGTGGCCAGCTGAGAGTTACTCCAGTTTTCTTAGGCCAGCGCATGTGGCCTCTGCAAAAAAAAAATTCTGGAGAGTTAAGGAAATCAGCGCAGGTAAGTGCAGCAGATGCCCGCACAACAGCAGCAGGAGAGTTAAGAGAGAGGGGGAAGAGAGGGGGGAAGCCGTTCGGTATAGTTAGCTCCGGGGACCGTGAGGGAGGAGGCCATTCAGTATGGGCTAGGAGCAGGGGCGGACGGACCGGGAAACCACTGGGCCTGGGCTCGGGGAGGCGGACCGGGAGGCCACTCGGCCTGGGCCAGGAGCCGGGGAGCAGACTGGGAGGCCACCGGGTCTGGGCCCGGAGCGGACCGGCATCAGGAGGGAACACTTGAATAATTGGAGGCAAGTTGCTGCAATGTATTTTAATGTGTTGCGAGGTGGCTGTATGTTTCACTTTTCAGCCTCAGCCCGCATTGTGTCCCTGGTTACCGTGGCAACTCTATCATTTTCGCAGATCAAGGCTCCACCCTCAAAACTAAAGGACAGGTTAATCTGTGCCAAAATGAAGAAATCCAACGGGGGAAACTTAGAACATTTTTTTGGTGTACTCGGGCCCCCCAAAAAAACAGATGTAACTCAAGTACACCAAACAAAAAGCTTTGGGGAAAATTGAGCCCATGGAGCTGGGAGCTCAATTTCACATTTAACTGAAAGACACACCTCTGATAGTTCAGCACTTTCTCAGGACGAGAGCAGCGGTTTAGATTGCATGCTCAAATCCTGGAATGAGGTTTGAATCAGCAGGTAGTAAAATGATCGATTAAAATAGATAATTAGAATAAAATAATCTTCACTTTTCACAAAGGTAGCAATCATGTTCCAAATATATTTGGCAAAGTCTAAACTATTTTATGAGCACACCTATTTCAAAAAGATGCTTTCAATAGCATAATGCATTGATAAATAAACTCTACAATATTAAAATCGGTTTCAAAATAAATGTCATACATGTATGTAGCTCTCACACACCGAGTAACGGTACTATACCTTTCCCCCAATCAAAGGCAGAACGTGCATTTTTCCAGACTGGCTGTCCTTCACAGATGAAACTATCAAGCAAGTACCACACAGGATAACTTGGCGCTTGGTCCATTTATGAAGCTGCATTTTCCCTTTTCGAACGTTGAACAACCCACACAGCTGGATCCGCTCCAAGTGGTCAATGCTAAAAGGTTTCCCTAGAAGATAAAGAAAGCAATTAATCAATTGAAGGAGACAAAATATCAGCGCCTAACTATTTAGTATGGCAAACAGTATCAAAATAATTCAGCTCCATTTCTACATATGTAGGACAAGATCAGGTTCGGCTGTGGTAGCTCATGATTGAACAGCTTGTTAACATCAATGAAGAATGGTGATCTCTGTGAGCTATGTGATACTGTGCTAGAAATGAATTCTGGAGAGGAGAGGTGGGAGAGCAAAAAGGAAGAGAGAGTTGGAAAGGAGGGAATCATTATCTTGGTACCTCCAATTTTGGATCGTATAATTAGCTGCTGGCACCATTTTAATTCAGATTCCAGGAGGCGTGTCTGAGCAGGCTCCCTGTGCTGAATCTGGGTCCCTTATTCAACTCAACATTTTTTTTTAAATGCTGAAAATACACAGTAGGTCTGCCAGCGAGAAAGAAAAGAGACAGGTTAATGTTTCAGGAGTAGACCCTTCATGAGAACTGCTGAACGATCTGCACGGAAACATTACCTTGTCTTTTCTCATCACCGACACTCTGACATTGTGCTTCCAGGACTTTCCATTTTTGTTTGATAGCCAGTATTTGCAGTTTCTTTTTATTCCCTTACTCCAGTGGCAGACTCTCAGATCCACAAGAACTGGCACAAGTGTGATGGGCCAAATGACCTCCAGCTGTGTTGTAATTTCAGTGATTGGGTAAAAGAACCTGATTTAGCAGAGAGGTCAATAATCAGGGGCATAGATTTAAAGTAATTGGTAGAAGAATTAGAGGGGAGTCGAGAAGAACTTTTTTTCACCCAGAGGGTGGTGGTGGTCTGGAACTCACTGCCTGAAAGGGTGGTAGAGGCAGAAACCCTCATCATGTTTAAAAAGTACTTGGATATGCACTTGAAGTGCAGTAATCTACAAGGCTACGGACCAAGTGCTGGAAAGTGGGATTATGCTGAATAGCTCTTTTTCGACTGCAACAGACACAATGGGCCAAATGGCCTCCTTCCGGGCAGTAATTCTCAATGATTCTATGATTTAGCAATGTAAATGTCAGGAGTGTCTGACAGATCCAGGGCTCCCAGAATCTGAACAAAAACAGCTATTAACAGACTTGTTTCAATCGGCATACCAGTCATTACAATTTCAACTGTACTCAGACTATCTGCTGCCTGACACATCACATCTGCATCAATGAAAGCAGTCTGTTCATACAGAATAAGCTTAGACATGGATGCTGTGCTACTGTAATGAAGTGGTTACAACTTTTGACTATTTTATTTCTGCCACAATTTGTGGATTTAGATTGAATCCATCCCTTTGATATTCAATGGCATTACCATCACCAAATCCCCCACTATCAACATCCTGGAGGTCACCATTGACCAGAATCTCAACTGGACCAGCCACAGAAATGCTGAGGCTACTAGAGCAGGTCAGAGGCTGGGTATTGTGTGGCACGTGGCTCATCTCCCGACTCCCCAAAGCCTCCTCTTCACCTACAAGGCACAAGCTACGAGTATGATGGAGTAAGCTCTACTTGCCTAGATAGTACAGCAGCAACACTGAAGATGCTCGACACCATGAATAGCATTCCGCTGGTTGCTGCCTCATTCACTAGCTTTAAACATCCACTCGCTCCACCACCGGCCTACCGTGGCTGCGGTGTATACCATTCTACAGGATGCACTGCAGTAGTTGCCAAAGCTTCTTAATGTCCCTATTACTAGCATAGATTGGGGATTGACTATGTTAATATTTTGTGCAGGGTAAGTGAACTACTCAAGATTTCCTACTTTGCATGCAAGGACACCTCAAAATGTTTGCCAAGCACAAAGTCTAACAGTTTTCAGTACTGTACAGCACTGCAAATCTTAAGAAGTTGTAGAGGACTTAAAGCAGGAAACTATAGACCAGTTAGCCTAACATCTGTGGTTGGGAAAATGTTGGAGTCCATTATTAAAGAAGCAGTAACAGGACATTTGGAAAAGCAAAATTTAGTCAGGCAAAGTCAGCATGGATTTATGAAGGGGAAGTCATGTTTGACAAATTTGCTGGAGTTCTTTGAGGATGTAACGAACAGAGTGGATAAAGGGCAACCAGTGGATGTGGTGTATTTGGACTTCCAGAAGGCATTTGACGAGGTGCCACACAAAAAGTTACTGCACAAGATAAAAGTTCACAGGGTTGGGGGTAATATAGTAGCATGGATAGAAGATTGGCTGACAAACAGAAAACAGTCGGGATAAATGGTTCATTCTCTGGTTGCCAATCAGTAATGAGTGGGGTGCTGCAGGGATTAGTGCTGGGACCCCAACTATTTACAATCTATATTAACGACTTGGAAGAGGGGACTGAGTAGCCAAGTTTGCTGACGATACAAAGATGGGAGGAAGGGCAATGTGTGAGGAGGACATAAAGAGGCTGCAGGAGGACATAGACAGGCTAAGTGAGTGGGCAAGAAGTTGGCAGATGGAGTATAATGTTGGAAAGTGTGAGGTGATGCACTTTGGCAGAAAAAAAATCAAAGAGCAAGTTATTATTTAAATGGAGAAAGATTGCAAAGTGCTGCAGTACAGTAGGACCTGGGGGTACTTGTGCATGAAACACAAAAGGATAGTATGCAGGTACTGCAAGTGATCAGGAAGTCCAATGATATCTTGGCCTTTATTGCAAAGGGGATGGAGTATAAAAGCAGGGAAGTCTTGTTGCAGCTGTACAGGGTATCGGTGAGGCCACACCTGGAATACAGTTTTGGTTTCTATATTTACGAAAGGATATACTTGCTGTGGAGGCAGTTCAGAGAAGGTTCACTAGGTTGATCCCAGAGATGAGGGGGTTGATTTATGAGGAAAGGTTGAGTAGGTTGGGCCTCTACTCATTGGAATTCAGAAGAATGAGAGGTGATCTTATCAAAACATATAAGATTATGAGGGGGCTTGACAAGGTGGATGCAGAGAGGATGTTTCCACTGGTGGGGAAGACTAGAATGAGAGGGCATGATATTAGAATAAGGGGCCACCCATTTAGAACTGAGATGAGGAGAAATTTCTTCTGAGGGTTGTGAATCTGTGGAACTCGCTGCCTTAGAGCTGTGGAAGCTGGGACATTAAATAAATTTAAGACAGAAATGGACAGTCTCTTAAATGATAAGGGGATAAGGGGTTATGGGGAGTGGGCAAAAAAGTGGAGCTGAGTCCATGATCAGATCAGCCATGATCTTATTGAATGGCGGAGCAGGCTCAAGAGGACGTATGGCCTATTCCTGCTCCTATTTCTTATGTTATGTTCTTAAAAGATGAAGAAAGCCCAACAGTTTTCAGTCATTTTAGTTAGTACAGGTGCAGCGCCGAATCCGGAACCCTCGGGACTGAGGCCATTCCGGATTTTCTGTTTTGCCAGATTTTGAAACGTCTTTATTACATCACGAATCCGGAAACACCCGAGCCCAGGTTCGCCGGGCGATGAGGTCGTCGGCTGGAGTCCCGCCGCTGGGGAAGTGTTCGGGCGGGCCCCGCTAAAGAGCTGGTTGGGTGGCCCCATCGCGGAGGTGGTGTTCGGGCGGGCTGGCAAGGTAAGGGCAGTGGCGGCGAGGCGAGGCCCGAGGTCGGGCAGCAGTGAGGCGAGGGACGGTGAGGCGAGGCCAGAGGTCAGGCAACGGCGGGACCTCAAGGTCGGCAGGTCCGGATTCTAGAACATTTTACGCATTCCTGGTGACCCTGCCACCAATCGGTCCGGAGTCCGGATTCCAGAACATTCCGGATGCTCAACCTGTATGTTGCTTTCTGAAGTGGGCAACAATGTTCGTGCGAAGATGTTAATTTGCTTAATTTGAAAAATTGTCCATGTAAAACATGGACAATTTTATACGCTTGCCTTTACTATACAGGCAACAATCGCAGAAGATGTTGAAAATTCCAGGATTCTCCTCAGACACTAGTTCTTGCTGTCTGAATCAAAATCACGACCAGGCTTTTAACTTCTACCAGACCTTTCTATGTGAAATCTCACTGCCGGTGCTACAGGCTGTTTAGGATTGGTTCAACTCGATCAGCTTTCAAACTATAGAAATGTGTGTTGACTCCAACAGGATTTCGACACCCACGCACAAGATCAGATTGGTTATGGGTGTGGTGAACTGCCAGTACAACTACTTCCTGTTTTCTGTCTTATTCCCTCCCCTTCAGCAGAAAACAGGAACTGTTCAGAGACCAACTGAATCTCTTGCATTGGTCCAACAGGAGGCAGAGCTGCTTCAGGACAAGGCGGCCACTGTTCTGTATTTCAAAAGTGGTTTGCGTGAAAATCTGCAACAAAGTTGTGAATTTCTAAACCAAGCAAATCGGGGAAGGCTATAAAAAAAAACTTTTACTCTACTAGACAAAACTGAAAACAATATCCTCCCTTAACCACACACTGTGAATTTGTAGGCATATTTAGTTACTGTACAGCAAATACAGTACAAGCGACTATGAACTTGGGTGTGGTACCAAATTGGTCACAGTAAGTTTCTTTTTTGACAAACATTATCATTTCCTTCCTTATTGCACCTTACAGCAGGAAAATATCCCCTCCCATCAGTAGTTCCGAACGCAGCCAAGATTCAAAATGAGCAACATCAACGCTTGACATTTCTAAATACAGAGCGTCACAGGGCACTTTGCAGGGTGGAGGTTAGTGAGTGACCTAGGGTGGGGTCCATCAGAGGAAACTTTATCCTGGAGGGGTGAGAATTTATGGGGGAGGAGGGGAAGGGCGCATAGAACAATGTATTCCAGTGGGAGAGCAGCAGGAAATGAAATAGGATGGTGGTAGGCTGTGATTGAAGTGTCAGCCGTGGCTCAGTGAGCAGCACTCTTGCCTCTAACTCAGAAGATTGTGGGTTCAAGTCCCACTCCAGCACAAAAAATCTAGGCTGGCACTCCAGTGCAGTGCAGTGCAGGACGTAAAAGATCCCCTGGCACTATTTTGAAGAGCAGGGGAGTTATCCCTGGTGTTCTGGCCAATATTTCCTGAGGCAGTCCCTCAGAGTCAAGGATGACTTGCTTCCACAATAATAAGAGTTCTGAGGTGACTGATGAGTCCAATGCGGGACCTTCAGTCTCTGTCACAGGTGGGGCAGATGGTGGTGGAGGGGTTCTTGGGTTGTCGTGCGCTCTTTCCGTTGTTTGCGCTTGACCTCTGCGTGCTTGAGGCGAAGAAACTCAAGGTGTCCGGCGCCTTCCCGGATGCTTCTCTGCCACTTTGAGTGGTCTTGGGCCAGGGATTCCCAGGTGTCGGTGGAGATGTTGCACTTTTTCAAGGAGGCTTTCAGGGTATCCTCGAAGCGTTTAATTTGCTCACCTGAGACTCGCTTGCTGTGTTGGAGCTCTGAGTAGAGCGCTCATTTTGGGAGTCAAGAATCGGGCAGGCGGACGATGGGGCCTGTCCATCAGAGTTGATCGAGCGTCGTCAATGCTTCGATGCTAGGGATGTTGGCCTGAGCGAGAACGCTGACGGTGCGCCTATCCTGACAATGGATTGGCAGGATCTTGCAGAGGCAGCGTTGGTGGTACTTCTCCAGTGCTTTGAGACGCCTGCTGTACATAGTCCATGTCTCTGAAGCAGATAGGAGGGCGGGTATCATTAGTGCTCTGTAGACCATGAGCTTGGTGCCAGGTTTGAGGTCCTGGTCTTCAAACACTCTCTTCCTCATGGGGATCGAAGGCGGCACTGGCACACTGAAGGTGGTGTTAGACTTACTTAGTCATCGACGTCTGCACTTGTTGACAGTAGGCTCCTGAAGTACGGAAAATGGCCAATATTTATCCCTCAATCAACATCACTAAAACACATTATCTGGTCATTATCACATTGCTATTTGTGGGAGCTTGCTGTGCGCAAATTGTTTCCGACATTACAACAGTGACTACACTTCAAAAGTATTTCATTGGCTGTAAAGCGCTTTGGGACATCCGGTGATTGTGAAAGGTGCTATAGAAATCCAAGTCATTCTTTTCTTTTTCGGCAGGCTGGGAGGGTATGAATACTAAAAAAGCAGGGTGAATGAGGAGTAGAGGGAAGATTAAGTTGGGGATAGAAAAGCCTGCAACGGGACAGAGCAATTGGCACAAGATCTTGCATGCATAGTGGAGACAGTAGCAAAGGTTAAGACATGAAACAGAGATTAGAAGTAACACTGACCAGCAAGAGAAGGTTCCTGCTCATCACAAGGCATATTGGAATAATACATACAAGAGGCATGGGTTAAATAAGGGACAACCAGCACGGATTTGTTGAGGGCAAATTGTCACCGACTAACCTGACTGAGTTCTTTGATGTGGCAACAGAGAGTTGATGATGTTGTATATATGGACTTCAAAAGGCATTTGATAAAGTACCACATAACAGAGTAATTCGGAAAATAGAAGCATATGGGATTAAAGGGACGGTGCAGGACATTTTGAAGAGGGAGGGTGAACAGCCAGTTGTGGTGCAACGCTATAGATAAAAAAACAGGATGATGTCCTATGAGAATTTAGGGAGCTAGGAGCTAAATTAAAAAGTAGGACCTCAAAAGTAGTAATCTCAGGATTGCTACCAGTGCCACGTGCGAGTCAGAGTAGGAATCGCAGGATAGCTCAGATGAATACGTGGCTTGAGCAGTGGTGCAGAAGGGAGGGATTCAAATTCCTGGGACATTGGTTCTGTCCGGTTTGTACTGGTCCCACCTCCCCCAGAACCGGTTCCAATGTCCGAGGGAGAGTGTTTGCTCGTGCTGTTGGGGAGGAGTTAAACTAACATGGCAGGGGGATGGGAACCTATGCAGGGAGATTGAGGGAAATAAAATGGAGGCAGAAGCAAAAGATAGAAAGGAGAATAGTAAAAGTGGAGGGCAGTGAAACCCAAGGCAAAAAACAAAAAGGGCCACATTACAGCAAAATTCTAAAGGGGCAAAGTGTGTTAAAAAGACAAGCCTGAAGGCTCTGTGCCTCAATGCGAGGAGTATTTAGAATAAGGTGTTTGAACTAACTGCGCAGATAGCAGTTAACGGATATGATATAATTGGCATCACGGAGACATGGCTCCAGAGTGACCAAGGCTGGGAACTCGACATCCAGGGGTATTCAACATTTAGGAAGGATAGACAGAGAGGAAAATGAGGCGGGGTGGCGCTGCTGGTTAAAGAGGAAATTAATGCAATAGTAAGGAAGGACATTCGCTTGGATGTGTGGAATAGGTATGGGTGGAGCTGCGGAATACCAAAGGGCAGAAAACTCTAGTGGGAGTTGTGTACAGACCACCAAACGGTAGTAGTGAGGTTGGGGACAGCATCAAAGAAGAAATAAGGGATGTGTGCAATAAAGGTACAGCAGTTATCATGGGCGACTTTAATCTACATATTGATTGGGCTAACCAAACTGGTAGCAATGCGGTGGAGGGGGATTTCCTGGAGTGTATATGGGATGGTTTTCTTGACCAATATGTCGAGGAACCAACTAGAGAGCAGGCCATCCTAGACTGGGTGATGTGTAATGAGAAGGGACTAATTGGCAATCTTGTTGTGCGAGGCTTCTTGGGGAAGAGTGACCATAAAATGGTAGAATTTTTTATTAAGATGGAGAGTGACATAGTTAATTCGGAAACTTGGATCCTGAACTTAAGGAAAGGTAACTTCGATAGTATGAGGCGTGAATTGGCTAGAATAGACTGGCAAAGGATACTTAAAGGGTTGACAGTGGATAAGCAATGGCAAACATTTAAAGATCACATGGATGAACTTCAGCAATTGTACATCCCTGTCTGGAGTAAAAATAAAACGGGGAAGGTGGCTCAACCGTGGTTAACAAGGGAAATTAAGGAGTGTTAAAACCAAGGAAGAGGCATATAAATTGACTAGAAAAAGCAGCAAACCTGAGGACTGGGAGAAATTTAGAATTCAACAGAGGAGGACTAAGGGTTTAATTAAGAGGGGGAGAATAGAGTACGAGAGGAAGCTTGCAGGGAACATAAAAACTGACTGCAAAAGCTTCTATAAATATGTTAAGAGAAAAAGATTAGTGAAGGCAAACGTAGGTCCCTTGCAGTCAGAATCAGGTGAGCTTATAATGGGGAACAAAGAAATGGCAGACCAATTAAACAAATACTTTGATTCTGTCTTCACGAAGGAAGACACAAATAACCTTCCGAATGTACTAGGGGACAGCGGGTCTAGTGAGAAGGAGGAACTGAAGGATATTCTTATATAGCGGGAAATTGCGTTAGGGAAATTGATGAGATTGAAGGCCGATAAATCCCCAGGGCCTGATAGTCTGCATCCCAGAGTACTTAAGGAAGTGGCCCTAGAAATAGTGGATGCATTGAGGATCATTTTCCAACAGTCTATCGACTCTGGATCAGTTCCTATGGACTTGAGGGTAGCTAATGTAACACCACTTTTTTAAAAAGGAGGGAGGGAGAAAACACACAATTATAGACCGGTTGGCCTGACATCAGTAGTGGGGAAAATGTTGGAAATCAATCATTAAAGATGAAATAGTATTGCATTTGGAAAGCAGTGACAGGATCGGTCCAAGTCAGCATGGATTTATGAAAAGGAAATCATGCTTGACGAATCTTCTAGAATTTTTTGAGGATGTAACTAGCAGAGTGGACAAGGGAGAACTAGTGGATGTGGTGTATTTGGACTTTCAAAAGGCTTTTGACAAGGTCCCGCACAAGAGATTGGTGTGCAAAATCAAAGCACATGGTATTGGGGCTAATGTACTGACGTAGATAGAGAACTGGTTGGTAGACAGGAAGCAGAGAGTCGGAATAAATGGCTCCTTTTCAGAATGGCAGGCAGTGACTAGTGGAGTGCCGCAGGGCTCAGTGCTGGGACCCCAGCTCTTTACAATATACATTAACGATTTAGATGAAGGAATTGAGAGTAATATCTCCAAGTTTGCAGATGACACTAAACTGGGTGGCGGTGTGAGCTGTGAGGAGGATGCTAAGATGCTGCAGGGTGACTTGGATATGTTAGGTGAGTGGGCAAATGCATGGCAGATGCAGTATAATGTGGATAAATGTGAGGTTATCCATTTTGGGGGCAAAATCACGAAAACAGATTATCTGAATGGCGGCAGATTAGGAAAAGGGGAAGTGCAACGAGACCTGGGTGTCATGGTTCATCATTGAAAGTTGGCATGCAGGTACAGCAGGCGATGAAGGCGGCAAATGGTATGTTGGCCTTTATAGCTAGGGAAATTGAGTATAGGAGCAGGGAGGTCGTACTGCAGTTGTACAGGGCCTTGGTGAGGTCTCACCTGGAATATTGTGTTCAGTTTTGGTCTCCTAATCTGAGGAAGGATGTTCTTGCTATTGAGGGAGTGCAGCGAAGGTTCACCAGACTGATTCCAGGGATGCCTGGACTGATATATGAGGAGAGACTGGATCAACTGGGCCTTTATTCACTGGAGTTTAGAAGGATGAGAGGGAATCTCATAGAAACATATAAGATTCTGATGGGACTGGACAGGTTAGATGCAGGAAGAATGTTCCCGATGTTGGGGAAGTCCAGAACCAGGGGACAGTCTTTGGCGAAGAGGTAGGCCATTTAGGACTGAGATGAGGAGAAACTTCTTCACTCAGTTGTTAACCTGTGAAATTCCCTGCTGCAGAGAGTTGTTGATGCCAGTTCATTGGATATATTCAAGAGCGAGTTAGATATGGCCCTTACGGCTAAAGAGATCAAGGGGTATGGAGAGAAAGCAGGAAAGGGGTACTGAGGGAATGATCAGCCATGATCTTATTGAATGGCGGACCAGAGATTAGGATTAGGATTATTGCTTTTCTTGATATATTTTATATATATAAATAAATAAATAAATAAATGACCTGAACTTGTATATAGGGAGTACAATTTCAAAGTTTGCGTATGATACAAAACTTGGCAACTTAGTCAATAGTGAGGAGGATAACTGCAGACTTCAGGAGGACATCGACTGGTGAAATGGGCAGACACATGGCAAGTGCAATTTAATGCAGCTGAGTGTGAAGCGATGCACTTTGGGAGGAACAACATGGCGAGGCTGTATAATCTAAATGGCACTATTTTAAGGGGCGGGGTTGCAAGAACAGAGGGACCTGGGGGTGCATATTCACAAGCCTTTGAAGGTGGCAGGGCATGTTGATAAGGCAGTTAACAAAGTACATGGCACCCTTCGAAATAGGGGTAGTGAGTATAAAAACAAGGAAGTCACGCTAAACCTGATGCCATCAGGATCGGAGGTCCACATCCACAAGCACGCAGAGACACGGGGAGGTGGGGGGTGGGGGAGAGGAATCAAGCCTGCTGCCTTTCTAGTTTGTAATACTTTCATTTTCACTAGTAATTTTGCTATGAAAAACGCAACTGGCAAATCTTCATACAAAGCTGCCTGTCTCATCCTAACAAAATCAGTTCCCTTTCTCAGGACCTACCCATTTTTATTACTCATTACAGAACTCAAAAGAGCAGTCAAGTGATTTAATGAGATTTCATCAATAGCAACCTGAAAGAATTTATGAAGTCTGTTCACTCAGCAGTAATTAGGTCATTTACTAATGGTTAGATTATCTGAAAATAATTGAACAGGCACCTTGCTAAATTTATAAATGCAGGCTACACACAGTGAAATTGCATGCTGAATTTCAATTCCTGCTTCTGGTTGCTATCCACTGGCTCTCTGTAGGTAAAGGTGCTTGAATAATAAATTAATTCATGGGATATGGGCATCGCTAGCAAGCCCACACTTTATTGCCCATCCCCATACAACTGAGTGGCTTGCTAGGCCATTTCAGAAGGCAGTTAAGGGTCAACCACATTGCTGTTGGTCTGGAGTCACATATAGGTCAGACCGGGTAAGGATGGCAGATTTCCTTCCCTAAAAGGACAGTAGTTAACCAAATGGCTATCTATTTCCTGTTACCATGGTTTAATAATACCTAAACTGTGACAGGCAACATCTATTTTTATTAGTTTTAGTTGGTAACACTATAATGCTTTCTATTCCTCCCATCACTGGCACCCGGATCCTCCCACTATTTTGGCCCGTTAAAACGGACACAGCTAAACACATACCATTTCCTCTGACTAAATGTCTGTGATGCCACAGGAGATTCATGAGATATATTTAAAAAAAAGAGCGATGCGCTTAATGTGCATTCCATTCAGAGGACTAAATACACAATCTCTGCTCGCACATTGTCAAGGGAACAGTGCCAACAGATGGGCTGATTTGTACCAGCCATAAAGAATACAGGCTAAATCTAAATATAGGGAAAGGGTAAATGACTCACTTTTATGTTACTAAATATGAACCAGTGTGGCTAGTGGGAAGTACAATACCAGTGGAATATGCTGCAGTATGAAGACAGAAAGCAAACAGGAACTCAGACTGAGCTTGAACAATTTCAACGACTTTCTTTGCAACAAAAATACATTTCTCACCAATCAGAATTTCTATTTGTTCAAACAAAATGATAAACTTGATACTTGGGGCTAAAATCTGCACATTTAAAAAAAACTGAAAACCTTCTAATAACGTTCATGTTCATTAATATAAAAATTATCCATTTGGGTGCGATATCCATTTGGGTGGCGAGTTTGTATATTTGCAAATCGTAACGTGGCAGGTTAGATATCTCAACTGTCCCATCATGAATGTGCCAAGTGAATGCTAAGTAGTTCACCGCAGGAAGACACAGGACAAAACGAAACCTATATGTCATCCTAGTCACGTTCTCCACTGAATACACGTCATCTCAAACACACACAATTTCCCATTTTGATCCCACAGTACATCAGGGAAGATTTGGCACAACGGCAACTAATACAATTACTAAATTGCATCTCTTGGAAATGGCTGAGCAATATAAAAAGGGTGCTCAAGAATGGAGAGGTAAGATTCAAATGTGCCCTGCAATATAGCAGGATGAACATCAGCAGGGGCAGGCAGTAGGTTCTGGCATTTCTGCTTGTAACAAGCTGATCCTCCACACATACTCATTCAAAACACTCAAGCAGAGTTTTCAGGCTAGTCTTCCCTTGTGAAGATACGCTCTATGAAAAAAAAAACATTAACTTTAACTTTGATGGTAACAGATTCCTCAGGCACGCAAACGATTTTATTTGAAGCATTGTGTGTACTTTCCCCATTTGGACAGTTTCTGATTTTCTGCAGTCTCCTTTTCACTTGTTTGAGCTGTCCCCTTCTCCAACATGCTGATTTATCCGTTTCAGAGGACTGGTCTGTGCATATTTCAGACCTTTAAATGATTATTTTTTTGCTGGAGGTGGAATGAGGACGGTGAACTGATTAGCTATTGGGTTAGTTCTTGACAGAAGAATGCCCAGTTGGGTGAGGTACTAGGAAATGGCCAGAAATAAATTAAAATCTGAAAAAATTAGAATGGTGCTGCATTCTGGTTATTATAGTTACCCATGAATCTACTGCCTCACAACACTCAGGTACCAATATGCAAATACAATTTTGTGCAACTCAGCAATCAGGTCTTTGAACCGATACCTGATATGGATGCAGTACGGTATTGTACACAACTCAGATAACAGACAGCTGCAGTGGCTTGTGTTATTTTCTGGCTAATTCATATATATTCATTGACAAACAGAATAGGCTGGTACTTGTTGAGTATTACAACAATGAGTTATTTCAAAGACACCAAGCACACACTAAAGAAAGGAATACTGTTTAGGAGGTTCAAGTTAACTGGCTGAGCAGCTCAGACTTTTGTCTGAATTAAGGATTACAACATTGGATCTTCCAGGAAAGAAGCTGTTTGATAAGCAGGTTCAATTCAGCCGAGACAGCTATAAACAGTACCGGCACAGTCTGAATACCATTTCCAGCATGGCGTACAAATTCCTGTTCCAGCAGGCGCAGCAGACTCCTGGAGAACAGCCAAGCAAAGGAACACTGCAATCTTCTGCAATCCAAAGTGTCAGCTTGGTTCAGTTGATAACACTCTTATCTCCAATCAGAAGATTGTGGGCTCATACCCTGCTCTTGGACTTCAGCATATAATCTAGGGTAACATTTCACTGCGATACTGAGGTGATGCTGCATTGTCAAAGGTGCTGTCCACAGAGACATTAAACTGGAGGTCCCAACTGCCTGTTCAGGTTGATCTAAAAGATCCAATGTAACTACTGGAAGAGCATGGAGTTTTCCCAGTGTCCTGGCCAACATTCCTGCCTCAAACACCATGGCAAACACACTCATCTCATTGTATCGTGCTCCTAGATGGATTCCTGGGGTGGAAGGATGGTTCTTAGATGACAGATTGAGTAGATTGGGCCTATACTCTCTGGAGTTTAGAAAAATGAGAGATGATCTCATTGAAACATAGAAGATTCTCAGGGGTTTATCGGGGTAGATGCCGAGAGGTTGTTTCCCCTGGCTGAAGAGTCTAGAACTAGGGGGCATTGTCTCAGGATAAGGGGTCAGCCATTTAAGACTGAGATGAGGAATTTCTTCACTCAGACAGTTGTGACCTTTGGAATTCTCCACCCCAAAGAGTTGTGGATGTGGAATCGTTGAGTAATCTCAAGGCCGAGATCGCTAGATTTTTGGATTCTAGAGGAAACGAGGGATATGGGGGGGGGGGATTGAGCGGGAAAGTGGAGTTGAGCGCGACGATCAGCCATGATCATATTGAATGGCGGAGCAGGCCAGAGGGGCCGTGTGACCTACTCCTGCTCCCAATTCTTAATCTACCAGTTATATAGGAAAAAATGGCCTCAAAAGGACACAACAATAAGAGCAATACACAAGCAGAGAATTCCAGTACATATTTAATTCTTCATGCTAGCATCCACCTTAGAGACTGAAAGGTGCGCTGGATCGGAATTCTGCATGGGCGGAGTGTACCGCATATGAAGAATGAAGAATATTATAGCTACTTTCACCAATCTACCATTCTACTGCCTCCTCATCAAGAATCTTTCTCCATTAGAAATATTACTAGATTTAATCTGCAAACCTTTTCACGCAACAAAAATCTGGTCATCAAACGCAAATTATTAGGTCTTTACATCAACGTAATCATCATCCTAGGCGGTCCCTCAAACGAGGATGACCTGCTTCCACAAGAGTTCACAGATGTTTCAATGAAGGGTGGAGAGTATCCCAGAGGTTAAAAGGTGTCTCTTCAACCGAGGTGAATCAGGCAAATACCTTGTGAAAATAGTTGAACTATTGCTGTCAACGGGCGACGAGATTGCACATCAGCAACTTTAAGCACAGACTTTGCTGACATATCATTTACCAGTACATGCTTTTTGATGCAATTTGCATCAAAGGAATTTGTCTTTAAACATCATTTCAAAAGTGGATAATTGCCAAATACTGTACAGATGTGCAGTATTTACAGAGAGCAGGTATGTTAATATTTTAAAAGCCCATAAATGGAGATTATATTACCAATATGATACATTTGGACTAGCCAATCACAAACAATAGATCAGCAAAGACATTTCCTTTATTGTAGTAAAAAAGAACTTGCATTTATATAGCGCTTTCCATGACCTCAGGACGTCCCAAGGCACTTTACAGCCAATGAAGTACTTTTGAAGTGCAGTCACTGTTAGAATGTAGGAAACATGGCAGCCAATTTGCACACAACAAGCTCCCACAAACAGCAATGTGATACTTATGATTTGTTTTAATGATGTTGATTGAGAGAAAAGTATTGGCCAGGACACTGGGGATAACTCCCCTGATTTTTGAATAGTTCAAATTTGGGATCCTTTACCACCTGAGAGAGCTCACAGGGAGGATCTTAGTTTAATGTCGCACCAGAAAGATGGCACCTACGAGAGTGCCGCACTCCCTCAGGTCTGTACTGGGAATAATTGATTATATTGCCATATGCATTTGGTTAGCTCCCTTTCATATACAATGCACAGGAAGCAACAACATCCCAACAATGAGCCACAAACTCCGGCCTCCTACCAAGCAGAATAAGTGCACCGAATAATGTACCTCTCTCAAAGATTGCATAGACAGTTTTAAAACCCAGACAGACATGCAGACATGTATGTACTGATTGAGGGAAACTTGGGGGGGGTGGGCAGCAAAAGAAAAGTTATCTCCAAAAGTAAATTTTTTTTTTTTTGAAATTCGTAGCCAATCGTTCCAATTCTTTGTCAAATCACAAACGCAGAGGTCACCTTGGGCCCATTCAAGGATCACTCTGCGCCAATGCTCTTAGCCAAAAGGCCTAGAGCCACTGCACCGTTCCTGGAAGTACTACAATACCAGGTTCGTGCCATGGAGGTGGATGGGTCAGGTCCCCCACACACCTCCGTGGAGGTGGATGGGTCAAGTCACCCCACCCACCTCCTATTTCCAAAAAAGCAAGCATATACCTTCCTGATCCAGGGAGAACCACCTTGGGGTTATGGTAGTTACTCCCCTGTCAGGTCAGTTAAGCATGATCTTAGCCAAAGCCCTCCAAAAGTAAATGTGGGTTGACATTGAGCGAAGATAGGATTGGACTCTGCTGTGATGTTGCCGTTGGCCAAACAGCCTGCTGACAATTGAAAAACTGCTAATTGGATTGCGTGGTTGAGACCAAAGAACCTATGCCAAGGAATCAGCACCTTTATGAAAAGGAAAGCTGTAAGATTTTTAAAAAGGTTCAGTTGAAAAATCACTTTATCCTTGAAAATTTAAATCAACAGGAAGTCCTTCATCAGACCCTTGCACCACAATTGCTTTTCAAACTGATTGAAACTTCAGAGTTTGAAGCCAGACAGATTTCAGCAAAGGACTTAAATATAGTGCGAAATAATTTGGACAGGATCAAGTGCAATGTCAGATCCAGAAGGTCAACTTAACTTTAAAAGAGAGGGAAATTGTGATGTACCCTGCATTAAAAAAAATACAATGGAGGGGAAAAGTCCATCAGCATGACAGGCAGAAACAATAAACACTTACACCCACAGACCAAGCTTCTGCTGCAACCCCCTATTGAATAGTCTCTGTAGAGACTATAAAACAGCAAGGCTGACAATGAGCAACCTATCACGTTAATAAAAAGCATTTCCTATTTCCCAACAAATCTTTTCTTCTGTTTTGTATAGTCTGTTGACTATTTTCAGTCTCAGCTCTGGGCTTTGGTTGGCACTCCTTCCATCCAAATCAGGAAAGATGCCAAAAGCTTTGGTGCCATACATGCAAATGCGCCACAGTCATGCACTGTGTAGAACAGATCGCAAAACAAACATTGTTCTTATGTGTCAAAAGTCAAATACTACATTTCCTTTTATCGGTTATTCCAATTGACATAAAGTTAAAGAAATATTTTAATAATGGTGTGATGCTGTATTGCATTAGAGCGCGCTTACGCTCCGCCCCAGAGGGGCAGCATACAGGTTTGACACCATTATAATTAAACCATTATGGGAAAATGGTTAGGAGAGTGGGCACAACTTTAGATGCCTCTATGCTCTTCCTCCAGCATCTAGTACATTGCTGGTTGAGGCCTGGTTTTAGATAGTGCTCGGCTCAGATCAGGTAATTAAAACTGGGGAGGGGAAACAGTTTCCAAAACTTCAATGCACATGCTAATATAATCAATCACTCCCAGTGTAACTTTCCTAGGAGAGCTTAGATATTTCTTCAACAACACCTCCAAACCCTCGACCTCTATCACATAGAATGATAAGTGCACAAGTCACACGACATCCTGACTTCGAAATATATCACCGTTCCTTCATAGTCGCTGGGTCAAAATCCTGGAACTCCCTCCCTTACAGCACTGTGGGAACACCTTCACCACACGGAGTGCAGCGGTTCAAGAAGGTGGCTCACCACCAACTTCTCAAGGGCAATTAGGGATGGACAATAAATGCTGGCGTGGCCAGCAACAATTTAAAAAAAATTTAATCTTAATATGGATTATTTAATTTCTTTAAAGAACTTCACTCCAAGGTTAAGAGGCAAGTTACATTAATTTCCTCCACTTAAATTATGTTCTGAATAGAGATTTAGAGGTAACAAAAAAGTTGTATTAGAAGCAAAAAAATAAGTATCATCACCCAGTCTGGGCAATAGTAATTCAGTGAAGCCAGAGGATAAAGACTTGAAAACCAGCAGATGCAAAATTGTTTTGAAAAGAAAAACTCGGATGCATTTCAAATAGTAGAAAATGTAAAAAGAAATGCACAAGGTGCTGACATTACAGATGATGAAAATTCTACCACTGAGCCACACTGGGAATTGTCCTGTACCACCCAGGCATCACTAATAGGACACATGTAGCTTTCAGATCAATTTAAGTAGAACATGAGCGAGCAGACAGGGCCAGGGCTTGCTCATAGTGATTGGATACTGCAATCAATCTGGCAAAATTGTCCTAACATCCTCCTTTGGGATAGGACTGCCACCAGTG
Organism: Pristiophorus japonicus; assembly: GCF_044704955.1. Lineage (NCBI taxonomy): Eukaryota > Metazoa > Chordata > Chondrichthyes > Pristiophoridae > Pristiophorus > Pristiophorus japonicus. The sequence goes on from NC_091981.1 coordinate 6,213,761, forward strand.
TCATGGAATCGGAGAAACGCTGATACCTGTACTTTATTTTCCTGCTTGTACAGTACACATAGAAACATAGAAAATAGGTGCAGGAGCAGGCCATTCGGCTCTTCGAGCCTGCACCACCATTCAATAAAATCATGGCTGATCATTCACCTCAGAACCCCTTTCCTGCTTTCTCTCCATATCCCTTGATCCCTTTAGCCGCAAGGGCCATATCTAACTCGCTCTTGAATATATCCAACGAACTGGCATCAAAACTCTTCTGCGGTAGATAGGTTCACAGGTTAACAACTGAGTGAAGAAGTTTCTCCTAATCTCAGTCCTAAATGGCTTACCCCTTATCCTAAGACTGTGTCCCCTAGTTCTGGACTTCCCCAACATCGGGAACATTCTTCCTGCATCTAACCTGTCCAGTCCTGTCAGAATTTTATATGTTTCTATGAGATCCCCCTCATCCTTCGAAACACCAGTGAATACAGGCCCAGTCGATCCTCATATGTCAGTCCTGCCATCCCGGGAATCAGTTTGGTGAACCTTCGCTGCATTCCCTCAGTAACAAGAACATCCTTCCTCAGATTAGGAGACCAAAACTGAACACAATATTCCAGGTGAGGCCTCAGCAAGGCCCTGTACAACTGCAAGAAGACCTCCCTGCTCCTATACTCAAATCCCCTAGCTATGAAGGCCAACATACCATTTGCCTTCTTCACCGCCTGCTGTACCTGCATGCCAACTTTCAATGATGCACCATGACACCCAGGTCTTGTTGCACCTCCCCTTTTCCCAAACTGCCACCATTCAGATAATATTCTGCTTTCGTGTTTTTGCCACCAAAGTGGATAACCTCACATTTATCCACATTATACTGCATCTGCCATGCATTTGCCCACTCACCTAACCTGTCCAAGTCACCCTCCAGCCTCTTAGCATCCTCATCACAGCTCACACCGCCACCCAGCTTAGTGTCATCTGCAAACTTGGAGATATTACACTCAATTCCTTCATCTAAATCATTGATGTATATTGTAAATAGCTGGGGTCTCAGCACTGAGCCCTGAATCACTGCCTGCCATTCTGAAAAGGAGCTGTTTATCCTGACTCTCTGCTTCCTGTCTGCCAACCAGTTCTCTGTCCACATCAGTACATTACCCCCAATACCATGGGCTTTAATTGTGCACACCAATCTCTTGTATGGGATCTTGTCTGAAGTCTGAAGCGGTAGAAAAGTTTGGCATCCTTAAATTCCTTATGCTCATTACAAACATGATGGATGACACCATGATCCAATAGTTTTTGCATCAACTTGATTGCTGTGACCCGGTCAGCAGCATCTTTGTGATCTAGAAGCCAATCGATTGATTTTTTTGAAAGTCCAAATACACCACATCCACTGGTTCTCCCTTGTTCACTCTACTAGTTACATGCTCAAAAAATTCTAGAAGATTTGTCAAGCATGATTTCCCTTTCATAAATCCATGCTGACTTGGACCGATCCTGTCACTGCTTTCCAAATGCAATACTATATCATCTTCAATAACTGATTCCAACATTTTCCCCACTACTGATGTCAGGCTAACCGGTCTATAATTACCCGTTTTCTCTCTCCCTCCATTTTTAAAAAGTGATATTACATTAGCTACCCTCCAGTCCATAGGAACTGATCCAGAGTTGATAGACTGTTGGAAAATGATCCCCAATGCATCCACTATTTCTAGGGTCACTTCCTTAAGTACTTGGGATGCAGACTATCGGCCCTGGGGATTTATCGGCCTTCAATCCCATCAATTTCCTGATTAATAAGGATTTCCTTCAGTTCCTCCTTCTCACTAGACCCTCGGTCCCCTAGTATTTCCGGAAGGTTATTTGTGTCTTCCTTCGTGAAGACAGAACCAAAGTATTTGTTCAACTGGTCTGCCATTTCTTTGTTCCCCATTATAAATTCACCTGATTCTGACTGCAAGGGACCTACGTTTGTCTTCACCAATCTTTTTCTCTTCACATATCTATAGAAGCTTTTGCAGTCAGTTTTTATGTTCCCAGCAAGCTTCCTCTCATACTCTATTTTCTCCCTCCTAATTAAACTCTTTGTCCTCCTCTGCTGAATTCTAAATTTCTCCCAGTCCTCAGGTTTGCTGCTTTTTCTGGACAATTTATATGCCTCTTCCTTGGATTTAACACTATCCTTCATTTCCCTTATTAGCCATGGTTGAGCCACCTTCCCTGTTTTATTTTTTACTCCAGACAGGGATGTACAATTGCTGAAGTTCATCCATGTGATCTTTAAATGTTTGCCATTGCCTATCCACCATCAACCCTTTAAGAATCATTCGCCAGTCTATTCTAGCCAATTCATGTCCCATACCATCGAAGTTACCTTTCCTTAAGGTCAGGACCCTAATCTCTGAATTAACTGTGCCACTCTCCATCTTAATAAAGAATTCTACCATATTATGTTCACTCTTCCCCAAGAGGCCTCGTACAACAAGATTGCTAATTAGTCCTTTCTCATTACACATCACCCAGTCTAGGATGGCCAGCCCTCTAGTTGGTTCCTCGACATATTGATCTAGAAAACCATCCCTAATACACTTCAGGAAATCCTCTTCCACCGTATTGCTATCAGTTTGGTTAGCCCAATCTATATGTAGATTAAAGTTGCCCATGATAATTGCTATACCTTTATTGCACGCATCCCTAATTTCTTGTTTGATGCTGTCGCCAACTTCTCTACTACTGTTTGGTGGTCTGTACACATCTCCCACTAGCGTTTTCTGCCCTTTGGTATTCCGCAGCTCCACCATACAGATTCCACATCCTCCAAGTTAATGCCCTTCCTTACTATTGCGCTAATTTCCTCTTTAACCAGCAACGCTACCCCACCTCCTTTTCCTTTCTGTCTATTTTCCTGAATGTTGAATATCCCTGGATGTTGAGCTCCCAACCTTGGTCACCCTGGAGCCATGATGCCAATTATATCATATTCGTTAATTACTGCCTGCATAGTTAATTCGTCCACTTTATTACGAATACTCATCGCATTGAGGCGCAGAGCCTTCAGGCTTGTCTTTTTAACACACTTTTCCCCTTTAGAATTTTGCTGTAATGGACATTGTTCTCTTACCCCCTTAAAAAGATACTGAATAATAGCCACCCCTCTTTTTCCTTAAAGTCTGCAGATTAAGATATTTATGGAGGACGAAAATTAGGACATGCAGGTTCTTTTTTTTTTTAAGTCTAAAATTTTAAATTATTTTAACTGCAGACATCATTTAAACAAAATTAGATTTGCACAACCAGTCACAATACTGTTTCTTCTCTTTAATCTTCAGTGGCTACATAAGATGCTCTCCACAGCCCTCCAGTAAGTTGAATAATTTATGTACCAAGATACATTTTGTCGGATTATGAAAAAAAAGCTGAATTATAAATTCTATTAAAATAGAAATTGACCTACGTTAGGTAAAACTTTTCTTGCAACTTTAGCTAGCAAATGCAGTTATTTTTGTGTTGCAATTCTTTCCCAAGTATTCACGTTCGCAGCAAATGACAATTTCCACATGCAGACCTCTGCTTCTTGCAATCAGAAACTTACGCTTCTCGTGAATGGCTGCAGGATTAACCATTACACATTTATCTCCGTATTCTGCACTGGAGTTGACGTTGGTTGACAAGTATTATCTCTTGTCCACTTTGAAATACAGAAGGGACCACACAATCAGAGCGCTGCTTTCAGGCTAAAACTTAGTCAAATTTACTTGCACGCAAGGTAATCCAATCACACAAGCAAATTAGACGGGAAGTAACCAGCAATAAATGTGTCTGGTTTGCATATTATTTAAATTGTTTCAAAATTAAGTGTCCAAAAGAATAGTTCACTAAACTCCATCTTATATTCCTAATATGAGCCATATTAAAATATAGAACAGATATTTTACAGTTTGAAGTATGAAAAGGTTCGACAAGTATCATTCTTTAACTTCACCAGGGTTTCACTGGTATTCAAGTAAGTATTTTACGAGTTAAGCATTAAAACAAATCGATAATCGCTTCATTACCTTTTGCAGTTATCAGTTTTGTGGCAGAGTCAGGCATTAACTTTCAGATTCGTCTGATGCAATCTTTGCAACTGTAATCTGAGGTTTACAAGTAGTAATGGGGTGGGGTGGAGAAAGAGAATGCTATAGGGCCTTCAGATCTGAAAACATCCATTTGGTTTGTGAAAATCTAATCTACGCTATAAACATGTATGCATCAGTTTTTGTTTTAATGTAAAAATTTCAAATTTACTGGTGATCGTTCAATATTTTCAGTAAAGTTCATCCATTCTGAAACTGTACATACTGATGTATAGTATACTTCAGTTTAAGACAGCTTAAAGGAACATATACTTTAAAAGGAAATTTTATGTATTACCAAAGGTTAAACCCAAGAGACATCAAGAGTCTCAATACATAAGTAGTAAAAGGAAGTTAGAATCTTCCTTAAAAATCAGTTTTTAAAACATTTCCCACGATCAAAGCCCTTATGAAGTATTCTGAATTCGCACTGAATGTGTCAGTATCACACCAGCGCCAATTCAGACACCTGCCCAGCGGAAACTGGCAAATGGAATCGCAATCTGTACATGATACATTCGATCATGCAGCCACTGTTGCTCTCTCATAACTGCTTATCCTAGCCTTCCTACGCACCAATGGTGAAACTAAAATGCAATATGCAAATGATCACATATCTGCAGGCCACATTGTCCGCATGCCAGACACAAGACCCTCAAAGCAAGTGCTCTACTCTGTGTTCCTTCACGGCAAGCGAGCTAAAGGTGGGCAGCGGAAACACTACAAGGACACCCCCAAAGCCTCCCTGATAAAGTGCGACATTCCCACTGACTCCTGGGAGTCCCTGGCCCAAGACCGCCCTAAGCGAAGGTAGTGCATCCGGGAGGGCGCTGAGCACCTCGAGTCTCAACACCGAGAGCATGCAGAAATCAAGTGCAGGCAGTGGAAAGAGCGTGCGGCAAACCTGTCTCACCCACCCCTTCCCTCAATGACCATCTGTCCCACCTGTGACAGAGTCTGTGGCTCTCGTATTGGACTGTTCTGCCACCAAAGAACTAACTTCAGGAGTGGAAGCAAGTCTTCCTCCATTCCAAGGGACTGCCTACGATGATGATGATGGCTAACATGCACTTTTTGGAAGAGAAATAAGTAAAAATGCTAATCAGAATAAACAAGGGAAATTCCACTGAATATACTAAGAAATGCCTCCCTCCCAGATTTAAGATATTAGTTTCTCTCTTGTCCTATGACTTGGCCTGCGTGGGCCAAACACCATTTGCATTCAGAAACTATTTTGTCAATAACATAGCTGCTCCATTCGCTTTTTTGGGGAGCTACAGGAAGAGAGTTTTGTTGAGAACTTGTGATATGGAAGTAGTTAGTCACATTCTTCAGCTTGTGATATAAAAATCAATGTACAGGTACAACGTCCAGAATTCGGAACTCCAAAAACCAGAATTGTCCGAAAACCGGACATTTTGCGCATCGTCCGGAATCTGGAATTAGTCTTCGAAAACCAGACATTTTGAGGCCATAATGGCGACATCGGGCAGTGAGGGACGAGGAAACAAGAAAGCGCAGCGCCGGGGGATTGCGGGAATCGGCGAGGAGCAGTGTGAATGTAGGGTGTAGAGGAGATGAGCGAGTAATGGAAATTCAGCGCCTCTGTGTAGCACTCTGTCAACAATCCACACTCACCCAGGGACCCGCTCATCAATGACCAGCCACCGAGCTCACTGACCCTACCTGGAGGGGTTGAGCCATCACTGGGGTCCCCGACTCCTTCCCCTCGGCTCCGGGTAACCCTGAGCACCAGTGCGAATGGCGAGGTCCGAAATCCGGCATGGATTTGGTCGATGATTCCGGATTTCAGACTACTGATTTTCTTGTCTGAAATCTGGAAAAAAAAAAATCTGGCACAGAATCGATCCGAGGATTCCGGATGTTGCACCTGTATTGACACATTAATAAGTTTCCAAATTTTTTGTTGGGTTAAAAAGGAAATGTTGATGTTGGGGTTGGTAGCGATGTTGAAGGGCATCAGATTGAATAAAACAAAATGGTACCGTAAGTAATATAAATAGATATATGTATAGTTTCACAAAAAAATTGGTGATTCAATATAAAATATTCATAATTTTTCCAAGTGCTCAGTTTTAAATTTGAACTCAAGTTAGAGGAATGCCTAGTTTGTCGAGTGCTTGGTAGTTATCGTCATGTCAGCTGCATGATATCCAGATATCAGGAGCTCAATTAAGCTGACCTTACAAACTCAGCTTTTGTTGTTGCAAATTTGCGCAAGTTGAAGTTGCACATTTCCCAACTTTTTGGGTGCAAGAGGGTAATAAAGACATCTGCTTGGAAGCCTAAATTGTTCATTTAAAAATAAGCATCAGACCTTGTGTAATCCGAGGATTCAGCATTAACATAACTAATCCATTTCGACAATTGAGAATGGACTGCTCAACAGCTCATTATGAAATGCTCCACTGACTCAGTTGGTTAAAAACAACATCTTTTGTCTGAACTCGAGTGGCCTTTTTTTTTGCTTTAGGGAGTATGACTTCACTTCTGATAGCAGATTTTGCTTGTGAACAAGTTTGATGTGGAATCCTGTGGTCTTGTATAATAGGCTCATTAAGCTCTCAGGCTGAAAATGTCAATTAGAACTTCTGTTGCTACAGAGGTTCAGGTTTTCCAGTGTACCTGCACCTGGTGATTTAAAGCGCCTTTATATCTGCACATAAATTCATCTGCGTGAGCCTACCATGTTTTTCGAAGCAGTTTAGCCAAATTGATTCCTGGAAAGGGAGGATTGTCCTGTGAGGAGAGATGCAGTAGATTGAGACCGATACCGATACTCTCTGGAGTTTAGAAGAATGAGAGGTGATCTCATTAAAAAACACAAGATTCTGAGGGGCATTGACAGGGTAGATGCGAAGAGGTTGTTTCACTAGGCTTAGAACTAGGGGGCATAGTTTCAGGATAAGGGTCGGCCATTTTAGACTGAAAGAAGGAATTTCTTCACTCAGAGGGCTGTGAATCTTTGGAATTCTCTACCCCAAAGGGTTGTGGATGCGGAGTCATTGAGTATATTCAAGGCGGAGATCGATTATTTTTGTACTGTAGGGTAATCAAGGGATATGGGGATCAGGTGGGAAAGTGGAGTTGAGGTCGAAGATCAGCCATGATCTTATTGAATGATGGAGAAGGCTCGAGGGAATATGTAGTCTACTCCTGCTCTGAATTCTTATGTTCTTATGTAAAAAGAGCTGGGCTTTATACACTTTGGAGTGTGGCTAATGGACAGAGGCTGGGTCTTTCACACAAACTGGATAGTGAACCTGGTCAAGCATCTGAAGTGAACTCTAAAGACCCAGTAGGGTTCCAGCGGAGGTGAACTGTTAGCACAGAACATGAACTGAACGTTACCTGTAAGGCCCGTGGTGAGGCATTTAACACCCTTCTTAATTTCCAGTCCGTTATACTTGTTTGTACACAAAACAGTGTGTGGTGGGGGGGATCTTCTTTTATTTGAGGCAGCACCAATTTGCATTTTCAAGCACAGGGTCTATGTTTAAGGCATTGTCCATTTTATAAGAAATAGAAAGAAAGACTTGCATTTATAAAACACGTTTCACAGCCTCAGGACGTCCCAAAGTAGCCAATGAAGTACTTTTGAAGCACAGTCACTGTTGTAATGTGGGAATTTATATCCAAAATTAGTTCAAATTTCTTAAAGTTTAAATTTTGTGATTTTTGACTGGAATCATATTCTCACATTAGGCAAAAAATTAATTTACAGATGTGGATATGCAGATTTAAATAACTCAAATTGATGGTATTTCACAAGGTGAAATCATGAGAGTTAACTGCATTCGTTATAATGGTCAAAAATTAGCTACAACATCCTTACTGGATGGACTTTAGTGGAAGGACACATCATTTTCATGAATCAACAACAGAAATGCATTTAAAATGTCTCCTGGTTAATCATTGTATTGTCGATTTCTTCACACCAGCATAAGCTACCTTCATGTGAAGAAACAAATAACTTCTGAAAGCACCACAATTTATGTAGACGGTACTTTTATTTTTAAAAAGTCAAGTTTCACATTTCTGTAATGCATGGGAGAGTGCATTATGAAAATGAAGGTGCATTAAAGGCAATTGGAGATCAAATTTATTTATACATCCTAATTAGTCCTCCATCATCACCCTGTGATATTAAGGGTTTTATTTTTTCTGCTCGTACTACTTCCTGGGATGACATGAACCCCTGCTTTCCCGACAATGAAATTTGTATCGGGGAATAGAACAGGCTCAAGGGGATCAATGGCCTACTCCTGTTCCTATGTTTTTAATAGTTCTGTGTGCACTGGGAGCCTTCCAGTATACTCCCGTCCTTTCACGATGCAAAGCACTGGCATGCTATCCTACCGGAGAGGTAGTAGGGCACCACTGCTATAGCCAGATCCTGACACCAGATACATTTTTCAGCATGGTAGCAATCAGAAGCAGAAACCTTGGCTGTTTTTGTCCCCTCCTCTTAGACCATGGTCATGGTGGCTAACTCAGCATGGACTGGAGGTTGAATCTTGGATCCTCCTAATCTGTACGGCTTAGTACCACAAACGAATTTCTTACCACGAGGCAATTGAGTAATCATAAAATCAGAGAAATTTATGGTACAGGAGACCATTCAGCCCATCATGTCTGACGGCCGAAAAAGAGCTATCCACCAGCCGAATCCCACTTTCCAGCACTTGACCCGTAAGCCCTGCAGGATACGGCACTTCAAGGGTATATCATACAACTTTTTGTACAATTTTTAAACAAATGGAATTTTAATACCAATCAACCTAAAAGCAAAGAAAAATTAAAACAATTTTTCAAATGTTGACATTGTTTGAGTCACATTCTGCTGTACCAGAGCGACAAAGTTTATTTAAAAGCAACATTAAAATGTCAATAGTAGTGCAGCAACTGAAATGTCTACAGGTATTTTCGTTTAATTATCCAGTTTTGAGACTATTTCAGCAGCTCTTGATTTGACATCCTCACCCAGCAGAGTAATTCTGCGGAGAACAGATGTACATTAAAAAAGGTAAAATACTGCAAATGGTGGAAATCAAATATAAACAGAAAATGGCATGCTGCCTGACCTGCTGAGTATTTCCAGAATTTCTGTTTACATTTTATACTAAAAAGGTTGCCATAAATTGAAGAAAAGCAGCACAGTATGTTCAAGATTTTAAAATGCCACATTTCGAGAATTATTTGGCTGTCCAAATTAAACTGTGATGTTAGCAAGAGAACTCCATAGAATTACTTCTCTATACTTGGGCCAATAGCAATGTGCATTGGAACTGGGCTTTACAGAATAAATAGAATTAAGTTTAAGAGAATGTTACAAGGTTGCAAGCCATGCAAATACAGGAAAAGGGAGAGAATTCAGACTGCACAAACAACAGGAAAAATGACCTTCCAACACATAAACTATGTCAGTTGTTTTTTTTTAAATAAAAAGGGAACATGGGTGTTATTCCCATCTTGGTAAGTGAAACGTTAAAAAAAAAATCTGATAGCAGGTGCTCAAAAATCCTTGTATTTTATCGATCCCTGGAGATCCATTTTGTGTCTGTGTTCAGCAGAATATACTCATCCACCCAGGATGAGGAAGGGTAGATCACCATTATTCCACTATTTTCATTAAGCTGATGCTGACTTGGTCTTGTATCTGATTTCAGCAGAACAACATTCAAGTGCAGAAACTCAAAATGGGACTCTGTAAGGGAGGAAAACTGGATCCAATTTGAAGTGTCTCTTCCTGATCGCTACCTGATGCTGGAAAATGCACATATTTAGACATGATCAGATTCAGCTGTCGTGCCTTCCAAGGTTGAACAACCTGCCAACATGCACTGTCCAAGCACATATCGGGCGATGTGCTGGAACGTAACTAGTGCCTGTGGAGCGTTCCTCAGCAAAAACTGACGCTTTCTGAAGAGGAAGGGAGGAAACAACAAAATAAAATCTTACTTGTTCATTTTAAGTTATATTAATTTCCCTAATGTACACTGATAAATGATGACAATGATTTGCGTTAATTACCAGATCATAAATTGAAATATGATAAGTCAATCCTCTTGACATTTAGAGGGTGTCGCCATAAGTAATACAGTGCCAAGAATTACTTGAACATCTATTACTCCAGCCCCCACCTATTCAGTTGAGCTTTGTGCACTTTGATAGGAATGAAAAATGCTGATGACACAACTTAAGGAGCTTGGTTACATAGAATGTCAGTCATAGAATGATACAGCACAGGAGGAGGCTATTCAGCCCATCATGCAGAGCCTCTTTGAAACACAGTCCAATTAGTCCCACTCCTGCTCTTTCCTCAAAGCCCTATAAATGTTTCCCCTTCAAGTATTTATCCAATTCTCCTTTAAAAGTTCTTATTGAATCTGCTTCCACATCCCTTTTAGGTAGTGCATTTCAGATCACAGCAACTCACTGCGTTAAAAAAAAATTCTCATCAAGCCTCTGGTTCTTTTGCCAATTGCCTTAAATCTGTGTTCTCTGGTTACCAACCCTTCTACCAGTGGAAAGAGTTTCTCCTTATTTACTCTACCAAAATCCTTCATGATTTTGAACACCTCTATCAAATCTCACCTTGACCTTCTATGCTTTACGAAGAACAACCCCAGTTTCTCTAGTCTCGCCACATATCTGAAGTCCTTCATTCCTGGTACCATTCTAGTGAATTCTCCTCTGCACCTCTCTAAGGCCTTGACATCCTTCCTAAAGTGTGGTGCCCAATATTGGCCACAATACTCCAGCTGGGGCCTAACCCAGTGTTTTATAAAGATTTAGCATAACTTACTTCCTCTATTTATAAACCCAAGGATCCCATATGCGTTTTTAACAGCCTTCTCAACGTGTCCTACCACCTTCCAAGACGAGTGTACGCACGTCTCCAGGTCTCTATTCCTGCACCCCCATTAAAATTGTACCGTTTAGTTTTTACTGCCTCTCCTCAGTCTTCCTGCCAAAATGAACCAGTTCAGACTTCTCCGCATTAAATTTCATCTGCCAAGTGTCTGCCCATTTCACCATTCTGTCGATCTCCTCCTGAAGTCTGTTACTATCCTCCTCTTGTTTACTACATTTCCGAGTTTTATGTCATATGAAAACTACTATTTTCTGTCCCTGTTCTTTTCACCCTCATCGGAATGTGTCTAGTCTGTACTCAAAATATCTCCTCTTTGAATGTCTCCGATTGCTCATTTACTGTTTTACCTGCCAATCTTTGATTTTAATTCACCTGGGTCAGATCCCTTTTCAACTCACTGAAATTAGTCCCCCTCGAGTTGAGTATTTTCACATTTGATTGTTCCTTGTCCATTACTATTCTAAAGCTAATGGATTTGCAGGATCTTGTGGAGGCAGCGCTGGTGGTATTTCTCCAGCGCTGAGGTGTCTACTGTATATGGTCCATGTCCCTGAGCCATATAGGAGGGCGGGTATCTCTACTGCTCTGTACACCATAAGCTTGGTGCCAGATTTGAGGTCCTGGTCTTCAAACACTCTCTTCCTCAGGTGACCAAAGGCTGCACTGGCACACTGGAGGCGGTGTTGGACCTAGTCATCGATGTCTGCTCTTGCTGATAGTAGGCTCCCGAGGTATGGAAAGTGGTCCACGTTGTCCAAGGCCGCGCCGTGGATTTTGATGACCGAGGGGGGCAGTGCTATGTGACGGGGTCAGGTTGGTGGAGAACCTTTGTCTTACAGATGTTTAGAGTAAGGCCCATGCTTTCGTATGTCTCAGTGAAGATGTTGATGATGGCTTGGAGTTCAGCATCTGAATGTGTGCAGACGCAAGCACATCCATAGTTCGATGACAGAGGATGGGACGACCTTGGATCTAGCTTGGAGCGACGGTTGCACATTGGTTCTATAGTTTGGTTCCACCCCAGCGGGGAACTTGTTGAGAGTGAGATGGAGCATTGCAGTGAGGAAGATTAAGAGCGTTGGAAGATCCTGCAAATCCACTGAGAGGATAGATGCATCAACATCAGTGTTCGCGATCAGGCCAACATCCCCAGCATCGAAGCACTGACCACACACAACCAGCTCCGTTGGACGGGCCACATTGTTCACATGCCCAACCACGAGACTTCCAAAGCAAGCGCTCTACTTGGAACTCCTATATGGCAAGCGAACTCCAATTGGGTTGAGGAAACTTTTCAAGGACACCCTCAAAGACTCCTTGATAAAGTGCAACATCCCCACCGGCACTTGGGAATCCCTGGCCAAAGACCGCCGTAAGTGGAGAAAGAGCATCCAGGAGGGCGCTGAGCACCTAGTGTCGTCGCCGAGAGCATGCATAAACCAAGCGTAGGCAGCGGAAGGAGTGTGCGGCAAACCAGACTCCCCCACCCACCCTTTCCTTCAACCACTGTCTATGCCACCTGTGACAGAGACTGTAATTCCTGGATTGGACTGTACAGTCACCTGAGAACTCAATTTTAGAGGGGAAGCAAGTCTTCCTCGATTGCGAGGGACTGCCTATGATGATGATGAATGCTAATGATATTGTGATCACTGTTTCCTAAATGCTCCCCCACTGAAACATGCTCCACTTCATTCCCCAGAACTAAATTCAGCACTGCTTCCTTCCTTGTTGGGCTGGAAACATACTGATCAAGAAAGTTGACTTGTACACCATTCAGGAATTCCTCCCCCTCTTCCAATGTTATTTTCCCAGTCTTTTTTAGAATAATCGATGTCCCCAGTAATTAATACTCTAAAGTTCTTACATCTTTATGCAACTTGCTCCTCTATCTCCTTACCATTATTTGGTGGCTTATAGCATGCACCCAGCACAAGAACTCCTCTATAGATTCTGCCTTTGGCAAATTATCTGAATGGTGGCAGATTAGGAAAAGGGGAGGTGCAACGAGATCTGGGTGTCATGGTATATCAGTCATTGAAAGTTGGCATGCAGGTACAACAGGCGGTGAAGGCAGCAAATGGTATGTTGGCCTTCATAGCTAGGGGATTTGAGTATAGGAACAGGGAGGTCTTACTGCAGTTGTACAGCGCCTTAGTGAGGCCTCACCTGGAATATTGTGTTCAGTTTTGGTCTCCTAATCTGAGGAAGGACGTTCTTGCTATTGAGGGAATGCAGCGAAGGTTCACCAGACTGATTCCCAGGATGGCTGGACTGTATTCACTGGAGTTTAGAAGGATGAGAGGGGATCTTATAGAAACATATAAAATTCTGACAGGACTGGACAGGTTAGTTGCAGGAAGAATGTTCCCGATGTTGGGGAAGTCCAGGAGCAGGGGACATAGTCTAAGGGTAAGGGGTAAGCCATTTAGAACCGAGATAAGGAGAAACTTCTTCACTCAGAGTTGTTAACCTGTGGAATTCCCTACCGCAGAGAGTTGTTGATGCCAGTTCATTGGATATATTCAAGAGGGAGTTAGATATAGCCCTTACGGCTAAAGGGATCAAGGGGTATGGAGAGAAAGCAGGAAAGGGGTACTGAGGTGAATGATCAGCCATGATCTTATTGAATAGTGATGCAAGCTCAAAGGACCGAATGGCCTACTCCTGCACCTATTTTCTACGTTTCTATGCCTATGGGCCCAAGTTTCGGCCTCAGTTGCTCCTGATTTTTTGGAGCAACTGGTGGAGAACGGAGTATCTTAGAAATCCAAATTCTTGGCATTTAGTTTGCTCCAGTTCTAGTCAGTTACAACAGTTTCACTTTGGAACAGAAGTTTTTTTTCAAAAGGGGGTGTGTCCGGCCACTTATGCCCGTTTTCAAAGTTTCGGCAGTGAAAACTTACTCCAAACTAACTTAGAATGGAGTACGTGAAGATTTTTGTACGCTTGAAAAAACCTCGTCTACACTTTAGAAAATCAGGCGTAGGTTACAAATCAGGCGTAGGGAATGGGGGGGGGGGGGGGTTTAAAAGAAAGTTTACAAACATTAAACAATTCAGTTTTACAAATAAAGAGCCATCATCAATAATAAATGATAAAAACATCAATAAATCAATCAAAAAAATTAATAAATAAAACATTTTCTACTTACCGACTGCAGCACCGGGAGCCATCCAACAGCGTGCTGGGATGCTCCCCCCACCCCCCACAGTGTGTCTCTCTGTCTGTGTGTGTCTCTCACTCTCTGTCTGTCAGTGTCTGTGTTTCTGACAGAGGGGGGCAGGGGGAGGAGAGGGAGGGAGGTGGGGAGGGGAGGGATGGGGGAGGGGGGAGGAGGAGAAAGGGAAGGGGTGGGGAAGGAGGAGAAGGGGAGGAGGGGGGAAAGGAGGAGAAGTGGACGGGGGGGGGGAGGAGGAGGAGGGAGGAGGAGGAGGAGGAGGAGGAGGAGGAGGAGGAGGAGGAGGAGGAGTGGACGGGGAGGAGGAGGAGAAGTGGACGGGGAGGAGGAGGAGAAGTGGACGGGGAGGAGGAAGGAGGAGGAGGAGGAGGAGGAGGAGAAGTGGACGGGGGGAGGAGAAGGAGGAGGAGTGGACGGGGGGGGGAGGAGGAGAAGGAGGAGGGGAGGAGGAGTGGACGGGGGGGGAGGGGGAGGAGGAGGAGGAGGAGGAGGAGAAGTGGACGGGGGGGGAGGGGGAGGAGGAGGAGGAGGAGGAGGAGAAGTGGACGAGGGGGGGGGGAGGAGGAGGAGGAGGAGGAGGAGGAGGAGGAGGAGGAGGAGGAGGGAGGAGGAGGAGGAGGAGGGGGGGAGGGTGAAAGGAGAAGGGGGGGGAGGGTGAAAGGAGAAGGGGGGGGGAGGGTGAAAGGAGAAGGGGGAGAGGGTGAAAGGAGAAGGGGGGGGAGGGTGAAAGGAGAAGGGGGGGGGGGGGGAGGGTGAAAGGAGAAGGGGGGGGTGGGGAGAAGAGACTGAACGGGCCCAAGATTTACAGGTAGGTGGCGTTGGGTCGGGGGAGCGCGGGTCGGAGCTGGTCGGGAGCACGGGTCGGATCGGGGGGGGGGGGGGGGGGGGGGGGAGGGAGGTCGGCTCGGGTCGGGGGGGGGGGGGGGGGAAGAGGGGGGTGCAGGTCGGGTCCAGTCCGGGGGGGGGGGTCGGATCCGGGGGCTGGGGGGGGGGGAAGCGGGAGTCGGGTCGGGGTTGGGTCCGGTCCGGGGGCGGCAAGCGAGAGTCAAGTCGGGTCGGGAGGAAGCAGGAGCTGGGCATGGGAGGAGCCTTATGCACGCAGCCCCAGTGAGGCCATTCGTCAAGGGAAGGGGCTGCGTGCTTCGGGCACCTCCCAGAGTTTTGGGCGCCAGGAGCTACTGCACATGCGCGCACGCCCACCCCCCACAGTGCTGCGCTGCGCTGCGCCGAGGGCCAGAGGACCTGCAGGGAGCCGGAGAATCTGGAAGTTTTTTTTAGGCGCACTTTGTGGCGCGAAAAACGGGCGTCCAGGTCGGGGCTGCGCCATTCTAGGCGTGGCCCGAAACTTGGGCCCTATGTTTCTATGTAATCACCAGATAATTTTTTTTCGCTATGTTGATTGAGAGATAAATATTGGCCCTGCTCTACTTCGAAATAGTGCCATGGGTTTTTTTTAAACCTCCACCAGAGAGCAGACAGGACCTTCAGTTTAACATCTCATCTGAAAGATGGCACCTCCAACAGTGCAGCACTCCCTCAGTACTGCACTGGAGTGTCAGCTTTTTTTGTTCAATTCAATGTGGTTATCAATAACCATATTTACCATGCTCCGTGTATTTACACACCCATGTTCGTCTGCCTCACATTCCCCTCTCATCTGATCCCTCCTATTTTTGAACCACTCTTTGGGCCCAAGTTTCGAGCCGCGCCGAGAACGGCACAGTCCCTACCTGGACACTTGTTTTTCATGCCACAAAGTGCGCTTAAAAAAAACTTCCAGATTCTCCAGCTCCCTGCAGGTCGTTTGCAGCTCGGCGCGGCGCAGCAGGAGCTGTAGGGGGCGGAGCCAGGTCCCTGCGCTGAAAACAGTGGCGGGACCTCTGCACGTGCGCGCTACAGTGGGCGCGCATGTGCAGTAGCTCCAGGCGCCCAAAACTGTGTGGGAGGGGCCGAAGCACGCAGCCCCAAGCCCTGGCCGAATGGCCTCACTGGGGCTGCGTGAATAAGGCTTCTCCCACGGCCAGCTCCTGCTTCCTCCCGACCCGACTCCCACTTCCCGCCTCCAGACCGGACCAGACACCGACCCGACTCCCGCTCTTCCCCCCCCCGCCCCTGGACCGGACCCAACCCCAACTCCCGCATCCCCCCACCTCCCTGACCAGACCCGACCCAACTCCCGCTTCCCCCCGTCCGGACCGGACCCGACACCCGCTCCCCGCCCCTGCACTGGACCCGACCCCGACCCGACTCCCGCTCCCCCCCGGACCGGACCCGACACGACTCCCGCTCCCTTCCTCCCTCCCCCCCGACCTGACTTCCCTTTCCCTCCCTCCCTCCCCCCGACCCGAACCGACTCCCTCCCAACACCCCCCCCCGACCCGACCCAACGCCACCTACCTGTAAATCTGGTGCTGGAGATGGGCCCTGCCCGAAGTCTTGGGCCGGCCAGGCCCAGCCAGTTCAGCCTCCCTCCCCCATCTCCTTCCCCCCCCGCCCCCCCATATCTCCTTCCCCCCCCCACCCATATCTCCTTTCTCCCCCCCCATATCCTTTTCCCCCCCCCCACCATATCTCCCTTCCTCCCCCTCCTCTCGCTGTCAGAAACACAAGACAATGACAGAGAGTGAGAGACACACACAGACAGACAGAGAGATAGAGACACTGACAAAGACACACTGGGGGGGGGGGGGGGCATCCCAGCATGCTGTTGGAGGGGTCCCGGTGCTGCATCGGCAAGTAGAAAATGTTTTATTTATTGATTTAAAAAAAAATTATTTCTTATTAATTTTTTTTGATTGATTTATTGGTTGATTTATTGATGTTTTTATCATATATTATTGATGATGGCTCTTTATTTGTAAAACTGAAGTGTTTAATGTTTGTAAACTTCCCTTTAAACCGCCCCCCCCCCCCCCATTCCCTACGCCTGATTTGTAACCTAAGCCTGGTTTTCTAAAGTGTAGACAAGGTTTTTTCGAGCGTACAAAAATCTTCACTTACTCCATTCTAAGTTAGTTTGGAGTAAGTTTTCACTGCCGAAACTTTGAAAACAGGCTGGACACGCCCCCTTTTGAAATAAAAATTCTGTTCCAAAGTGAAACTGTTCTAACTGACTAGAACTGGAGCAAACTAAATGGCGAGAATTCCGATTTCTAAGATACTCCGTTCTACACCAGTTGCTCCTAAAAATCAGGAGCAAATCATGTCGAAACTTGGGGCTTTTATTCTAATGCTCTCTGTTTGTCTCTCCCAGTCCTTTGTGAACCTTGTATCTCCTCTCTAATGCCTCATCCTGTTGCCCCTACTCCAGCTAAATTAGTTTCAATCCTCACCTACAGCACTAGTTAATCTCTCTGCAAGGACAACAGTGTACAGCCATTCGGCCCAACTGATCCGTGCCGGTGTTTATGCTCCACACGAGCCTCCTCCCATCCCTCTTTAGCTAACCCTATTAGCACAAACTTCTATTTCCTTCTCCCTCATGTGCTTATCCAGCATCCCCTTGAGTGCACTGATGTTATTGACCTCAACTGCTCCACATCACAGTATGTTCCACATTCTAACCACTCTGTAGATAAAGAAGTTTCTACTGGATTTATAGAGACTCTCTTATATTTATGGCCTCGAGTTTTGGTCTCCGCACAAGTGCAAACATCTTCTCTACGTCTACTCTTTCATAATCTTAAAGACCTCTCCATCAGGTCACCCATCAGTCTTCTCTTTTCTACCTGTTCAATCTTTCCTGATGGGTATAATCTCTCAGTTCTGCTATCATCCTTGTAAATCTTTTCTGCATCTTCTCAAGTGCCACTACATCACTTTTAGAATATGGAGACTAGAACTGTGCAAGTACTCCAAGTGTGATCCAGCCAAGGGTCTGTACAAGTTTATACTTGCGTATAAACTATGTGGCACTACTTTTAATGATTTGTATATCTGTACCCGCGGCCCTTTGCTCCTCTATCCCATTTAGACTCTTATTTTTCAAGGTGTATGTGGCCTGGCCTCCTTATTCTTCCTACCTAAATGCACCACCTCACAATTATCTATATTGAAATTAATTAGCCAATTACAAACCCATTCTGCATGTTTATTAATATCGTCTTGTATTTTGTCACAGTCTTCCTTAGTATTAACTATACCAGCCACCCGCCCCCCACCCCCCCTCACCCTCCACCCTCCAATTTGGTGTCGTTTGCAAATTTTGAAATGTAACTTCTGTTTCCAGAGTCCAAATAGTGTGCGTCAATGATGAACAGCAGTGGTCCCAGTACTAAGTTGATGGAATGATCAATAATCGCACCCAGATCCTTTTTCTCGGTCCACCCTTGATAATTGCCACACATTCTTTGTATACGCAGTCCATGTTTCCTGGACCAAGCCAATGTATTAGAGGGATGCGCTTCAGTGAGGTGGAAG
This sequence comes from Pristiophorus japonicus, assembly GCF_044704955.1. Lineage (NCBI taxonomy): Eukaryota > Metazoa > Chordata > Chondrichthyes > Pristiophoridae > Pristiophorus > Pristiophorus japonicus. The sequence goes on from NC_091981.1 coordinate 6,232,368, forward strand.
GTCTTTTCTCATCCCATGTGCTTATGATAGCCTTCATCTGCTAATTTAATTCACCTCCCCAAAGAATTCCAGCAGATTTGTGAAGCATGTCTTATTGATTCTAAAATCATACTGACTGCTTCTGACAGCCTCTCTGCTCTGAACATTGATGATGTCCCATAAAGTGCTTCTTGGCATTTTCCCATTACTGATATAAAAGTAACTCTACTATAATTCCTGTCTTTTTGTTGTTGTTAAATATAGTGAAATTATAACATATCAAATATCAAAGTAATGCTGGCCTGGTCCCATTCTCCTGCTTTCAGAGAGCCCACACTTGTTATAGAGTACAGTAACTGTGTTCATAAACACATCCCAGCATCCTACTTTTTTTGAAGAGGTAACAGAGAGTAGACAATGGTAATGCAGTAGATGTAACTTATCTAGATTTTCAAAAGGCCTTCAACAAGGTACCCCATAATAGACTGATGAACAAGGTCAGAGAATGTGGAGTCAGAGGACAAGTAGCAGAATGGATAGCTAGCTGGCTTCAAGACAGAAAGCAGAGTGTGGAAGTAAAGGGTAGCTATTCACAGTGGCAGAAGATGGGTAGTGGTGTGCCACAAGGATCAATGCTGGGACCACGGTTCCCAATTTTTATTAACTATTTAGACTCTGGAATCAAAAACAATTTCTAAATTGGGGGTGGGGGGGGTGGCGGGAAGAGAGGCGCAATACTGAGGAGGACTGCAACAAAATACAGGGGACATTAATAAACTTGCAGAATGGGCATATAATTGGCAAATGAAGTTCAACACAGATAAATATGAGGTATTACATTTTGGTAGGAAGAATAGGACAGTCACTTATTACTTGGAGGGTGCGAGTCTCGGTGGAGTAGAGGAACAAAGGGATCTCAGAATACATGTGCACATATCACAAAGTTGCAACACATGTTGGCAAGGCCATTAAAAAAAAAAGCAAACCAAGCACTAGGGTTTATTTCTAGAGGGAGAGAGAGTTGAAAAGTAGGGAAGCTACGCTAAACCTGTATCGAACTTTGGTTAGACCACACTTAAAATACTGCGTACAGTTCTGGTTGCCATATTATAAAAAGGATATAGAAGCACTGGAGAGGGTGCAGAGAAAATTTAGAAGGATGATACCAGAAATGCGAGGTTATACATATCAGGAAAGGATGTACAGGCTGGGTCTCTCTTCTCTTGAAAAAAAGGCTGAGGGATGATCTAATAGAGGTCTTTAAAATTATGAAAGGTTTTGATAGAGTGGATACAGAATGTTTCCACTTGTGAGCAAGAGCATAACTAAAAGCTATCAATATAAGATAGTCACCCAGAAATCCAATAGGGAATTCAGAGGAAACTTCTTTACCCAAAGAGTGGCGAGAATGTGGAACTCGCTTCAATAGGGAGTGGTTGAAGCGAATAGTATCGATGCATTTAAGGGGAGGCTGGATAAGCATATGAGGGAGAAGGGAATAGAGGGTTATGTTGATAGATTTAGGAAAGACGGGAGGAGGCTCGAGTGGAGGATAAACACTGGCATGGACTGGTCGGGCCAAATGGCCTGTTTGTGCCATATATCCTATATAATCCTATAAGCTCGGCGCTAGTTTGACAGTACCTTGTTCTACCTTCTTGAAATTCCAGTCAAAATGAGACCAGGAATCAGGACAGTTGGTGCCACTACTAATCACCCAGGTTTTGAATTTAGCAGGCCCAGCAACATAGAATATATTTATTCTAAGTCCTTTCATCTGACTTTGCGCATTTATAATCTTATCCGCCACTGAAAATAGATATTTCCTACGCTGCTGGGCCCATCACCTGCAGATAGCAATGGGTTGTACATGTCCTCATGTTGTAAGGGGAGCTCATTCTTTAGTGGGTAGGACCAGCAGGTATGGGCTTGGATCCACAGCGATTTTAAGATCAGTCATGTTCTTGGTGGCCTTGGGGATTGCTGGAACCCAGAGGTATTTGAAGCTGGATCCTGGTCAAAGGGATAGGTCTTGTGCATATGTTTGGGGATGTTCTGCATGAGAGATGAGTCTCCAGTTTTGAAGAAATTAAGCTTGCAACTTCAAAGTTGAGAAATTCCTAGATCTTGAGAGCGAGGTGGAGGGGTTAGCTACAGAAAATAAGACACTGACAATATTATAAAAGTGCTGCGTGTTCAGTTCCTCCAGCCACTACTATATGGGAACCATTGCTTGGTCTCCTTTGGAGAAGGAATGCCAGGGAGTGGAGGCTGTTGGTGCACAAGGTGGACATGCGGCTGGAGGATCGGATTTTAATCCATTTCCTTTATCTGGTACTCTGAGTTTTGTTACAGAGCTGAAGGAGCAGTGTGTACGGCTTGAATTATGGACTGAACATTTTCATGAGTCTTTATATTTCCACCCTAAGGTCAGAGTAGTCCATTGCAGGAGCTGTGATTTGGTGCACGGCTATATTCTGTAGCTGGCAGCAAAACTGCTCTGGTTTTGTTGCTGTTTTGGGGTGCAACGCCCTCCAAAGTTGTAGGGCTTTCTCTTTTATGGGTAGTGTTGGGGCTCACATTGCTGTTGGTTGGTCATGAAGGGGGGGGGGGGGGAATACTGGGAGTTCTGGTCAACTATGGTGTGGTGTGGTAGTCCATAAGGAGGCCTTGGGTTGAGTGGCACTGTGATCCTTCTCTAACTGTTTTCCCTGGGGAAGGTATTTCTGTCGTTGGAAACAGTACTTCGGTTCCCGTATTCTCAGGATTGCCGGGGGGGGGGGGGGTTGCAGTTGTAGTGGGGGTCATATTCAGCCATTCAAGTATTATTGATCCTGCTGATCTAGTGTGAGAGCAGATTAGCAGCTCCTTTGGAGAGTTGCTGGAGCTGCTAGCAGAATCCTGACAAGTAAACATACTTCAGAACAAGTGCTGACTACTATACAAAAGCAAATTACAGCGGATGATGGAAATCTAAACTAAAAACAGAAAATACTAGAAAAACTCAGGAGGTCAGGGAGCATCTATGGAGAGAGAAAGAGTTAATGTTTCAGGTCGATGACCTTTCATCAGAACTTGAAAAAGTTAGAGATGTGACAGGTTTTAAGTGAGTACCCTTCCCCTCCAATGCTTCCTGTAAGCTGTGTGGCTGCGTGCGCAGCCGGCTTTTCAATGCAAACACCCCGCATGCTTGGTATTTTGAATGGGCTGTGCAGCTCCTTAAAGGGACTGTGCAATGCCAGAAAAAATTACAGGGAACATGGTTTCCTTTCCTTCCATAACTCACTCCTTCCCCTTCCTCCCAGAACCACAATAGGGTTCCCCTTATCCTCACCTTGCACCTCACCAACCTCCACATTCAACGGATTATCCTCCGCCATTTCTGCCACCTCCAGCGTGATGCCACCACCGAACACATCTTACCCTTCCCTTTCAGCATTCCGAAGAAACCGCTCCCTCTGGGACACCAATCCAATCATCCTCACAACCGGTGCCCCATCGCATGGCACCTTCTTGTGCAAGCGCAGGAGATGCAATACCTGCCCTTTCACCTTGTGGAAATGAAGTCTTAAAGTTACACACACTTTTTTGTACCCTTTTGCAATAAAACAAAATGGAGTCCCGGTCCTGCCAGAAGCTTCTGCAGCAAACAGTCTGTTTGCATAAACATGCTAACCTTGACTGAAACTGCTGATAGCTGATTAATAGCCACCAGACAACATTAAGACTGTCCTGCTGAGATAAGTACCACCCATTGGGCTCCCCTGTATTATCAATAATCTGTCGCTATGCCAGACCTTAGAAGAGCTAGATAAAGATTGTAAAGATGCAGCACCAATTCACCCCCTGAGAGATAATCAAATTACCAGCCATTATCTCTTGTACAGGACTCATCCATAATACGCAAGAAGCCAATTACCCAATCAACCACTATGGAAATCATGGGCTCAAATAGATGGCCAGGAAACTGGACAATCCGAAAACAATGCAAAACCGGTGATAGCACATTATCACACCCTAATCGAGTTACTGCTGACTAGCCCACCAAAAACACTGACAAAGGAGACATTTGAACAAAATGTAAAGACAAGGAGACTCTTTCTTGCTGCAAGTAAAACTTATTAAAAGAACATCTACCGGAGCTGATTGTGTTAGAGTCTTATATTGAGTGTCGAGATTTCGACAACCTCCTCCCTTCCCACTGTCCAGAGCCCCAAACACTCCTTGCAGGTGAAACAACGATTTACTTGTACTTCTTTCAATTTAGTATATTGTATTTGCTGCTCAGAATGCGATCTCCTCTACATTGGGGAGACCAAACACAGATTGGGGCAAAAATTGCTTTGCAGAACACTTTTGTTCGGAAGCTCAGGGTCACAGTTGAGGACAGGTCGCTTGTCATTTTAATTCTCCGTCACACTCCCACTCTGACCTCTGACTCTGACACTGTTCTAATGAAGCTCAACTGAAGCTCGAGGAACAGCACCTCATCTTTCAATTCGGCACTTTACAGCCTTCAACATCGAGTTCAACAATTTCAGATCATAACCACTGCTCCCATTTTTTTCCAGACAGCAGTTGCTGGTAATGATTCTGCTTATCATTTACAGTTCCTCTAGATCCATCTTTTGTTTCTTTTATTGTCCCATTACCACCCTCTTTTGCCTTGCACCATCATCCCTTTTGTCATTTAATCACTGGAGCCGGAAATTCCACCTGATCACACAGCTTTCCCTTTTGTTTGTTCGTTCCTCTCCTCCTCTTCCCTCCCCTCACTTCTGTATTTCCTTAAAACCTGTCTCATCTCTAACTTTTTCCCGTTTTGATGAAAGGTCATCGACCTGAAATGTTAGCTGTTTCTCTCTCCGCAGATGCTGCTTGATCTGCTAAGTATTTCCAGTATTTTTTGTTTTTATTGCTGACTTCTATAGCTGGGAACTCGAGATATGAACCAGGGTGAGAATGTCAATACAAGCTGCAGCAAGTGTGTTGGTAGGCCAACGAAGAGTGACGTCATCAAAGTCCAGGTCGGTGATTGTAGCGTGGACAGATACAGCAGGAGCGGTGAGGGACTGTGGAGGGATGTGATCGGGGCCCAGGAGAGGGGCAGGTTCGGGGCCAGGAGCAGCACAGGCCAGCCCACACTGCGATGTGTGTGCACACTAGGTCCATGCAGCGACACTCATTTTAAGAGTGGAAGCAAGTCTTCCTCAATTCCGAGGGACTGCCTATGATGATAATGATGAGGTCCATGCAGCAGAGCAGGTCTCCAGTTGTCTTGGATAACCCTTGCCACTGGACCAAGACCTAGCTCTGTCAAGCCCGTGTGGTGGCTGGTGTGCAACGGCCATCACACTTTTTAAAAAAATCCACGCACAGGCATCTTCCACCCTTCATGGGTGTAGTTCAGGACCTGGAATATTAGGTCCTTCATTGAAACATCTGTGAACTCATCATTTTTTGGCGTGGAAGCAAGCCATCCTCGTTTCGAGGGACTGCCTATGATGATGATGGAAGGCCAGATTAGAACTAGCTCCTGCCTGCACCAGTGGTTGGGGGGTGGGGGTGATCTTCCAAAAAAGGAGATGGCTTGATGGCTTAATTGGCATGCAAGGTGCCAACAGATCAACAATCACTCATCCTCCTGGGTTGTGTGGAGAGTTGGTTGGAGAGACTGTGGGAGGCTTTTCAGGGTGCTGCTAGCATCTCATAGCAGGAACTGAATTTGGTCAGATAGGCTATTTAAAATGATTGGCAATTTCTAACCACACTTCTGGTGGGATGCTTTCCCTGCCAGAAGCACATAATGAAAAAATTGCGAGCTGCACATGCTTTTCTGACCATTAACTTTAATATACAACTCACATTGAATTTCTGATGTGTGAACACAGTGGTCGCAGTTGGAGAAACATAGAAACATTGAAAATAAGTGCAGGAGTAGGCCATTCAGCCCTTCGAGCCTGCACCACCATTCAATATGATCATGGCTGATCATGCACTTCAGTACCCCATTCCTGCTTTCTCTCCATACCCCTCAATTCCTTTAGCCATAAGGGCCACATCTAACTCCCTTTTGAATATGTCTAACAAACTGGCCTCAACAACTTTCTGTGGTAGAGAATTCCACAGGTTAACAACTCAGTGAAGAAGTTTCTCCTCATCTCGGTCCTAAATGGCTTACCTCTTATCCTTAGACTGTGACCCCTGGTTCTGGATTTCCCCAACATCGGGAACATTCTTCCTGCATCTAACCTGTCCAATCCCGTCAGAATTTTATATGTTTCTATGAGATCCCCTCTCATTCTTCTAAATTCCATTGCATATAAGCCGAGTCAATCCAGTCTTTCTTCATAAATCAGTCCTGTCATCCCGGGAATCAGCCTGGTGAACCTTCGCTGCACTCCCTCAATAGCAAGAATGTCCTTCCTCAGATTAGGAGACCAAAACTGTACACAATATTCAAGGTGCGGCCCTTTACACTCCCTCTCCATACATTTAACTCTAGGGTAAATATGGAATTATTGACACAGCAGTGGCATCATTGGAGAAAACATAGACATAATGGTGATGTGTGGAACTACTGAAGTTGTTGAACCCAAAAGTCATAGCATGCCTAAACTTGTATCCATGCAGGAATTTTATAATAAAACCAAATATGGAAGTTAATAAATCCGGGGACGGGGGAGGAGAGAGGAAAGAAACCAAGTTCAAGCATGCTGAGGATTATAGTATAGTTTTTTTTTAAAAAGGGACATTTTTTAGTAAGAAAAGGCACACCCAAAACAAAATAGGTTGTTGATTTTGTAAATACTTTGCCACAGGCGTATTTATTAGCAGAGCAAGGAATATGACTCTAAATTTAAAAACAATCTTTTAGTACAATCTGATCACGTAGATCCCCTAATGTAGTACGTGTTTATTTTAAACATCTGCAGTTAGTTAGTGTCAAATTCTTACACTGCCAATGCTGTAGATGTCTTTACCAGACTTTAGAACGTCTGAAATATAAAACATCACAGGAACCTACTTAAAAAAAAAAATAGCACGTCTTCTAAATTCTCAATTTAGTTAGGTAAAATTTTTAGCTCGCAGAACTAAACTAGATCTGACCAAAACTGTGGTCATGAGCTGAAAATCTCAACTTTTACAGAAGAAAAAAAGACATGCATTTATATGGTGCCTTTCACGATCGTGGAACGTCTCAAATCGCTTTACAGCCAATGAGCTACTTTTGAAGTGCAGTCACTGTTGTCATGTAAGAAATGCGGCAGCCAATTTGCACACAGCAGGCTTCCACAAACAGCAATGTGACAATGACCAGATAATCTGTTGATTGAGGGATAAATATTGGCCAGGACACCGGGCATAGCTCCCCTTCTCTTCTTTAAAATCGTGCCATGGGATCTTTTACGTCTACCTGAGTGTGCTTA